>NC_064817.1:59521909-59540672 GCF_023721935.1 Panthera uncia | reverse complement strand
GCACGCGCTCGCTCTCTCTCAAAAATAAACATGAAAAATGTGTTTTTTTTCTTTTTTTTAATTTCACTTTTTATATTTACATCCAAATTAGCATATAGTGCAACAATGATTTCAGGAGTAGATTCCTTAATACCCCTTAACCCATTTAGCCCATCCCCCCTCCCACAATCCCTCCAGTAACCCTCTGTTTGTTCTCCATATTTAAGAGTCTCTTTTGTTTTGTCCCCCTCCCTGTTTTTATATTATTTTTGCTTCCCTCCCCTTATGTTCATCTGTTCTGTGTCTTAAAGTCCTCATATGAGTGAAGTTATATGATATTTGTCTTTCTCTAATTTCGCTTAGCATAATACCCTTTAGTTCCATCCATGTAGTTGCAAAAAAAATTATTTAAAATTAAGATTTTGATGTTTCATTTATAATTACACTTATAAATAAATCTGTAAAACATAAAGTCATTTCTTATATAACCACTATCCCATAAAATTAATAACTTCTTAATTTCTTAACATCATCTAATACCACATCTGTATTCAAAGTACTCCAGTTGTCTTGAGAATATCTTTTATAGCTCCTTTGTTCAAATCAGGATCCATTCAAGGTCCACACATTATATTTGATTGTTGTCTCTTGTTATTATATTTTTAATTTAGTGTAGTCATATCCCCTCCCTTCATTCTGAATTTATTTCCTGGTGTGTTTAAACTTCTATCTCTTATATATTCTGTAAACTGGAAATTAGACCCAAAGGCTTGATTAAATTCACAGCATATGTTTCTGGCAAGAATGTTTTATAGATGATGTGTAAAAAGATTAATATTTTTAAAAAATATAGGATGAGGCAAAGTGGAAAGCAAAAGGAGTACTACATATCAAGTGTTTGTGCTATGTTCCTTTAAATACATTATCTCAGTGGAGTGCCTGGGTAGCTCAGTTGATTGAGCATCCAACTCTTGATTTTTGGCTCAGGTTGTGATCCCAGGGTCATGCGATTGAGCCCTGTGTTGGGCTCCACGCTGAGTGTGGAGCCTGCTTTAAGATTCTCTCTCTCCCCCTCTGCCACTCTCCTCCATTCACTCTCTCTCCATCTAAAATAAAATAAATAAAATTGGGGTGCCTGGGTGGCTCAATTGGTTGAGCGTCCAACTTCGACTCAGGTCATGATCTCATGGTTCATGAATTTGAGCCCCTCATTGGGCTTACTTGATGTCAACACAGAGCCTATTTCAGATCCTCTGTCCCCATCTCTCTGCCTCTCCCCCACTTGTGCTCTCTCTTTCTCTCAAAAAATATTTAAAAAATAAAATAAATATAATACATATACAGTCACAGAACAGGCAATAATTTATTGGTCCTTCTATGACAGCCATATATCCAAGGTTTTCTAGGACAATTCTGATATCAAATAATTTGTCCTGTCAAACATCTCCTGAATTTTTCATTAGAAAAACTTGGATAAAGTGTAAAACCTCTTTCTCTGTAGAGTAACACACTGTTTGTTTTTTAAAGTTAGGGTCTTCTTTAGACCTTTAGAAACAGTGTTGAAAGTAAGAGAGAGTAGTAAATAACACCAGTAGAATTCTTCCAGTTAGCTAACCAAGAGAAGATAGTATTTTGGTGAAGAGAGGGATTAAGATCTGTCGGATGTTGCTGGTGGATGGATAGGATCAAGTCTGAGAATCGACCATCAGATTTAGCAATTCAAAGGTCATTAGTAAATAAGGCACTGTGCTTAAGCACTTCATGTGTAATATTTAATATCCATGGTAGATCCTGTGAAATAGATAGTTATTAGGCCCATTTTACAGACCAGGAGACTGAGATTCAGAGAGATAACTTGCTCAAGGACATAGGGCCAGTAAATGTTAGAACTAGGATTTAAACCCAGTAAGACTCTAGATCGGCACTAACTCAAGAGCAACTGGCTACATGTGGTTATTTACATTTGTATTTAAAGAAATTAAATTAAAATTTTAGTTTCTCAGTTGCACTAGTAACATTTCAGGTGCTCAGAAGCCACATGTGGCTAGTAGCTACCATACTGGACAGCACAGACAGAACGTTTCCATCATTGCCCAGAGTTCTGTTAGATAGCAGTACTCTAGAGCCTGCAATCTTAATCACTACACATAAAGTCTCCCAATTTACAAAGTTTTATATATGTGTATATAATTTAAAATAAATCCTGCCATTAAATTTTCCTCTGAAATTCAAAAGGCTGACATAGGTCTTCTTTCTATCAAATCAGTTGATTCCAGCAAAAATTATTTTGGTGTTTGTATGTCTAACAGTCTGGTCATGAAATTATCTGGTGTAGGGAGAAACCTGGAAAGCAAGGCTATATATCCTTTCACTTTTTTCCACTTTCATTTATGAGAGTTCAGAAGGACATAACTAACATGTTGGAATGATCAGTGATCCTGAATTAATATAAAGTACTTGAGTGCTACAGTATCTGTATATTACTATCCTAAAGTATGTTGCTTGATTGGTTAGGTTGGCTGATTCAGAATATGCCTTGTAACATTCTAGGAATAGGAGCAGTGGAAAATTTAGGCTGTGATACTTTTAGGGGAATTAAGTAGGTGAATGCTTCCTTCTATCTCTTCAGTTAATGATGTTTTCATGACCAAGATGTTTATATCATATTCATTACTTTGAACCCTTAAAGGAATATAATTTGCATGAGAGATTTGGTCAGTACAAGAATCACTAGATAGATGACCATATTTGTATATTTTGTTTTTACTATTTTGTCTTTCATCGTTTAATGTTTTCTTTCTTTAAAATGTAATTTGAACTGCTAAATATCTGCTTTCATTCCTATTTCATACGTCTTCCTTCTATCTGTATCCTTTTTACAGCATAGCTATAGTTAGAGGATGTTAACAGTGTTTATGAAATAAAGAGATAATATGAACCCCACATTGTATAGCTTGAGAATCAAGTTCCATTTCAGGCTCTACTTGGAAAGCTGTAACCTCTAGAAAGTCACTGCAGTCTTGTAAAATCTGGAATGACACTCTTTACCCCACATTGAATGGCATGTGGCTTATGTAGTAATTATAACGGATAACCAGTTTTTAAAGGCTAAATACTCAATATACTGTCTAGTTCTTTGAATGTTAAATTGAGTAGAAACCATTCTTATCAAAGGAGAGTTTGGCTCTTACCTTCCACCAAAGTCAGTTTGGCAGGCCTGCCTTTTCCTTATTTGAAAGTGACAAGTTCTGTAGTTGTCACTGTCTTTTTTATACCTACAATTTGGGAATCTGGATATGTTTATAAATGCTTTTTGGCAGAAGTTATGTACTCTTGACCTAAAAATCTCATATGAGGTAGTACATGAACTTTATTCAGTAGCTCCCTAGTTACTTTTCAAGTATGTTGCTTTTTTTTTTCCAGTTTGGAACAGGCTTCAAATTTGAAAGTAGAAACTTTTTTTTTTTTTTACCAGGAATATTAAGTTTCTTTACTAAAAATCTAGACTTATTGAAGTAATAAAAGGATTTTTTCATAGCTTTTGAATGGGTCCTGTGGCACTTATGTGTTCCAGTGGCATTTTATTTCCAGATATTATAAAATTCAAATTCAAAGTGATGGCAAGCAAAATATTTTGAAACATGGCAAACCCCTGCCCCCACCCTTAGGCAAAGACTTGATTGTTTTTAAAATTTTTATTTTCAAGGTTGAATTTCAGAATTGATTAGATGGGAATTTTTGTCAGCTTGCCAAATACTTTAAACTTCTAAATAAATTAACTTAAACTTTTAATTTATCATTAATTTTATTTTATTAATTAAACCAGTCATTTTTAAAGCTTAAGCTAACTTAGCTGTTACCTAGAATATAGACCATGCTTTTTCCCAGCTTGTAAGCTTTTTCACTTACTGAAGGAAAATAAAGTTTAGACAAAGAAAAGGTACACATTTGGATATAATTTAAACCTCATTTTCATGACTGTTGGCCTAGTGATTATAGATTCTGTTCCAGTATTGTTTTCAATAATAGTGTTGCTATAGCAACTAATAAATACATGCTTCAAAGGGAAGAAACAAAAAGCCTCTCCACTGATTGTGTTGTACATTGGGATGAAATTTTTCTTTATTAACTTGTATAATTTGCTCTAGACTTGCAAAACTGTTTTTCCCAAAGAAATATTCTGAGAATTCTGTTACACGTTTTTCTTTGCTGTTTTAATCTCATCATCTGTTTCTTGTATTGACAGTATGCTACAGTTAATTTACAAAGGGAAAGATGTAGAAACAGTTTATATCAGAAATTCTGTATCTTTCTCTTTTGTCTCAAACAGCACTCTAGAGGAAAGAAACATTTTTGCCCTCGTGCTTTTGTCTCATGCCCTCGTGAGCTGTGTAAAATGAATCTTGTTCCTATAAAAATCAGTTAATTTAACATGTAGTGTCTTTTCTTTGTTACAGTGAAGATTGTTGTAAACATTAAGTCCTTGAGTATTATCAGCATAGTTATTGTATGAACAAATGGTTGAAATACATTAAAATTGTCCATTAATGTATTTCATTGCAGAATTGGTCATAATGAATACTGGAAGTGGCCTAAATGTCTTAATAAACCCTTAATTAAGTAGGAGAATAATTAAATAGATTATAAGGTATATCTATATACTTTGTAAGCATCTTGCAGCCATTAAAAATTATGGTTTGTATTTGATGTAAAATGATGTCCATGGAAAGATAATAATTCAGAAAAGTGTTTTCAAAACTGTAGTACAATACCATTTTTATGTGAAAACGTGTGTGTGAGTGTGAGTTTAAAATGTGAATGTGTGTAGAAATATATGACAGGTGTTACCATTAGTTATTTCTAGGTTTTAAAATAGGACATTAGCATTGTTTCTGTATTTTTTTAAATTCTTTGAAAAGAAGGAAGTGTTGTAGCCAATAGAAGCAATTTCAGTGGTGTTTTGGCTTGATGTTCGGAGGGAGCTAATATTTGGGGGAAAGGGTCCAAAATTTTTTAATAATACAAAACAATGTCACATGCATTTCTCCTCTGACTTACTGGCATTTCAGTTGGCTGTGGGTCAAAAGGAAAGTGAATGTATGGACAGAAGCTGAGTCTCTACCATAATCTGACCTTAATAAAGCAATCATGCTTGACTTGATAGGATAGATCTTAAGTCTGGAATTGGTGGGGAGAAGACTAATGTTTTGGAAGTGGGGTGTCCTAGGATGACTATCTCCAGAAGATGAAAATGGTAAAATAGTTCATGTCAGGTTTAGGCTAAGCACGAACTGGCCTTTCACAGATTTGTTTCTGAGAATTGTGTTTGCTTCAGTTTTTAGATTTCCTTTTATTAAAAGATTAACATATGCTTCAAAAAAACTTCAAAAAGTACAAAAGTGTTAAAAAGTCAGGGGAAAATAGACATACTTGGGTTTCTCCCACCCCTGGAATCCTTCAGTCTTTTTTAATATAAGAGAACAGATCTGGGAAATGGAGGAACTAACTATGCCTCAAAATATTTCATTCTTGGGGTGCCTGGGTGGCTCAGTCGGTTAAGTGTCCCACTCTTGATTTCAGCTGGGCGTGGAGCCTGCTTAAGATTCTTCCTCTCCCTCTCCCTCTCCTTCTGCCCCTCCCTCCTCTCAAAAACAAAAACAAAAACAAAAAACAAAACCGTGGTCATTCTTTATAATGTGATACAATGATCACTGGATAGAAGTCAGGAAATTCACCTTCTGGTCCCAGTTAGTGTTAGTTGTGTGACTGGAACAAGTTACTTTGCCTCTCTTGACATAGGTTTCTACCAATTCCAAGGTGATAAATTTGGACTTTGAAATTATAGGATGATAAGGGTTGACTTGATAAAACTCCCTAATAATGCAGACATTTTTTAAAGGGTATATATGAGAGTGTGTGTGCGCGTGTGCACATGTACATTGCATATGTGCATCTCTGGAAAGGCTTTCTCTCTAACTATAAAAAAGTAATGTATTAACTGTGGTGTTTATAATTGTGAAATAAACACTGCACTTAATTGACGGAGGATTTATTTCCAAAGAATTGGGTGTTTCATCTATTTTTGCTATTCTCGTATCATCCTGTTAGACATGTGAGTAGAGAGGATTTCATTCATGTTTAAGTGACAGTCATAGCTAGACTAAATTATTCATTGTTACAGAGAGAATCAGTGGCACAGCTGAAAATAAATTCAGTTCCTAGCACACAATTCTCTTGGTCTTTCTCTTAGGTTTCTTTCTTAGAGAAATGAAGTTATTTTTGATATGGTTAAGAACATCATTTCTTGCTTAACAGAAGTAAAATTAGGGACTATCCATAGAACATTTCTACCTTATAATTTATTTGGTATTTTGTAGAATAGATTACTTTCCTAATTGTATTTGTCATGGTCACTTACTAAAAATATTTAGTGTTATCTGGTTTTATTATATACCTCTCTCTTGAGTCATGGTTGGGGGTGAGCATGGGAGACCTACACATAAGGAAGGCATTATCTTTTAATAGAAGTTAATCACATTGGCCTATCTCCCTGCCTGCTTGGTCAGTAACTGTGAACTCTGGAGATCTATCTAGTGATTATAAACCTGTTTTATATGGCATATGACTTTATATGGGAAGTCAGCTTTGATGATAGATTTCTACACTGGTGTAGAAGAGAAATGTTTAGTTAGCATTTCAGAAGAATTGAACCTGTTAGCATCTATGTATTCTGCCTTTAGGCTTTCTTGAGCCCTCTCATTTGTGTAATCTTTTAATGTTATTGGTTTTCAACAAAAGAAATAGCACATCATGTCAAAATGAATTATTACAGCTGTATTCATTAAGGAAATCAATTCCTTTTATTTCATGGAATGATGAAATTATTATTTCAGGTGTTTATGGGGGTAGCGAGATTAAGAGTTATTGACATAATACCAGATATTCAGAATACTTGGAAATAGTGTTAGCATTTGCTATGTACAGAAAAAACTTAGGGCCTCATAATTTGAATTTTTCACTTGAGTTATTTAACAGACATTTGAGCTCCTACCATGCATTGGACCTTATACTCTGGGGGTGGATGGAGATGTAAAGACAGAATTATTTTCAAGCGTGGGCTTTGTCTGTGCTGAAATTTAGGAAGGCATTAAGCATTATTAGATGTAGATTACATTTAATGTACTATATACCTCTGCAACCTTTCCCTTGCCCTATAATTATTTGTTACTTCACTAGATTCACACTCAATTTAGAAAGTGTGTTCTAAAAGAACTTGCTGTTAGAAGCTATGAAAAATCCTTTTGTAAAGTGAATTAATTTGCCTTTTATATATCCAGGTTTTCATCTGTGATTTCTTAATAAACAACTTGTGAGTATTTTAATTTTTTATTAGCAAGTAACATATCTATGGTTCACTTTAACCCCTTTCTCCCAGCCTCTCTTTGTGTCCCTCTCATAACTGTAATTACACAGAACAGGAGTTTGGTTGTTCTTACTAAGTATATAAATGATCCTAGTTTTCAAGCTTTTAATTTTTTTAACCTTAAAAGACTGACTTAAGACACTATGACTTAAAAAAATTGTAATAAATTGATAAACAATGTGTATCAGTTTAAATTTGACCCATGGGTCTTTTCAGTGTAATTTATATTTGACCTTTGTACAGTTGAAGTATAAGGGCTATATGTTCTAGTCAAATTGTCCTGTAGCTGTTTAGATTAATTTAGATTTGGTTTTCGGTAGTATAGTGGTTGGTAGCCAAAGTGATTGTGAAAATAAAGTTGTTAAATATGTATAAACAGGAGTAGCTATGATTTTTAGCATGCACATCCAATGTAATCTCTTATTTAAGCAGACTTATATTAGCATTTATTATCAACTCAGAACAAAGTACAAAACATGGGGCACCTGACTGGCTCAGTTAGTAGAGCATGCAACTCTTGATCTCGGGGTTGTGAGTTCAAGCCCCACATTGGGTGTAGACATTACTTAAAAAATAAAATCTTAAAAAAAAAGCAAAATACAAAGCACTACATATGAAAAATTAGAAGAAAGTTGGAGGAAAAAAACCTTGAAGCTGAAAAGTAGTCATTTAAAAAATTGAACCCCTAAAACATGCTTATATAAACATTGTTATATAGAAAGTTCTTACATAAGAGGCTGGTGTTGCATGTATTGTGACTGTTTTCTAAGTAATTTATATCATATATATCAGAAATATGTGTAGCAGCCAGTGTCTAGTTTCTAGTCTGACAGTAGGCCAAAGAACTTTGGAGGTAGGATCCAGAGAGAAAAAATAATTCTCTGTTATTTCAACCCCTCTAAACAGGACACCATACTTGCAGAACTTCTTCAAATACATAAAGAACACATCGTAGGATATCATGAGCACGATTCTCTTTTGGACCACAAAGAAGAAGAAGAGTTGACTGAAGAAGAAAGAAAAGCAGCTTGGGCTGAGTATGAAGCAGAGAAGAAGGTAGTTCATTCAAAATGCTTTTTGGTTTTTGTATTTGTGTTACTCATTTGAAAGAGAGGTGAGTAAGAAAAGGGTCACGTTTGGAATAAGTAATAATAATAGTGAGTCTTCAGGAACAATATGAGAGTCAGTGTATGGGCTTTTGGCTACCTTTTGGGGTAGGGTGAGAGGAAAGGAAAGAAGAAAATAGTTTCCACTTAAAGTGTAGTAACCCCATTTCTGCTTAGCACTTGCTGAATTGAGAGATTAGTGGGAAGCTATATATTTAGCATCACTTAACTCCCATCAACACCCTCACTCTAGTAACAGATATACAGGAGCTTAGAGTTTGGAGGTAGGAGTAAATGTTGCTTTAGCATGTGTACCTGAAATCTAAATTTTGACTGTCAGAACACAAAAATATTCCATTATTGGAAATTAATGTCACTCTCCAACAGCAACTTTATTTAAAATAATTCCTTCCATGTTTATTTTAAACACCAATCCACTTGAGCAAAAATGTGCCTGAGCATGGGAAACCTTATCCTAATACCTGAATTCTTTAAACTCCTAACTCATTGTACCAAACTTCTTTAACGTTAATGTTATGTTAGGAGTCTCATTAGAATTCTCTGAGTTGCCCCATTCTGTGGGAATTATCAGAAAAAAAGAATACACCTTTAGGGGTTAAAACTTTCTGTGTAATAAGATCTTGGTTTCGGGTGAAAAGGGTGTTTTGTTTGTGTGTGGAAGAGTGTTAATAATTTCTTAGATCTGAGAATGTGGATTCTTTTCTAAACCAGTAGGTGATGTAGAATTTCAAGTTTTAAATCACATTGTGGAAAGTGCATAATTTTTTGTTTTTAGGGACTGACCATGCGTTTCAACATACCAACTGGGACCAATTTACCCCCTGTCAGTTTCAACTCTCAAACTCCTTATATTCCTTTCAATTTGGGAGCCCTGTCAGCAATGAGTAATCAACAGCTGGAGGTAAGTTGTGAAGTACAAAAGTAGTTTAACTTGAATTAAAGGCAATTTCAAGTGCCTGTTGTTGAGGGTTCCCTATGCAGGAATATCACATTCTCCAAAAGATTACCTCTGAATAGACCAAGAAATTTTTCTTTTATTTTGTTGACCCTTTTGAACCAACATAGTATGGTAGAATGTGGTTTGTTCAGAGCACAAGAGAATTAGGCCTTGAATTAATGTTGTTTGAATTGTTTTAATTAAGGAACAATAGGCAGCTGACTAGCTGGGGAAATAGAACTTTCTTCAGTTATAAAATATTTTGAATAAACAAATTAACTTAATGTTTGAAAATAGAATACATTAATTTACATTGTGATGCAATGGAGATGCAGCATTAAGTATATGATAATGTTCAGTATGAAATAAGTTAATTAAGAGTCAATTATAAATTAAATAAGAAAGATTAGGTTTTATTATACCAATAATGTAATAACTTAATTGAAAGTGTTGTTTCCTTTTTAAAATGTATTTAAATTTATAAATTACTGGTGCAAACCCAAACTTTTACCTTCCTAACAAGACCCTCACTGATGCGTTTTACCCACTTTATTGATGCTGCAGTTTTCTGCTTTTCAATTATTTGAAGAGTTTTAAAACCAAATGCTATATAAAAGGGGTGCCTGGGTGGCTCAGACAGTTATGCGCCTGACTCTTGATTTGGGTTCAGGTCATGATCTCAAGGTTCAGGAGATTGAGCCTCAAGTTGGGCTCTGTGCTGACAGTGCAGAGTCTGCTTGGGATTCTCTCCCTCTTTCTCTGCCCCCCCCCCCCAAAATAAATAAATAAATATTTACAAAGAAAACAAGTGCTATCAATTGGCAAGAGGAAGGATCCTTATACTTTACAACCAGGCCATCTTTTATATGCCCTATGTAAGATTTCTTATATTCTTCTAGGACCTCATTAATCAAGGAAGAGAAAAGGTTGTGGAAGCAACGAACAGTGTAACGGCAGTGAGGATTCAGCCTCTTGAAGATATAATTTCAGCTGTAGTAAGTTAATTGGCAGTTGTCTTACTCCAACTTGCAATATTGTCCCTCCCCTAATTTGTTTTAATTTTTAATTGTTGTTTGCTTCACTCCTTCTGTGGGGAAAACAGCATAATTTTTATATCTTTATTGGCAATAGTAAAATGCTCGTAAACTGGATAATAGTGTCAAGCTATAATTCAGCAATTTTACCTAAAAGCTGGCACAAAAGAGAAATGGGTAATATCTAAGAAATGGGAAATCAGTCAGTCATAGAAATGTATGTGTTGTTTACATAAACAAGTTTTATCTGTTGCACCAATTAAATCCAAGTAGTTTCACTCCAGAGATAGCCAAACCTTGTACAACGGTGGATAACTTAGTGCCTTGCTTTTTACATCCTTGTTTTCTTTAGAAAAGAATAAAGGAGAGAGAAAAAAAACTTTTAAAATCCTGAGTATTTTTAAGTACCTTAATTATTTTTCCTCAATGTACTGCAATAAGGAGTAAATAGAACCTTTTTCTTTTAGTGGAAAGAAAACATGAATCTCTCAGAGGCCCAAGTACAGGCGTTAGCATTAAGTAGACAAGCCAGTCAGGAGCTTGATGTTAAACGAAGAGAAGCAATCTACAATGATGTATTGACAAAACAACAAATGGTAAGAGTTTGACTATTTCTAAGTTATGTCCAATTTTCTTGAATTCATAATAATGGGTTTGTGTGACATCTGTGTCAATAACCATCCCTTCCTCATATGGCTGGCTGGCTGGGTCATTGGTTGTTCCTGGAAGAAGTATTGTCAGAAAACCTAATAATGTCAAGTAAAGGTGTAATATCTTGGTTACCAGATTACAGAAGAGCAACAACTTCCCAAGTGGGTCTCCTTGAAGATTATGTAGGATCTCTTTCACATAATTTTATATGTTATGTAGTCTGGACATTTAAAAAGGAATTTTTGCCAGGGGCGCCTGGGTGGCTGTCAGTTGGGCGTCCGACTTTGGCTCAGGTCATGATATCACAGTCCGTGCGTTCAAGCCCCGCGTCGGGCTCTGTGCTGACAGCTCAGAGCCTGGAGCCTGCTTTGGATTCTGTGTCTCCCTCTCTCTCTGACCCTCCCTCGTTCATGCTCTGTCTCTCTCTGTCTCAAAAATAAATAAACATTAAAAAAATTTTTTTTAAAAAGAATTTTTGCCAAACTTTTACCATATTTACCATTTGTAAACACCTTCCCAAAATAAGTATACTTTTTAATATATTTGAGATTAAAAAAAAAAAGTGGAGCTATAGATGATATATGTCACCAGTTCCTATTAAATTATTTAATTCTTTAAAAGGCTAGCATATTCCAGGACCTTTGATCATTTTTTCCCAGCATAGTTGTTTGCCAGCCATCTGCCTTTCAGTGGGAAATTTCAACTCTTGACTCCAGGGAATCAATTTCTGTGGCATGAATTTTACTTAGAAAGTGCTGTAGAATTATTGATTTCAGATTATCTTAGGAAATTTGAGATAGTCCAAGTAGGAATTATTCCCACTGCAAGTGCTTTTCCCCTTTGGTGTTTGTCACTAAAAATGTTTGTCTGTCGTTATGTGAAATATTCAGAAGAATGAACAAGAAATGAGACTTGACAAAAAGTGCTGTAACTAATACTTGAAACTAATCATAGCGCAGGACAGTTACTATGGCAACTAACCTAAATACTGCTTGCATTGCAATACAGTAGTCAAGTCATTAAGAAAATTTAGCCCTAAATGGTGTTACTAACTGGTTTCTACAGTAATGGTCTTGTGAATGCCTCAAATTAGTAATGGTGATAACAATAATGTGTTTTCCTTTTGGTATGGTACACCCTTAACAAATTGATTTTAACTTAAAACTCGATATTTGCCTCTTTGAGACAGGTCATGCACTTGTAACATGCTCTCCCTTTTCTCTCTTTAGTTAATCAGCTGTGTTCAGCGAATACTTATGAACCGAAGGCTCCAGCAGCAGTACAATCAGCAGCAACAACAACAAATGACTTATCAACAAGCAACACTGGGTCACCTCATGATGCCAAAGCCTCCAAATTTAATCATGAATCCTTCTAACTACCAGCAAATTGATATGAGAGGAATGTATCAGTCAGTAGCTGGTGGTATGCAGCCACCACCATTGCAACGTGCACCACCCCCAATGAGAAGCAAAAATCCAGGACCTTCCCAAGGGAAATCAATGTGATTTTGCACTAAGCTTAAATGGATTGTTAAAATCATAGAAAGATCTTTTATTTTTTTAGGAATCAATGACTTAACAGAACTCAACTGTATAAATAGTTTGGTCCCCTTAAATGCCAATCTTCCATATTAGTTTTAATTTTTTTTAATAGGGCATACCATTTTTTCCTGACATTTGTCAGTGATGTTGCCTAGAATCTTCTTACACACATTGAGTACAGAAGATATTTCAAATTGTTTTCAGTGAAAACAAGTCCTTCCATAACAGTAACAACTCCACAGATTTCCTCTCTAAATTTTTATGCCTGCTTTTAGCGACCATAAAATTGTCATAAAATTAATGAATTTAGCAAAGAATACAGATTTATATATTCATTCTTTACATGTAAAAGTACACAGCTGAGTTCTTAGAGTTGATTCCTCAAGTTATAAAATACTTTTGTACTTAATCCATTTCTTTATTAAAGTGATTGAAATGGTTTTAATGTTCTTTTGACTGAAGTCTGCAACTCGGCTCCTGCTGTTATCTCCGTGACTGAAAGTTAGAAACTAAGGGTTATCTTTGACACAGAATTGTGTGCAATATTCTCAAATACTACTGCTCTAAAACTTGGAGGAGTCTTGCAGTTATCTTAGCATTGTATAAACAGCCTTAAGTATAGCCTAAGAAGAGAATTCCTTTTTCTTCTTTAGTCTTTCGGCCATTTTTTATTTTCACTTATATGTGCTTAAATAATTACTGGTAAAATTTCAGGGTTGTGGATTATCTCCCACACATGAATTTTCTCGCTCCTGGCACTAATATAAAGCACACCTCCTAACTGCTTTGTGCCAGTGCTAGTGCTTCATCCTGTTGCTGGCAGTGGGATGTGGACTAACAAAATCAAGTTCTAGCATTTTAGGAGGTTAAGGATGATGGTGTGGTTGTAGGGTCACACCCTGTTCTATAAATATCAAAATGGCAGAACCATTGCTGACTTCTTAAGTTCACATGAGGAATGTGCTTTAATAATTCCCAGTACTGTCAGTATTGTGAAATAATTCCTCCGAAAGATAAGGATCACTGGCTTCTATGCTCTTCCTCTTTTCTGTCACCCTTATGTTCTTTTCCCTCAACTTTCCTATGTTATCTTAAATAACTTACATTTCAAAGTTTGATTTTTTTTTAGTTTAGATCCGTGAGGCAGTTTTAGGATCAAAATTCATCTACTACCCTTTTATGAACTTTTACTAGAAAACCATTACATTGTTGTTTTTCTTAATCCAAGCCTATAAAATGACCTATGAGTTTATTCATGTACAATTTGGTTGCTTGAGTTCCTTGAAGAAAAAGATTGTTAGACTATGGGAGTCAACTCAACATGGCAAAACCATTTTTGAGATGGTGATGTAACAGGTAGTGGAAATAGCTAAGGAATTGCATAAAAAATGAAAGTTGGGTGGCGGAATTGCTCTAGGTATCACTGGATTAGAAGGAGTTTAACATTAGCTAGAACTGTTTTGAGTTATTTGGATGATTAAGAGATTTCCATTTTTATCATGAAAGAACTAGTGGTAAACATCCAAGAGCACTAAGGTTTGTGATACAGAATTTGTGAGGTTAGGTGGATCCACTCCATCCCCCCTCCCACTTTACCATGGTGAGTTATCACTAACAAATTCCATATATTTGGATATTGTGCCAGCCATATAATCAAGTTTATTTAATTGGGATGGGGGAGATATGTTTTTACTTTAGAAGAATGAAAAGGACAAGATTTATGAGAAGTATTTAAAGGCAGTACACAATGGCCAGCTGTTGTCAGTTGGTATTTCTGCAAGTCCAGAATACTTTAAACCTGATTTACTAGACCTGAGAACTTTCAACATGGTCTGATTACTTGCTCAAAGACATGGATGTAAAAATTTTAGGCAACCTTCTAAACCTTTTTCACCATGGATGAAACTATGACTTAAGGAGTAATACATAGAAAGGATTAATTGGAACTAAGAGAGTTTGAAATAAAACTTGGACCACTTTGCATACACTCTTCTCACTTGACATTTTAGCTACATAATATGTACTTTGAGTATAACATCAAGCTTTAACAAATATTTAAAGACAAAATCACATCAATTAAGATACTAAAAGGCTCATTTTTCTATTTGTTTTAGATGTTTTAAATAGTTGCAATGGCTTAAAAAATGACGATTTAAAATGTTGCTTGTAATACAGTTTTGCCTGCTAAATTCTCCACATTTTGTAACCTGTTTTATTTCTTTGGGTGTAAAGCGTTTTTGCTTAGTATTGTGATATTGTATATGTTTTGTCCCAGTTGTATAGTAATGTTTCGGTCCATCATCCAGCTTTGGCTGCTGAAATCATACAGCTGTGAAGACTTGCCTTTGTTTCTGTTTAGACTGCTTTTCAGTTTCGTATTGAGTATCTTAAGTACTGTAGAAAAGATGTCACTTCTTCCTTTAAGGCTGTTTTGTAATATATATAAGGACTGGAATTGTGTTTTTAAAGAAAAGCATTCAAGTATGACAATAATACTATCTGTGTTTTCACCATTCAAAGTGCTGTTTAGTAGTTGAAACTTAAACTATTTAATGTCATTTAATAAAGTGACCAAAATGTGTTGTGCTCTTTATTGCATTTTCACAGCTTTGAAAATCTGTGCACATATTGTTTCATAGAAAATGTATAGCTTTTGATGTCCTATTTAATGGTGATTCTTTTGCACATTTAGTTATTTAATATTGGGAGGTCAAAAAGTTTGGTCTTTGAATCTGTTATGTACTAAATTCTGTAAAAGGGGATCTCTAACCTCAAAAATAATTTACATACCAGGAAGCCTATGTGTGTTTGTGTTAGTTTTGGTTGTCTCTTTGTAATCCAGCACCATTTCCTGCTTCCTAACAGCTGAAATCACTCATTTAAATCAAGCAAGGCTACCAATCCACACTTGATAGAAAAGCTGCTTACCCTCCTGAACCCATAGCAGGTTGATGGAAGCCTTATTACCTGGCCTCCAAAGAAGCTGAATATTTTGTAGTTTTCCCTTAGCTGTGCCCATTTTCCCTCTATCACAAATCAGATACTTAACATTTATGCCCCAAACAAAACTTAAATTACTTACCTTATCTCAGTAACTTTTGTTTCTTTTAAGGGTGGCATGTTGTGAAGCTATAGATACTTACTCTAACAGTAAATTAGGTCATTCTTTTACATGCTTATTTCACTAAAAATTATGTTCAGGTTATTACCCACCTGATTTCACTAGACTTAGTCTCAAGTGACTTTTAGCTATCTCCGTACCAAATCTACCCTTAGAGATGAAAATTTTTCCACCATGGCTTTTTTTTCAAGTCTGTAATCTGTGCCAATCCCAAAAGAGTTACCAAATTTCAGAAATGCTTTTTGTCTGTGCAACATTTTATATATGCTGTTATATGGAGGTGAATAAAAATTTAAAATCCAAAATATATATTGTTTCTAAGCTTAATATCTGCTAGGTAACCAAACTCTTCCCATATTACTCATGTTGGATATAATAATGGAATTGCCCACCTAAGAGTTTTACTCCCCAGAGTATGTACTGCCATAAAATT
Organism: Panthera uncia; assembly: GCF_023721935.1. NCBI lineage: Eukaryota > Metazoa > Chordata > Mammalia > Carnivora > Felidae > Panthera > Panthera uncia. Next base: position 59,524,423 of record NC_064817.1, on the reverse strand, counting down.
GCTTTACAGTATATACTGCCACCCTCTGTTTGGAATATCCTTCCTGTCACCATTGTGCCTACTTGGCTAACTATGGCAGTCACCCTTCCTCTCCTCAATTGAGAGATCTGATAGTGACTACTATATATGTTCATCAAGGAAGGCAGCATATAAATTGAGGCCTTTATTAAAGATAATGGAGAGAAAGCTGTAATTGAACGAATAAAAGAGACAAATCCTAAAACACTGCAGGCCCTCTTTAACACTCGTAACTACTACATATTCCAAGCAATCTCTACCCTGTAGCACTCCTCCAAATTCTGCGCTTCATCATTGTGTCCTCACCTTGTCTCTGGTAGAAACATGTAAGGAAGAGGGGAGTTAGTTCCAATCTCCTTTAGTTAATCATATCAGATGACTACCAAGAGACTTCTACCTATTGAATCAACTCAACCCTCTCCCTATAGTTCTCACATCAAGTAAGTGTTGGTTTTCAAGAAAGATGAAGAGAGATGACTTACCAGATGCAAGGATGGGATTTGTTTCAGGTATATGAGGAGAAAGTGTAGTATTGAAAGAAAAGGAATAAAGGTAGAGAAGGATTGGGAAAGAGAATATATTGGAGTGGATTGATGGAAGATGTTGAAATGCTGAATAAATCATTCAATAACGGATGATTAAGGGTTTGTGAGGTGGTTAATGTGTTCAAAGTTACAGGTAAAGGCGATTTGGCACAGGTAATTTGAATGGTTAAGAATGCAAAATGAAGAAAGATTGGAGACAGGAAGATAATCCAGGCATTCAGTGACCAGACTATAGACCATTTTTAAGGGCGAAAGGAAGATATCACTAGAGGTTGTATAAGTGAACTTCTTAAATTGCAAGAAAAAGCCGTCATTTCCTTTTACTCTTCCCCCAAGGAGCCCACTTCCTTCAGGATTTCTTATTTTACGTGCAAAATGTCACTTGCTTTGATTACCCTCTCAAGCCTAATGGTAAGACCGTTAGTGGCATACCTGTTCTTTTTTTCATTTTTCATTACTCCTAATTATACTCTTACACGTATATATAGAAAGTGAGTTCGGTCCATTTAACTAAATTGAGTGTAATGCTGTTTGTTTCCTCAAGCTAATTTTTCAAAGGGCTAAGTCCATTCCTTTTAATTTTCCTTCAGACCCGTCCATTCCTTTTAGTTTTCCTTCAGACCCACCCATTCCAAGTGCTAGTATCTGTTGTTAATATTATAAGTTTCCTTTGGTGTTTTCAAAGTGGCTTGTGGTTATTGTGTGTTAACCTGTATACGACATAGCTGTGAAAAAAAAGTGAGAATAATTACATTCTCCTCATGACAGTTACGGTAAAAGAACGAAATAAAATCCATTGCACTTAGGCGGCAGATAGCATTCTAGTTGAGCTATCTGGGTCTTCAGGTCTCATTTGGAAAATAGGACTATAATGACAACACTTCTGAAGGCAGGACCCTGGACCAGGTGAGTTCCTGGTCCACCTCACTTCAGGTGAGTTCCTGAAGTGCCTTTCAGCTCCAAGAGTTAAAGTTTAACTGTGAGCTAAGCACAGTTTGAAGGCAAAAGGTGATGGGTTTGTCTAAGGTTACATGGTAAATTTGTGAACAGAATTAGAAATCCCTTGCCTTTGGTTAACAGTCTCCCAGACTAAGGTATACCTTTTCTTTTCCTCGGGTTAGAAAAATAAGAGGTCTGACAGGCGTTTTAATGACAAAGCAGATAAGTTGTAATGGGCTCTAATTACCACTTCCATAACTGTAACCTTTATCTTTTGCCCAGAGGCACTCCCAGAGCTGTGTTTCTTACTGTGTTTCTGGAACTCAGAAAATGAAAGACTGTTTAAGGATCTGATTCTTCTATCTTTGTTGCCTGATTGGGTTTATATACATGACAAAACATCAAAGTAAATATAAGTCTGGTTCTGTAAAGTCAGCTTTTAACGATAACTTTCCATTCTATTCATAACTTTAAACCCCAAATTAGGCCAATGTTTAAATTGTCTGGTCTGGGTGAAATTTATAGTGAGTAAGAGGCGATATTGTTTATATTGACTCTTACGTCGCAACACATATGGCATACTTTTTGAGGTATAGGTTTTATAAAGAGTCAAATCTCGTGACCCAAACTAAGAAGAGTGAAATAGTAATCTTTTTTTTTTTTTTTTTTCTGTAGCTGCTTGTGCTTGTCCTTACATGCCAGTAGCAAAGTCGGTAGAAACATGTCTAGCCTGCTGAATACATTTCAGTGGGAACAAAACCAAACTTGGGAAAAACGTGGTTAATATAATCATCTGAGGTCTTGTTAGTTCATTCCCAGCTCTTGGTAGGCTTTCAGCTATAGAGTGGAGGCTTTAGTGATGCAGGGTTGCTTGAATACTATCCTTAGTAAAGTAGACCTTTTGTTAGCAAGTTTTCCTGCCCTCTTCCCTTATCTTGCACACTCTACTGAATGTGTAAGCTCAAATGAAGTGCCTGCCTGCCTGCCATTTTCCCCCTTCTTCACCCCCCCC
>NC_064817.1:59150374-59151081 GCF_023721935.1 Panthera uncia | reverse complement strand
CCCACCCCCAATAACCCTCAGTTTGTTCTCAGTTTTTAACAGTCTCTTAGGCTTTGGTACTCTCCCACTCTAACCTCTTTTTTTTTTCTTCCCCTCCCCCATGGGTTTCTGTTAAGTTTCTCAGGATCCACATAAGAGTGAAACCATATGGTATCTGTCTTTCTCTGTATGGCTTATTTCACTTAGCATCACACTCTCCAGTTCCATCCACGTTGCTACAAAAGGCCATATTTCATTCTTTCTCATTGCCACGTAGTATTCCATTGTGTATATAAACCACAATTTCTTTATCCATTCATCAGTTGATGGACATTTAGACTCTTTCCATAATTTGGCTATTGTTGAGAGTGCTGCTATAAACATTGGGGTACAAGTGCCCCTATGCATCAGTACTCCTGTATCCCTTGGGTAAATTCCTAGCAGTGCTATTGCTGCGTCATAGGGTAGGTCTATTTTTAACTTTCTGAGGAACCTCCACTATGCTTTCCAGAGCGGCTGCACCAATTTGCATTCCCACCAACAGAGCAAGAGGGTTCCCGTTTCTCCACATCCTCTCCAGCATCTATAGTCTCCTGATTTGTTCATTTTGGCCACTCTGGCATGAGGTGATATCTGAGTGTGGTTTTGATTTGTATTTCCCTGATAAGGAGTGACGTTGAGCATCTTTTCATGTGCCTGTTGGCCATCCGGATGTCTTCTTTAGAGAA
>NC_064817.1:59132602-59145374 GCF_023721935.1 Panthera uncia | reverse complement strand
GTTTGTTTGGGAAGACCTTTATCTCTCCTTCTATTCTAAATGACAGAGTTGCTGGATAAAGGATTCTCGGCTGCATATTTTCTCTGTTTAGCACACTGAAGATATTGTGCCAATCCTTTCTGGCCTGCCAAGTTTCAAAAGAGAGATCAGTCATGAGTCTTATAGGTTTCCCCTATATGTGAGGACACATTTATCCCTTGCTGCTTTCAGAATTTTCTCTTTATCCTTGTATTTTGCCAGTTTCACTATGATATGTCGTGCAGAAGATCGATTCAAGTTACGTCTGAAGGGAGTTCTCTGTGCCTCTTGGATTTCAATGCCTTTTTCCTTCCCCAGTTCAGGGAAGTTCTCAGCTATTATTTCTTCAAGTACCCCTTCAGCACCTTTCCCTCTCTCTTCCTCCTCTGGGATACCAATCATGCGTATATTATTTCTTTTTAGTGTATCACTTATTTCTCTAATTTTCCCCTCATACTCCTGGATTTTTTTATCTCTCTTTCTCTCAGCTTCCTCTTTTTCCATAAGTTTATCTTCTAGTTCACCTATTCTCTCCTCTGCCTCTTCAATCCGAGCCGTCGTCGTTTCCATTTTGTTTTGCATTTTGTTTAAAGCGCTTTTCAGCTCCTCGTGACTGGTCCTTAGTCCCTTGATCTCTGTAGCAAGAGATTCACTGCTGTCCTCTATACTGTTTTCAAGCCCAGCGATTAATTTTATGACTATTATTCTAAATTCACTTTCTGTTATATTATTTAAATCCTTTTTGATCAGTTCATTAGCTGTTGTTATTTCCTGGAGATTCTTCTGAGGGGAATTGTTCCGTTTGGTCATTTTGGATAGTCCCTGGAGTGGTGAGGACCTGCAGGGCACTTCCCCTGTGCTGTGGCCTTTAACTGGAGTTGGTGGGCGGGGCCGCAGTCAGACCTGATGTCTGCCCCCAGCCCACTGCTGGGGCCACAGTCAGACTGGTGTGTGCTTTCTCTTCCCCTCTCCTAGGGGCGGGATTCACTGTGGGGTGGCGTGGCCCGTCTGGGCTACTTGCACACTGCCAGGCTTGTGGTGCTGGGGATCTGGCGTATTAGCTGGGGTGGGTAGGCAAGGTGCATGGGGGCAGGAGGGGCAGGATTAGCTCGCTTCTCCCTAGGTGATCCACTTCAGGAGGGGCCCTGTGGCAGCGGGAGGGAGTCAGATCTGCTGCCAGAGGTTTGGCTCTGCAGAAGCACAGCGTTGGGTGTTTTCATGGAGCGAGCAAGTTCCCTGGCAGGAACTGGTTCCCTTTGGGATTTTGGCTGGGGGATGGGCGGGGGAGATGGTGCTGGTGAGCGCCTTTGTTCCCTGCCAAGCTGAGCTCTGTTGTCCGGGGGCTCAGCAACTCTCCCTCCCTTTGTCCTCCAGCCTTCCCACTTTCTGAGCAGAGCTGTTAACTTATGACCTCCCAGACGCTAAGTCGCGCTTGCTGTCGGAACACAGTCCGTCAGGCCCCTCTGCTTTTGCCAGCCAGACTCGGGGGCTCTGCTTGGCCGTCGAGCTGCCCCTCTGCCCCGGCTCCCTCCCGCCAGTCCATGGAGCGCGCACAGCCTCGCCGCCGTTTCTACCCTCTTCTGTGAGCCTCTCGTCTGCACTTGGCTCCGGAGACTCCGTTCTGCTAATCCTCTGGCAGTTTTCTGGGTTATTTAGGCAGGTGTAGGTGGAATCTAAGTGATCAGCAGGACACCTGGTGAGCCCAGCGTCCTCCTACGCCGCCATCTTCCCTCTCTAAGCTATTTCTTTTAAAAAAATAATAAATTTGATAAACTTCTACCCAGTCTAAAAAAAAGGGAAGACACAAATTACTAATATTTGAAGTGAAAGAGGGACCATTCCTACTAATTACTGGAATATTTAAAAGATAATAAAAGAATATTACGAGGAACTCTGTGACCACAATTTTGATAACGTAGCTGAGATGGATGTATTCCTTGAAAGATGCAATCTACCAAAACTCACACAGGTGAGTTTGACAAAACTCACCTTTTGTCAAAAAAAAATTTGACAAAAAATTTCATATTAAAAAAAATAAAATGAGGACAATAAAAAAATAATCTTCTAAAATAGAAAGTACCAGACACAGATGGGTACACTGGTGAATTCTACCAAACATTTTAAAAAGGACATATACCAATTTTCTATAATCTCTTCCAGAAAATAGAAGCAGAAAGAATGTTTCTTAATGCATTCAATAGAGCAATATGATATAGTAGAAAGGACACAAGGCTAGAATTCTAATCATGAGTTTTATTACTTATTAGTATGCACAAATCACTAAACTTCTTTGAGCCTCAGTCTCTTCAATAGTAATGTATGGTTAATAATGCTGTTATGGACTAAATTGTATTCCTCCAAAATTCATATATTGAAGTCCTAACCCCCTACCATGTGATTGTACTTGAAGATAGGGCCTTTAGGGAGTAATTATGGTTAAATGAGGCATAAATGCCTCCTAATATGCTGACCTCATAAGAAGAAGACGAGACACTGGAGACAACTGTTTCTTCACAAGCACAGAAGAAAGGCCATGTGAGGATATAATGAGAAGGCAGCCATCTACAAGGCAGGAAGAGAGATCTCACCATCCAGAAACTATTAGAAACCACCAGAAATTGGCCCCAGCACCTCGCTCCTGGACTGCTATCTTTCAGAACTGTGTGAAAATAAATGTGTGTTGTTTAAGTCACCCAGTCTGTGGTATTTTGTTATGGAGGCTCGAGCAGACTAATAAAAATATCTACCTCTCAGTATTGTGAATAATAATTCAAAAAAATGATATTTGAGGATGTTAACAGTTTACATAAATGTTGATTATTTTTATTAATACTCCTTTTCCTACAACTAAGGCATTTAAAACTGTAATAGTTAATAGTTAACTAGGCTATATGCCTGCTACTTATGTACCGTTAACCTTCAGTGTTTCATTTCATAACAGTGTAGTAAATCGAGCTTTGGAATATAGAATAAGACAAGGGGAAAGGACATAGTCCAGTATTTCAGTATAAAGAGCAGATATTCTTTTTTTTTAAGTTTTAATTTTGCAGTCATATATGGAATTTAAGAAACAAAACAGATGAACATAGAGGAAGGGAAGTGAAAATAAGATAAAAACAGAGAGGGAGGCAAACCATAAGAGATTATTAAATACAGAGAACAAACTGAGAGTTGCTGGAGGGGTGTTGGGTGGGGGGTGGACTCAATGGGTGATGGGCATTGAGGAGGGTGCTTGTTAGGATGAACATTAGGTGTTATATGTAAGTGATGAATCACTAAATTCTATTCCTGAAATCGTTATTACACTATATGTTAACTTGGGTTTAAATTTTTAAAAAGTTAAAAAATAAAGTTTTAATTTTAATTCCAGTTAGTTAACATACAGTGTTATATTAGTTTCAGGTGTACAGTGTAGTAATTCAACACACACACATTTTCCCCCTTTGATTGTTCGATATGTTTATTAAATTCCACATATGAGTGTGAAATCAGATGGTATTTCTGTGTCTCTGACTATACCACCTCTTTTTTATCTGTTTATCTATCCATTGACACTTGGGCTCCTTCCATATCTTGGCTATTGTAAATAATACTGCTAAATACTGCTATAAACATCGTGGTGTATGTATCCTTTTGAGTTAGTGTTCTTGTATTCTTTGGGTAAATACCCAGTAATGCAATTGCTGGATTGTAAGGTAGTTCTATTTTTAACTTTTTGAGGAAACTCCATAGTGATTACCAGACTGGATGCGCCAGTTTCCATCCTTGTCAACAGTGCACAAGTGCTCCTTTTTCTCCACATCTTCACCAATGTCTATCGTTTCTTGTGTTTTTGGTTTTAGCCATTCTGACAAGTGTAAAGTGACATCTCATTGAAGTTTTGGTTTGCATTTTCCTGATGATAAGTGGTGATGCGCATCTTTTCATGTGTCTGTTGGTGACCTGTATGTCTTCTTCAGAGATATGTCTGTTCATGTCTTATGCCTAGTTTTTAATTGGATTATTTGGTATTTGGGTGTCGAGTTTTATTTTATTTTTATTTAAAAAAATTTAGTTTATTTATTTATTTTGAGAGAGTGTGAGTGGGAGAAAGGCAGAGAGAGAGGGAGAGAGGGAATCTCAAGCAGACTCCATGCTGTCAGTGAAGTGCTGGATGTGGGTCTCGATCTCATGAACCACAAGATCATGACCTGAGCTGAAATCAAGAGTCAGACACTTATCCAACTGAGCCACCTGGGCTCCCCTTGGGTGTGGAGTTCTAAAAGTTCTTTATGTATTTTTTGGGTACTAGTCTTTTATTAGATAAGTCATTTGCAAATATCTTCTCCTATTCTGTGGGTTGTGTTTCAGTTTTGTTGATTGTTTACTTGTCTATGCAGAAGCTTTTTATTTTGATGTAGTCCCAGTAGTATATTTTTGCTTTTGTTTCTCTTGCTTCAGGAGATATCTCTAGTAAGAAGTTTCTATGGCTGATGTCAAAGAGGTTACTTCCTGTGTTCTTCTCTAGGATATTTATGGTTTCAGGCCTCACATTTAGGTCTTTCACCCATTTGGAATTTATTTTTGTGTATGATGTAAGAAAGTGTTCCAATTTCATTCTTTTCTATGTTGCTGTCCAGTTTTCCCAGCACCATTTGCTAAAGAGACTGTCTTTTCCCCATTGGATGTTCTTTCCTGCTTTGTTAAAGATTAATTGACCTTATAGTTGTGGGTTCATTTCCGGGTTTTCTATTCTGTTCTATTCATCTATGTGTCTATTTTTGTGCTAATACCATAGTGTCTATTTTTTTTTTAGTACCATGCTGTCTTGATCACTACAGCTTTGTAATACAACTTGAAGTCTGTAATTATGATGCCTTCAGCTTTGCTATTCTTTTTCAAGATTGTTTTGGCTCTTTGGGATCGTTCTGATACCATACAGATTTTACGATCATTTTTTCTAGTTCTGTGAAAAATGTTGTTAGTAATTTGATAGGGATTGCATTAAATGTGTAGATTGTTTTTTGGATAGTATACACACTTTAAAAATATTTGTTCTTCTAATTCATGAGTATGGAATGTCTTTCCATTTCTTTGTGTCATCTTCAATTTCTTTCATGAGTGTTTTATAGTTTTTTAGAGTATAGGTCTTTCACCTCTTTGGTTAGGCTTATTCCTATTTATCTTTTTTTGGATGCAACTGTAAATGGGGCTGTTTTCATAACTTCTCTTTCCACTGCTTCATTATTGTGTATAGAAATGCAACAGATTTCTGTACATTGATTTTGTATCCTAAAAATTTGCTGAATTTGTTTATCATTTCTAGCAGTTTGTGTGTGTGTGTGTGTGTGTGTAGTCTTTCAGGTTTTCTATATATAGTACCATGTCATCTGCAAATAGTGGAAGTTTTTTCTTTATTGATTTGGATTCCTTTTATTTCTTTTTGTTTGATTGCTTGTGGCTAGGACTTCCAGCACTATGTTGAATAAAAGTGGTGAGAATGGACACTTTTGTCTTGTTCCTGACCTTAGGGGAAAAGGTCTCAGTTTTTCCCCATTAAAGATGATGTTAGCTGTGGATTTTTCATAGATGGCCTTTATTACGTTGAGGTATGTTCCACCTAAACTTATTTTTGATGGTTTTTAAATGTTTTTATTTATTTATCTTGAGAGAGAGGGAGAGCGAGAATGTGAACAGGGGAGAGAGAGAGAGAGGGAGAGAGAGAATCCCAAGCATGCTCCACACTGCCAGTGCAGAGCCCAACATAGGGCTCAATCCCACAAATCGTGAGATCATAACCTAAGCTGAAATCAAGAATCAGACTCTTAACTGACTGAGCCACCCAGGTGCCCCAATGGTTTTTATCATGAATGGATGTTGAACTTTGTCAAGTGCTTTTTTTTATCATGAATGGATGTTGAACTTTGTCAAGTGCTTTTTTCTACATCTATTGAAACGATCATATTGTTCTTCTCTTTTCTCTTATTGATGTGATGCATCACATTGATTGATTTGTGAATATTGAATCACAATATTGATTGTGGTTTGTGATATTTTAATGTATTGTTGAATTCAGTTTGTTAGTATTTTATTGAGAATTTTTGCGACTATGTTCAAAAGGGATATTGAACTGTAGTTCTCTTTTTCAGTGGTGTCTTTATCTGGTTTTTGTATTAGGGTAATGCCAACCTCATAGAATGAATTTGGAAGTTTTCTTACTTTTTTTATTTTTATTTTTTGGAACAGTTTGAGAAGAATAAGTATTAACTCTTCTTAAATATTTGGTAGAATTCACCTGTGAAGCCATCTAGTCCTGGACTTTTGTTTGTTGGGAGCTTTTTGATTACTGACTCAATTTCTTTGATGGTTATGGATCTGTTCAAATTTTATATTTCTTCCTGTTTCAGTTTTGGTAGTTTATATGTTTTAGGAATTTATCCATTTCTTCTAGCTTGTCCAATCTGTTAGCATGTAGTTTTTCATAATACTCTCTTATGATTGTTTATATTTCTGTGGTGTTGGTTGTGATTTCTCCTTTCTGATTTGTGATTTTATTTGAGTCCTTTGTCTTTTTTTTCTCACTAAGTCTGGCTAGGATTTTATAAATTTTATTGATTTTTTTTTTCCAAAACCAGCTCCTGGCTTCATTAATCTATTCTGTTGTTGTTGTTTTTGTTGTTTCTGTATCATTTATTTCTGGTCTAATCTTTATTATTTCCTTCTTTCTGCTGGTATTAGGTTTTATTCATTGTTCTTTTTCTAGCTCCCATTATGTGCATCAATAGATTATTTGAGATTTTTTTGCATCTCGGGTAGACTTGTATTGCTATAAACTTCCCTCTTAGAACTGCTTTTGCTGCAGCCCAGAAGTTTGGGCTATCATGTTTTCATTTTGATTTGTTTACATGTACTTTTTAATTCCTTCTTTGATTTATTGTTGACCTATTCATTGTTTAGTAACATGTTATTTAACCACCAAGTATTTGTGGTCTTTCCAGATTTTTTTTCTTGTGGTTGACTTCTAGTTTCATAGTGTTGTGGTCAGAAAATATGCATGGTATGATTTTGATCTTTTTGAATTTGTTGAGGTTTGCTTTGTGGGCTAATTTGTGTTCTATTCTAGGGAATGTTCCACGTGTACTTGAAAAGAATATGTATTCTGCTGTTTGAATAAGATGGAATGTTCTGAATACATCTCTTAAATCAATTTTTTCCTGTATGTCATTTAAAACCATTGTTTCCTTGTTGATGTTCTGTTTATATGATCTGTACATTGATGTAAGTGAGCCGTTAAAGTACCCTACTATTATTGTATAATTATTGATTAGTTCTTTTACATTTGTTATTAACTATTTACATATATGGGTGCCCCTATGTTGGGTGCATAACTATTACAATTGTTATATCTTCCTGTTGTATTGTCCCCTTTATAATCATATACTGCCCTTTGTCTCTTGCCACAGTCTTTGTTTGAAAGTCTATTTTGTCCAATATAAGCAACACTACTGTGGCTTTGTTTTTATGTCCATTTTCATGATAGGTATTTCCCCACCCTTTAATTTTCAATTATCAGGTGCTTTGGGTCTAAAATGGTCTCTTGTAGGTAGTATACAGATGGGTCTTCTTTTTTATTTATTCTCTCACCTTATGTCTTTTGATGGGAGCATTTAGTCCATTTACTTTCAAAGTAATTATTGATAAAGATGTATTTATTGTCATTTTATTACTTGTTTTTTGCTTGTTCCTGAAGATTTTCTCTGGTCCTCTCTTGCCTTTCTCTCAAAAGATATTCTAAGCTTTGGTTGTGACAATGGAACATACTGGCCTGTGGGATGCTGCTGATTTGAAAGTGTTCTTTGTATGCTACTCTTTAGATCTCAGTTGAGACATGAATTAAAGACTAGAACATATCTCCATATCCTCTCAATTTTGTCTTTCTTCCCTATTTTTTAATGTTTATTTATTTTTGAGAGGGGGGGGATGGAGGAAGGGGGAGAGAGAGAGAGAGAGAGAGAGAGAGAGAGAGAGAATGAGTGGGGGAGGAGCAGAGACAGAGGGAGACACAGAATCTGAAGAAGGTTCCAGGCTCTGAGCTGTCAGCACAGAGCCCAATGCGGGGGTTCAAACCCATGAACTGTGAGATCATGACCTGAGTCAAAGTCGGACGCTCAACTGAATGAGCCACCCAGGCACCCCGTCTTTCTTCCCTCTTTAACTCAAAAGTATTTAAGCTACATGCTCTCTGTTTTTTCCTTCAAAGTCATTATCCAGGCACCAAAAACACAGATGGAAATAGACAGGTTTAGTCCAAAGCACCAATTTCCATTACCTTAAGCTGCCTCAATGGTTTTTCTTAAAGGGTGGAATTTCTCACAGTTGGTCTCAGGCCCACAGTATATACAATACTTCAGTCAAATTGCTTGCGACATATTGGAGTGTGTGCTTGGGAACTATTAGTTCCTCATATATTAAAAGAAGGCTGAATACTTCTTGTACAAGCACTGAAGTAAAGAGGGGAATAGTTTTCAAATTCGTACTTGTCATGGATTTATACTCCAATGTTTAAAGTGTTCTGTTTTACATAATACACAAAGATGCACAGTCACGGACTATGTGTGAAACTATAGATTCCAGGAATGTCATTCAAAGTCCTTCACACTCTGGTCCTGGTCTCCCTTTCTATTTTAATCTCCTAATATGATCAACTCTTTCAGCTTAGTCCCATAAATAATTACTTGAGTGTTTGTGTTACACATATAGGCCACATCTTAGGCCCTGTAGATAAACAGGCCAATCTATCTACAGTCTTTTCTTCAAGAAGCTGAAAAGCTCATAGTCTCAGAGGGGTAAAATCTAAAATGTCTTGCATGGTTAATGGGATTAAGAAGCTTGCTCCATATAAAGTCATGCATGAGGGAGTATGAGCCACCCCTGTTCCATTTTTAGCCACTGTTTTTTTCTTTTTCTTTTTCTTTTTTTTAAAATATATGAAATTTATTGTCAAATTGGTTTCCATGCAACACCCAGTGCTCATCCCAACAGATGCCCTCCTCAATACCCATCACCCACTCTCCCCTTCCTCCCACCCCCCATCAGCCCTCAATAGCCAAATTATGGAAAGAGCCTAAATGTCCATCAACTGATGAATGGATAAAGAAATTGTGGTTTATATGCTAAGTCAGCCACTGTTTTTTCTGACAGGCTTAGAAGGCACTAGGGAATATAGAAAAGATATAGGATATATGAAGTATAAGTCCTAGGTTCTAGCCCTATTGTGTTGATTTTGGGCAAGTCACTTCTTGCAAGATATACAAAGTAATAATATTTTCCTGCTTAACTATAGGGAGGGATTGAGCAAACTTCAAAGAATGAGGTATAACCATCAATGAATTTTTCCCTATAGTGAATATTTGTTCCTGAATATGAGGTTTGGCCTTTCCAACAATTTTGAGAGAAGCTTGGGAAGCAGGAAATGTGCTGACATTGCAGTAGTCTCGGTGTGTGCAAAGTTCTCAACCTGTAATCATCTAGGAATGCAATTCTGGCAATATCAGGTATCCAAATTCCACCTGTGTTTCCCCTTGATGTCCCATATGGCCCTAAGACATCTGCTATAACAGATGTGTATGTATTTCAGTTGATAAAGGGAAAGATGTCTGGGTGAGGGGAGAGGATACTGCTGCTATAGATCAAGATAGTTTGAGATAATGAGTATTGGGGTTTCTGCACTTTGCATGGTGTACTCTTAGCAGTGGGCCCCATTCCTCCAGGGATTTACATGGCAAATGGTGGAGATGAGATGTGAAGAAGAAAGAGTGAAAAGTCTTTGCTCAAATGGAGGCTTTTCAAAAGGCATTCGGAAAAAAGGAAGTTTGGGAGGACAAGATACTCAGATTCTAGTCCCAGTTCTGTCACTGACTTCATGTGGGGACTTGGGAAAGTAATTTCTTAGTTCTGACCCTCAGTTTCTTTATATTAAAAAAGTGGTTGGATTAACTGATTTCCAAGGTACGTTCTTACTCTGACCTTCAGCACTTTGGGTCCTCAAAGTTCTTTGGAGAGGGAGCAAATAACAAGACTGTCAGGTATCATAAACAGAAAGTTAAGGAATATAAAATAATAAAAAAGACTAAAAGTCAAAATGGCTGCCCCAAGGAAGCCCGCACCAAGCAGCTAAGAAGGTTTGGGGAACAAGCTTCTGCGGGAAAGGGGGAGGGGGGCTCTCGGAAGAGCCATCGCCAGAACCATAGGCAGGAGTATCGCCCCCCCCCCCCCCCCGCCAAGCTGCACAGGTTCTAGTTTCAGATACCCCTTGACATAACTTTTGAGCTATCTGGAAAAATACTGGCCAGGAAAAATGATAAAATTTTTCCTCATGGTGAATAAACAAGGGCAGACCCGACTTTCTAAATACTATGAACATGTGGAGATTAATAAGCGTACACTTCTGGAAACGGAAGTCATAAGGAGCTGTCTCTCCCGATCCAATGAGCAATGCTCTTTCATTGAATTTAAGGATTTTAAGCTGATATATCGACAGTATGCAGCTCTCTTCATTGTGGTTGGAGTTAATGACACTGAGAACGAGATGGCAATTTATGGATTCATCCATAACTTTGTGGAAGTTTTAGATGAGTACTTCAGCCGCGTGAGTGAATTAGATATAATGTTTAATTTGAATAAAGTACACATTATTTTGGATGAGATGGTGTTGAATGGCTGCATTGTGGAAACGAATCGGGCAAGAATTCTTGCCCCTCTACTCATTCTTGATAAAATGTCAGAAAGCTGAATAATGGAAGTCTCTGCCAGACAACATCAACTTGTGGAAGTGAGAATACCATGGAATACCTCTTTACATCTGTAGCCCAAAAAGTCTGCAAGACTGTACATTGCAAAATGGGGTACCCTTCCAAAGACATTTTATACAGGTGTTTTCCACAGTTCCTAAGTGGAAAACAAACTATTTTAAAATATGGTGTACAAAGAAAATTTTTCTCTAAGAGACAAATTTTATTTTCTAACCATAAGCATTTTTTCCCCACTTGTTCAACTTTTGTTGAGTTCTGAGGGTATCTTTTTTGTTCTTTGCTTTCCTTTGTATATTTAATTCAGGATAACAGCATGAGAAGAACATGAGACAACTATCAGCCAATAAAGTTCTAAACACAGAGCACTTCGAATGTTTTCTGAATGCTTTTTCCTTAAAATGTCTTAAGTCCAAACTTCACTGAATTGTGTACCTAATAAAAATTGAGAATTAAATTTTATTTGCCAGTTTAAAAGAAATAATAATAATAAAAAAATAATTTTTCAGTGCAAAAAAAGAAAGTATGAATTGATGCATTATGTTATTAGAATTTTACTTTCCATCTTTCCCAGGATAAATATCTTGTCCTATTTTCCCTAGAAGCAATCCAAATTACTGGTAGTTGCAATATTTCACCATTCCAATTGAATCTCCTAAACTGCCTGATTCACTCAAAATGAACTTCAGGATATATATATATATATTTTTTTTTTTTTCACTAGAAGCCAATGCTTTATTTTTGCTTCAGAAAATATGGTCACCATAACTTTATAACGCTCACCTTATCTTTCCTTTCTAGGCTTTTCTCATGTATATCATTTTTTTCGTTGGTGTAATAACATTCAAAGCAATGGAAACTTTATATAAATGTAATCTGCTTATATCACTTATTACTTACAAATGACATGTGTTTGGGACAAAAATCCATTCTTAAAACTAGACATTTACAGTGGATGCTTGGAATAGACAAAGAGGACAACTGGGCTTCTCTACTGTTAGGTTCTGGAGATAATTATAGGGCAGAACTATCTGGGGAGTGAGGAGGGATAGCAGCAGAAACAGAGAGAAGGAGGTTTCAAATATCCTTTGTGTATGGCCTCTGCTTATAGGGATTGGGAGCCAGAAGGTTTGAACTTAGGTGAAGTAGTGGGCAGATCATATCTGCCTGAATTTTTATCTCCAGCCCAAATCTCTCCTGAGTACCAGACTGGAATTTCAAACTGCCTGTTCTATCTCTCAATATGGCACCATGAACTCATTTATCTTTCCTTTAAGATCCCTTTCTTCTCCTGGATTCATTGTTCCTATTACTGGCACAACCATTCCCCCACTCCAATCACTAAGACTAATAACTTTATCAATATATCTGATTCTTCTATTGCCTCACTAAATCCAATCAATTGCCACGTATGGATATTCCTCCATAATCTCTCTCATGAGGAAAAAAAACTCCTATGCATACTTACTACTACCACCTTCATTTAAGCCTTCATAACTTCTCGTTTCAAATATAATGAATAACATTTTTATCTGATCCATTCCTTCTAAACCTTGCCAACTTCAATCAATAAAAGCCTAGAGCAACCTTTAGCTTAATTTCTTTTCCTACCAGTAGTCCCACCAGTAATGTTAGACCAAGTTTATGGGAAAGTGATATTCTCAATTTTTAGTGGTACATATGCATTTTTTATTGAGAGATTTTTTTTTAATTTTTTATTTTTTAATATATGAAATTTACTGTCAAATTGGTTTCCATACAACACCCAGTGCTCAACCCAAAAGGTGCCCTCCTCAATACCCATCACCCACCCTGCCCTCCCTCCCACCCCCCATCAACCCTCAGTTTGTTCTCAGTTTTTAACAGTCTCTTATGCTTTGGCTCTCTACCACTCTAACCTCTTTTTTTTTTTTTTTTCTTCCCTCCCCCATGGGTTTCTGTTATGTTTCTCAGGATCCACATAAGAG
>NC_064817.1:59066966-59127602 GCF_023721935.1 Panthera uncia | reverse complement strand
GTTTGTTTGGGAAGACCTTTATCTCTCCTTCTATTCTAAATGACAGACTTGCTGGATAAAGGATTCTCGGCTGCATATTTTTTCTGTTTAGCACACTGTAGATATCGTGCCAAGCCTTTCTGGCCTGCCAAGTTTCAAAGGAGAGATCAGTCACGAGTCTTATAGGTCTCCCTTTATATGTGAGGGCACGTTTATCCCTTGCTGCTTTCAGAATTCTCTCTTTATCCTTGTATTTTGCCAGTTTCACTATGATATGTCGTGCAGAAGATCGATTCAAGTTACGTCTGAAGGGAGTTCTCTGTGCCTCTTGGATTTCAATGCCTTTTTCCTTCCCCAGTTCAGGGAAGTTCTCAGCTATAATTTGTTCAAGTACCCCTTCAGCACCTTTCCCTCTCTCTTCCTCCTCTGGGATACCAATTATGCGTATATTATTTTTTTTTTTAGTGTATCACTTAGTTCTCTAATTTTCCCCTCATACTCCTGGATTTTTTTATCTCTCTTTCTTTCAGCTTCCTCTTTCTCCATAACTTTATCTTCTAGTTCACCTATTCTCTTATTGAGAGATGTGAAGAAGGAATAGCATAAGTTTTCAAGACTTCCTGAAATAGTTGGAGGAAATTTCAGTAGTTTTAAGTGGACTAAGATGCTTGCATAATTACATTTGTGTCTAACTCTGAAGCTCTCTCATTGTATGTTTTATTTCTACTTTGGATGTTAAAATAGACCCGACATCTATAGCTTTCTCCTTGGCCACAACATGATGATTGATCTTCTTTGCTTCTTTTTGTATACACTTATATCAGCTGAATGTTTTTCTGTTGCTTTTTGCCCTCTAGCCTCATCTGATCCATTTCACAGGTGTTGGGAATTCAGGGATTCCCCTTAGGTTTTAGTGTCTCCTCCCTCTTTACCAGCCTTGGCCTCTTACCACAGTCATGTTTCCATCACTCACATGTACTTGGCCATGTGGCAGCTTTGCTGATGGGCTCTACAGCCATCTCCTACAAACATAGGCCAAGAGGTGACATTAAATCTATCCAGAGTATACTTCCATCCTACCAAAGCTGTAGAACCGTCTAGAATTGTAGTCCCTTCCAGTTATGTGCACTGAGGCACCTGCCAATGACATTAATCAGTTTCCAAATACTTTCATGGTACATCAGATAGAGCTCAGGTAGCTTGTAGTAAGAAAGTAAGGTCATAGCAGCACTGGGTTCATTGTTTGGGATCTTGAAACTCTTAAGCCACAAGGTATGAGAAGTCCATTGGGTGTTTCTAGAACCTGTCTCAAAGACTGGAAAATATCCAGGCAGAGGTAAAGGAAAGGTTAGTAGAACACAGATGTCCTAGCTGTGAGACAAAGGCTGCCTCCTCAGTGGGGGTTGTGGGGTGACCCAGCCAATTAGTGGCCCCAGCCCAGTCACCCCACAGCTGCCATTTAGTCAGTGGGCCTGCTCGTTTGGATCTAGGGGCAGCTCTGGAGGGCTTGCCCAGTGTCTCGGGCATGTATAATGCTTCTACCTAACTAAAACCACATGCAGAAGGATCATGTCATACTTGGCACATAACCAATCAAGAAAAGCATGAGAGGGTGTCCAGACCTTAACTTGTTTGAGCAAATGTTCAAAAAACATTTCTAAAGGGATATTCCAGAAAAACATACTCAAGGTCTTAAAACAGATGTTCAGTCTCTAGGAGAATTGTGTTGCTTTACAGCCATTATTATTCAATGCTATAATAGAACCAAATCACTTCAAGTTTTGAACTATGGTGACTTTTCAGATTTTTCTTATACTTTATTGTGGGCCAGGGGAAGAATGGGCTAGATAAAACAGGATAATGCTCAGGAGGCAGCATTCTCTTGTGTTTTAGTGCCTCAGCTTCAGAGTTAGGCAGACAAGGGCTTAGACCTCTGACTAGCTGAGTGATTTAATCTCTCAGAGCCACAGTTTCCTCATTTGTAAAACGTATAATTGCTTACTTGATATGTTTATGAAGAGGACTGAAAGGAAATATCACATATAAAGAGTTTGCATAGTTCATATCATGTATTAAGCACTCAATAAGCACTAGACAATATTATTAACATTACTACTAGAAGTACTTTTACCTTCATTGCTTCTTCTACTACTATCACTACTATGACTACTACAACAATAACAACAACAACTACTACTGCTGCTGCTGCTACTACCACCACTATTACTGGTAGTGAGAGCTTTTCCCAAGTGAGTTGGGGAGTTGAATACCTCAAGGTAATGATTTCCTAGCTTATGTAGAAGGTAGTAGTGTCAAGGAAGATTGCAGGGCTGTAATTATAGCTTGGAATAGGGTAAATACCAGAACAGTGCAGAAACCTAGAATTTTATTTCTCTTATCTCAGACTCATACTCTTCCACTCTTCATTAGTTTGCTATGTGTGTAGCCCAAGCCACTTTAGATCTCTAGGTTTCAGTAAGTACCCTTGAAAATAAAACCCCACTGACACTTATTTGTAACCTATCTGGCCTGTACCAGAGACCTAATCTATGAATGGAATATGATATAAACAAACTGGTCCACATGGGGCATGATATCAGCCTCTAAAGTCATACTAAGCTAACTGACTCCTAATCCAGAGACATACTATAACCACTACCAGGATCTTTGTTAACCACTGCCAGTGATATTTTGAGCTCATTGTCAGCTGGAAGCATAGTCTTACTTTCAATATAGCCATTACCTTATTAGTTCACATTTGCCAATGTTTGTTGATCCATAATGACTTTTACAGGAATTTTATTAATTCATCCATCTACATATCCATCTATCCATCCATCCATCCATCCATACAACAAATAATTATTGAGCAACTACAACATGCCAGAAATTGTTCTTAACACTGGGGATATATCAGTGAACAGGACAGACAAAAGCCCCTGCCATCATGAAGCTTACAGTCTAGCTGCCCGTTCTGGTCAAATGTAATATACTAAGAAACTTCACTGAGGTAAATTCAGTCTAGCTTTTTGAAACAATTATGGTCAATACTTTTCAACTGAACATGTCTTCTGGGAGGCAGGGTTGGGTGGAGAGGGAGGAGATAGTCTTGGATCTAACCTGAGAAAAGGCTCAGGGGGTGGTTTGGGAAAGGGCTTTAATAATAATATGACTATATTTTGATTTATCAGATGAATATGGTTTATGTAAATTATATAGCTGATATATTTTGTATAGCTGATGTATATTGTATACATCACCTTTTGAAATATGATAGAAAGTAATGTGACTTTTAATTGTGTATTTCATAAACTGGCTCTGAAGGCAGCTCCAAAAACAGCATTTCAAAAATATTCTGAGCAATAGCAGCATAATTGTAGTAAGTATATATAAGTGTATATATATATATATATATCCCCAAGGGGACTACTTTGAAAAATACAACATGCAGTTGGATGTACAAGTTCTGGTATGTTATTAAAATAAATATTAAGTTGTCAGTTAATTTGTCTAAAAAAACAGTGAAGTAAGAAAAACACTTAGATTTTTTAATATGTATTACTATGTTTGGACTTAGAGTCATGCAACTCAGTAAGCAGTTATAAAATTCGTTTACTTTCAAAAGTACTGAATCAAGTTTTTCTTTGCACCTAGGTTATTTCAGTTGATTTATTTGTAGTTTTCTGCTTATGGGTCTTGAAAAAGTATTCTATGATTATTTGGCCATTTCCTATGCTGTGTTACATTTTTAACATGCAAATCAACCTTCTGGTTATATGACAGGTCTGAAGAAATACAGCTTTCTGATTGATGCCAGTGTATGATCAATTCCTTGTAATTTAACTGGTATTTATGTTACAGGCAGAATGTTAAATCAGGAATTGTAAACAATTCCTAGGCAATGTGTACAATGTTTGTAAGTCATTCCTAGAAATTGTTCACAATACCTGTAACATATATGCAACCAGCAACATACCTGAAATATATAGGAAACCTTCAAGATGCAAACTGGCCACCTCCGTGCCATCCCTGGATTATAACATTGGCTTTAATAATTCTACTTATTTATCTGTTTGTGTATTTAGATATTAATCATAACTCTAGTAATACTAGAGTTTATCTTCATAGCTTTAATGGGTTCCTGGATTTTTAATAGCTATTGGGTGATACAGAACTTTTGACATGCTTATTTTAAGAAGCACTAGGAATAAAAGAAACCAATAAATAATAATAAAAGGAATGTTGTTTTCCAGATACTCTAAGGCCTCATCCAGATTTTCTTATTCTTGTTCACAAGCTTTATCCCAAGATCCCTTGCCTTTTCCCCCAGATCTTTACATTCTATACAACTAGTTTTTGATACACTAATGCCTTCAAGCTTTCCCAGGCCACTCAAAAGAAATCAAATAACTTTACAAACTTCGATCTGTCTAAACATGAAACTTTTCCTGCCTGTCCCTGAGCACTTCCCTACTAATGGCCCTTGGTCTACACATGGTGTAATTGTTTAATTCTATATATTTTTTTCCTGCTTAAGTTTATATTATTTTCATATACTATTTTGAAATGATCTACATTTTGGTTTATGTTAGCATTGTCTGCTATGGGTTATGTCTACATAACCACCCCAAATCAATTTGGAGATGAAGAAAAATAAGTTGAATTAGTCCAGCTTTTGAGTGCTAAACTCATATCAAATCACTGATTAGAATTATTTACCCTCTCTAGCTGGAACATTTCTAGCCCATCTAGACAACTAAACAGATTTGGTAAACTTCTGATTGACCAATGGAACTGGAGCCCAGCAAGATGAAGACAGGAAGTGAATAGGCAAGATAAGTAGGACTAAGAGGGAAACATCTGAGTGACAGCGTAGGGTCTTCTGACAATTGACCTCAGAATCTAGTATAGGTACAAAGGAATTGGTTGGTATGGTAAGATGCTTCTAAGTAAGATTTGACAGTCATAAATGGGCCCTTTAATCTGTTTAGATGATGACCATCACTCCCATTTACATCCCACTGTATCCAGATATGAACCATGAGTTCTAAACCCGATTCAGTCCTATCTCCCCTGTTGAAGCCCTCTGAATTGCTTCAGACCACACTGGTATGTCTTTTCTTTGAACTCCTTCAGCTTTAAGTTAATATTGCCCCAGGCACTGAATTGCACTTATCTAAATATTTGCTGTGTGGTATTTTCATGTATGCTTTGTACTTATGGTGACCATATTTTCCAAACCAAAAATTAAAGTACATCATTTTAAAATTTAGGTAGACTATTTGAGATTAACAATGCCCTAAAGAACAGATGCTTATTCCTTTCTATGTCACTCACCTATTAAATGTTGGCTGTTATTGATGATACAAAGATAAAAAAGAACATAAGGTGACATCTACTAAGTTACAAATAAAGGACACTGAAATTCTTAGCAGTGTCCAATACAGACAGGCATTGCATAAATGTCTTATCACTGTGTGTGAGGAATGATGTCATAATCCTGAAAAAGAAAAAAAAATGTGGGAAATGAAGAAGGGCAATAAAAAGTACCAGTAGCAAAAGATGTTATATAAAGATCATATCATATAAGACATCATATAAGGATAGTCTAAAAAGATGGGAACTTATTATCCAGAAAGATAGAAGTGAAAGAGTTTTCACTGAAGTCTGTAAGGATGTGGATTAGGTGAACTTGGATTTATTTACCAAATTCTAGAATCCTTCACTAGGCTGCCTATATTCTTGCATACCAAAATTTCAAGTATATTTAGGAAAATAAAAAGGGTGGTAATCACATGGAACTTGCTATTTTAAGAGGTGGTACAGGAAGAGAACATAGCTTAGAAAGGAATTCAGGTTCATTTAAGGCTGGCAGATCAATAAGGGATATTAAACTATTTTTATCCATTAATTTTTAGCTCAATTAGTTAATGAGATAACACATTAATCCATTGCGGAGCAGAAAGCAGCCTTTTGATCTAGAGTCAGACATGCTGACAGCAACAAGAATGGGTAACTTACACTGAGGAGGAAATAAAAGTGGAGAGAATTATTTAAGACTAGTAATGTGGAATCAGTTAGCTTAGGGGCTAATTTACCTACACATCTTAATTTCACCTGAGAGTAACATAGCATAGTATAGCAATTCATGCTTATAGTGGCAACCTTGAGTCATTAAGACAAATTTAAATTATATTCCATCTACTTTGTTTATATGGAATTCATGGTTCTTACAAGTAAGGCTCTAAGATACTCATCCTAATCAAATTGAAAAGCCTCACCACAACACCTTGGATTTTTCTCATACTGAGAAAAAATGTTATAAGACATAAATGTTTTTTCAAACATAAGGTGTGGTTATTTTGGGGGAAGTAACAGTTCATATGATGATGAAAGGCAAGAGAGGATACTCTTGCCAATAAAGTTTATTGGCCTTTTAAAGGTCATAAACGGTAACACGGTGATGTAGTGCTTTTTTTGTCCCTTCTGCCAAATGCTAATAGCATTTCTTGGCAATTCAGGGAAACTATAGAGCTTTGGAGTCCCAGCGCAGAGAAAGTAATGGTTTTAGATATTTTTTAGATTGGAATTCATCAACAAATACTGGAATCCTTAAGAAAGCATTTTATTTATTTATTTATTTATTTATTCATGAGAGAGAGGAGAGAGCAAGAGGGGCAGAGAGAGAGAGAGAGAGAGAGAGGTAAAGAGAGAGAAAGAGAGAGAGAGAGAGAGAGAGAGAGAGAGAGAGAATCCCATGTAGACTCCACACTGGTGGCACCAAGACTGATTCATGGCTTGATCCCATAATCCTGGGATCATGACCCCAGCTAAAACTAGGAGTTGGACACTCAACCAACTGAATCATCCAGGTGCCCCATTTAGGAAGCATTTTAAAATCTAGTTCCTTTACTGGACAATACACAATGATTAAGGGCTAAAGAGAGAGTGGAATTTGGAGGCCATCATTCACTATGATAGTCTGCAAGCCAGCCACAGAACAGAGTAAGTGGTGGTATGTCAACAAAATCTGAAATCAGGAAGTAAACACTTTTCATTATATGGCAAGCCACTGAGTATATTTAGAAGATTTATTAGAGAAGTTGATTTTGTCCCTTCTCAGGATACTAAGCTATGTTCCTAATCATACCTAACTTGGTAAATGATCTTGCACCAATGGCTTGTGTTGTATTTGGCACCAGTGATCTGGTCCTAGCAGATGTTAAACTTTCCCTCTCTATCCCCATTATACCACCTTTCCCTCTCCACCGCCCAGCTGCAGCATTGCTATGCACATAGTAAGAGTTCAATAAGTATTGCTGAAATAATTAATACTTTAAATATGGCTGTTATTTGCTATAAACATATAAACAGAGTGCTATTACAGTGGAGGGTAGAAGGTTGAGCAGTGCCAAGAACAAACTTTTGCATGCTCAAAATATTTGCCTTGGCATTGGAAAATTAGTACATGGTCATAAAATAACTAAAAATGACTAAAAAAACTCCTCTGACCTTAGGTTCTGAATCTAGTTACCTTGGGAAGTAGTGGGAATTCCATCCTTGGGAAATTTTAGGCAGGTTCTGGGCTGGATAACAGTTGCCAGGGATATTGTGGAGGGATACCCTGTATAAGGCTGGAATGGGGAGTAGTTAAATAAAGTTTAAGGCATAATTTTTTCACAAGTTTTTATTTAAATTCTATCTAGTTAATGTGCAATGAAATATTTGTTTCAGGTGTAGAATTTAGTTATTAATTGCTTACATACAACATCCAGTGCACACCACAAGTGCCCTCCTTAATACCCATCACCTGTTTAACCCATCCCCCAACCTATCTTTCTTCCAGTAACTCTCAGTTTGTTCTCTATAGTTGAGCATGTTTCTTGGTTTGCCTCTCTTTTTCCCCCCTATGTTCATTTGTTTCATTTCTTAAATTCCACATATGAGAGAAATCATATGGTATTTGTCTTTCTCTGACTTATTTTTCTTAGCATAATACTCTGTAGCCCATACACATAATTGCAAATGGCAAGATTTCACTATTTCTATGGCTCGGTAATATCCCATTGTGTGTGTGTGTGTGTGTGTGTGTGTGTGTGTGTGTGTTACCACATCTTCTTTACCCATTAATCAGTAGATGGACATTTGAGCTCTTTCCATAAATTGGCTATTATTGATAATGCTGCTATAAACATCATGGTGCAGGTATCCCTTGGAATTAGTATTTGTGTATCCTTTAGGTGAATACCTAGTAGTGCAATTTCTGGGTCATAAGGTAGTTCTATTTTTAACTTTTTGAGGAGACTCCATACTGTTTTTAGAGTGGCTGCACCAGTTTGCATTCCCACCAATGGTGTAAGAGGGTTCCCCCTCTCTGTATCCTTTTTTAAGACATAATTTTTGATACAAATAACAACAGGTAATATGGCCCAAGAAAGAAAGTTTCTAGTTGAAAGATGCACAATAATTTTCCACGAAGGAAAAAAAATTACTAAATCCTTTTCCTGCCTTTTTGGCAGAGACCACTAAACTAACCCTTGATCAAGAACACAAGAGCTTGAAGTTATCCAAACCAGACTTCTTGACTCACCTGGAACATATTTGTGTGGACTTCTCAATGTTCAATTCTGTGTTACCTAAAGTGAAAGCTAGCTTAGAAGGCTTAGTAGAGCCATAACTCCCTGAGTCTTCAACTTTTTGGAGATAAGAGATATGTCTGTTGTGACCCAGCAAAGAACTAGGAGTTGTGGAGGATGGAAAGAAGTGTAAGGCTTTCCCCCACCTAGGTGAACTGTATGGTTAATTTGATTTACTTTCTCCAGAAGTACCACCCATTTTTTTTTTTTTTGCACCATAACCTTCCTCATGCTCTCCTAGAAAGAGAGATCCAGGATCTCATCACCTTCTGTTTAAATTCCTCCAACAAGCCTCTCTGCTTCCAACCTGCTTCCCTCAAAGCCAAACATTACACTATAGTCAGAGGTTTTGTTCTAAAGCATAGATGCAGTCCTGCCACCCCCTATTTTCCAACTCCTCAGTGGCTATTGAGGAACTATTGAGATTGAGATTAACCCTATAGAATTAATTCCTGACTCTAACACATTAACTCCTACCACTTGCATTCGAGGCCTTTCACAACCTGTATCTGATTTGCCTTAAGTCCAGCTCTCATCATTATTCCCATATATCTTATTCTCCAGCCTCATCCAACCACTCCCTATTTCTTGAATACAGCAAATTCTTACATATGGAATATTATTTCATATACTTTACCTGGAATCTATCTATCATTTGCCATCTGAAAAAAATCCTACTTGACCTGCATACATTACCTTCTCTGTGAAGTTTATTTCAAAACTCTCAGGCAGAATTAATTCTCAGTTTCTGTACTCTTATAGCTGGGGAAGACAAGAACTCATATTAATGACCAACTTTATTCATAAGCAATTGAAATAGCCTTCATGGTGCAATTTGAGGACTGTTGGGAAGGTCTCCATCTTTGCCAATTCAGAGAATTTAAATACTGGAAGAAATCTTAGTGTCAACTGGTCCAAATCATTTCATACCAATAAGTATCTTCCAAGGTCCAGAAAGGTGAAATAATTTGTATAAGTTCACACTGTCAGAGGTAAGTCCTTAAGGGGTGATGGATCAAACTTCTTTTTCAGGAATGCTAGTTTAGTCATATATCCTACCTTCTGAAGTTATCATTGCCTTCTATTAGCTTCTTTAAAAATGCAATATCCTATGAAAGGATACCATCTTAACGCTTCAGCACTTCAATATAAATACCTTTATCAGATCAATTTGCTCTTCAACAGGAGACATTTGGTGCAGCTTTAGAATTATAAGATGAAATGGGAATGAAAGGCAAGTTGGATCAACTTTTCAATTTTCATCCTAAATCACATTTCCCTGAGAAACTGAGGAATGAATGGAGGCACAGAAAGATGATAAGAACTTAAGAGATCAAATATGGCATTTTTTCATCAGTACCTTAAATCTACTGTCATGGAAATATAGTATTGTGCTGGTTCTGAGAAGCCCAGGGAAGGCTCAACTACATCCTTCTTTTAAACAGATTTCTGCAAATTGGAGAAATTTCAAGGGAGATATTGAAAGATAACTGGGATCAGCTAGATAGAGTCAAGAACCACCTGATGGATGGAAGCAGCTTGAAGGCTCTAGGAATAGGGAGACTGGGACTGACTGCCTGCTAAGGTCTGTGAGAAAGGAGGGAACCATAATAATAGCCCACAAATATTAGAAATAAGGAACAATTATTTGGACTGGTACCAGAGGAAAAAAGTAATATTAATAAGGGGGGGCAGCATGGTGAAGAAGTAGGGGGATCTGAAGTTCCCTCATCTCTCAAACAAAGCAGTGTTGAAGCCAAAGCACTTTGAACTCCAAGAGTCCAGGAGGCAAAGAGACAGTCGCTTCCAGGGACCCACTGGGACAACCTGACAGGCCATAGGTGAGTGACTGCAATCTGGGAGAGACAAAACGAGTGGAGAGAAGGGATCCCCTTCTGCAGAGAGAGCAAGGGAAGAGAAAGAGAAGCTGGGGAAGCATAGGACTATATTTGGACAAGAGAAAAACCACAGACAGGGACAGAGAAAGATCCCATCTCTAACTGAGGGGCTTTCTCCATAGCGGGGCCAGCTGCCCTGATCGCACACCTGGGGATGAAGGGAGCCAGTCCCAGTCTCAGTGTCTAGGTCAGGGGTGCAGTCCACAGTAGGAGAAAGCAATCACCTCCCTGGAGTGCTGTGGGAAGAGGGTATATACTCACTCTGTGCCTGCCAGCCAGAGACCATATATTGGGTGGCATGGAGCAGCATTCTCCCAGTGCTAGATCACACAGAACTGGAGTTCAAATTCTAGCCAAGCACCAGGGAGACATGGGAATTGGTGGAGCGGGGAAAACCGCCTTGTTTGCACCCACGGCATAGTGAAGATGGCTTGAACGGAGTGGTTTGGGACACCTGGTCCATGGAGGAAAGACTGGGTAGTCGCCATTTTTCTCCCCATCACCGACAAGGGGGGGCTTCAGGGAATGGATAGCAGGCCCACAGTGGAGGCGGGACCCACCTACAACAAACCATGCCCCTTCATGTCTGGTAACTGTGTATCTACTGGAGCAGGATTGATGCTGATGAACCAGGAAGCACCTCCTCCAGATAAGCACTGTTGCATTGCCTGGTTTAATTCTCAGACAATTCTTATTATATAGATATAATCTTCCTTCTCTTCTCCTTCTTATCTCTTCCCTCCTGTAGTCTGGTTACTCTGGTAATTGGTTTGTTTAAGCAGATATATTTAATCCATTCTTTTAATACATGCTCTACACCTCCTTTATTTTCCTTTTTCTCTCTGGATTAAATCATGTAGTTTCTCTGTATAGTCAATTTTATTTTCTCTTTTTTTCCCCCACCTCCTTCTTTATTTTCCTTACTCTCTGGATTAAGTTGTAGAGTTTCTCTGTCTGTAAATGTTATTTTCTTTTCTGTCCCCCCACCTACTTCATTATTTTCCTTTCTCTCTCTCTCTGGATTAAACTGTATAGTTTCTCTGTTCAATTTTTATCTTTTCTTTTTCCCCACCATTGTCACTTCTCTCTTTGTTTGGGATGAGGTCGCTTCCATCAGCACCACCTCCACACTGTTTACTTTTAGCTGGTGTTTCTGACTTCTTGTTTTTGTTTTTCTTTGTGTGTTTGCATAGTTTTGTTCTCTGTTTTCTTTCTTTTTGTTTGTTTGTTTGTTTGCTTTCCATTCCTGGGCTACTTCAATGAAAAAATTAAAGCACAACTAGTGGAGGGTACAAAACATCACTATGAGTAGGGAGATAAGTAACCAAAGTCACAACAAAAGAGAGAAAGTAACACTTTCCAAAAAACACCTCCTGAGGGGCCAGGCGCCGGACAGTGTATGACCCTTTAATAAAGTAGTGCTCACATCATTGGAGTTCCAGAAGAAGAAGAGAGAAGGAAAGGGGTTGATGATGTACTTGAATAAATCATAGCTGAGAATTTCACCAATCTGGGTAAGGAAACAGACATTGAAATCCAGGAGGGACAGTGAACTCCCTTCAGACATAACTTGAATCAATCTTCTGTACGACATATCATACTGAAACTGGAAAAATACAAACATAGAATTCTGAAAGCACCTAGGGATAAATGGGTCATAAGGGAAGGGAAGACACATAAGGGTAGTATCAGACCTATCTACTGAAACTTGGCAGGCCAGAAAGGAGTGTCAGGAAATTTTCAATGTGCTGAATAGAAAAAAAAAATATGCAGCCAAGAATCCTTTATCTAGCAAGACTTCTTTCATAATAGGAGAGATAAACGTTTTCCCAGACAAACAAAAACTGAAGGACTTCAATCATCACTAAACCAGCCCTAAAAGAGATCCTAATGGGACCCTGTGATGGAATGTTGCAAAGATCACCAAGGACCAGAGACATCACTACAAGCATGACAACTACAGATAACACAATGGCTCTAAACCCATATCTTTCAATAATAACACTGAATGTAAATAGAGTAAATGCTCCAATAAAAATCATAGGGTATCTAAAAGGATACAAAAAACCAAGACCATTTACATGCTGTCTACAAGAAACACATTTTATTTTATTTTTTACTTTTTTCATATGAAATTTATTGTCAAATTGGTTTCCATACAACACCCAGTGCTCATCCCAAAAGGTGCCCTCCTCAATACCCAACTGCCACCCTCCCCTCACTCCCAACGCCCGCCAACCTTCAGTTTGTTCTCAGTTTTTAAGAGTCTCTTATGTTTGGCTCCCTCCATCTCTAACCTTTCCCTGCCCCCCCATGGTCTTCTGTTAAGTTTCTCATAATCCACATAAGAGTGAAAACAGATGGTATCTTTCTCTGTATGACTCATTTCACTTAGCATAACACTCCCCAGTTCCACCCACATTGCTACAAAAGGCCATATTTCACTCTTTCTCATTGCCGCGTAGTATTCCATTATGTATATAAACCACAATTTCTTTATCCATTCAGTTGATAGACGTTTAGGCTCTTTCCATAATTTGGCTATTGTTGAAAGTGCTGCTATAAACATTGGGGTACAAGTGCCCCTATGCATCAGCACTCCTGTATCCCTTGGGTAAATTCCTAGCAGTGCTATTGCTGGGTCATAGGGTAGATCTATTTTTAATTTTTTGAGGAACCTCCACACTGTTTTCCAGAGTGGCTGCACCACTTTTCATTCCCACCAACAGTGCAAGAGGGTTCCCGTTTCTCCACATCCTACTCACATCTATAGTCTCCTGATTTGTTCATTTTAGCCACTCTGACTGGCTTGAGGTGGTATCTGAGTGTGGTTTTGATTTGTATTTCCCTGATGAGGAGCGGCATTGAGCATCTTTTCATGTGCCTGTTGGCCATCTGGATGTCTTCTTTAGAGAAGTGTCTATTCATATTTTCTGCCCATTTCTTCATTGGATTATTTGTTTTTCATGTGTGGAGTCTGGGGAGTTCTTTATAGATTTTGGATACTAGCCCTTTGTCCGATATGTCATTTTCAAATATCTTTTCCCATTCCATTGGTTGCCTTTTAGTTTTATTGATTGTTTCCTTTGCAGTGCAGAATCTTTTTATCTTCATGAGGTCCCAATAGTTCATTTTTGCTTTTAATTCCCTTGCCTTTGGAGAAATGTTGAGTAAGAAATTTCTGCGGCTGAAGTCAGAGAGGTTTTTTCCTGCTTTCTCTCCTAGGGTTTTGATGGTTTCCTGTCTCACATTCAGGTTCTTTGCCATTTTGAGTTTGCTTTTATGAATGGTGTAAGAAAGTGGTCTAGTTTCATTGTTCTGCATGTTGCTGTCCAGTTCTCCCAGCACCATTTGTGAAAGAGACTGTCTTTTTTTCCATTGGATATTCTTTCCTGCTTTGTCAAAGATTAGTTGGCCATACTTTTGTGAGTCCAATTCTGGAGTCTCTATTCTATTTCATTGGTCTATGTGTCTGTTTTTGTGCCAGTACCATGCTGTCTTGATGATTACAGCTTTGTAGTAGAGGCTAAAGTCTGGGATTGTGATGCCTCCTGCTTTGGTCTTCTTCTTCAAAATTACTTTGGCTATTCGGGGCCTTTTGTGGTTCCATATGAATTTTAGGATTGCTTGGTCTAGCTTTGAGAAGAATGCTAGTGCTATTTTGATTGGGATTGCATTGAATGTGTAGATTGCTTTGGGTAGTATTCATATTTTAATAGTATGTATTCTTCCAATCCATGAGCATGGAATGTTTTTTCCATTTCTTTATATCTTCTTCCATTTCCTTCATAAGCTTTCTATAGTTTTCAGCATGCAGATCTTTTACATCTTTGGTTAGGTTTATTCCTAGGTATTTTATGCTTCTTGGTCCAATTGTGAATGGGATCAGTTTTTTTATTTGTCTTTCTGTTGTTTCATAATTAATGTACAAGAATGCAACTAATTTGTGTACATTAATTTTGTATCCTGCGACTTTGCTACATTCATGTACCAGTTCTAGTAGGCTTTTGGTGGAGTCTATCGGGTTTTCCATGTATAATATCATGTCATGTACAAAAAGTGAAAGCTTGAGTTCATCCCTGCCAACTTTGATGCTTTTGACTTCCTTTTGTTGTCTGATTGCTGATGCTAGGATTTCCAACCCTATGTTAAACAACAGTGGTGAGAGTGGACATCCCTGTCGTATTCCTGATCTCAGGGGGAAAGCTCTCAATTTTTCCCCATTGAGGATGATATTAGCTGTGGGCTTTGCATAAATGGCTTTCATGATGTTTAAGTGTGTTCCCTCTTCCCAACTTTCTCGAGAGTTTTTATTAAGCAACGATGCTGAAATTTGTCAAATGCTTTTTCTGCATCGATTGACAGGATCATATGGTTCTTATCTTTCCTTTTATTAATGTGATGTATCACATTGATTGATTTGCGAATGTTGAACCAGGCCTGCATCCCAGGAATGAATCCCACTTGATCATGGTGAATAATTCTTTTTATATGCTGTTGAATTCGTTTTGCTAGTATCTTATTGAGAATTTTTGCATCCATATTCATCAGGGATATTGGCCTGTAGTTCTCTTTTTTTACTGGGTCTCTGTTTGGTTTAGGAATCAAAGTAATGCTGGCTTCATAGAATGAGTCTGGAAGTTTTCCTTCCCTTTCTATTTCTTGGAATAGCTTGAGAAGGATAGGTATTATCTCTGCTTCAAATATCTGGTATAATTCCCCAGGAAGCCATCTGGTTCTGGACTCTTATTTGTTGGGAGATTTTTTATAACTGATTCAATTTCTTTGCTGGTTATGGGTCTGTTCAAGTTTTCTATTTCTTCCTGTTTGAGTTTTGGAAGTGTGTGGGTGCTTAGCAATTTGTCCATTTCTTTCAGGTTGTCCAGTGTGTTGACATATACTTCTTCATAGTATTCCCTGATACTGGCTTGTATTTCTGAGAGATTGGTTGTAATAATTCCATTTTCATTCATGATTTTATCTATTTGGGTCATGTTCCTTTTCTTTTTGAGAAGCCTGGCTAGAGGTTTATCAATTTTGTTTATTTTTTCAAAAAACCAACTCTTGGTTTCGTTGATCTGCTCTACAGTTTTTTTAGATTCTATATTGTTTATTTCCACTCTGATCTTTATTATTTCTCTTCTACTGCTGGGTTTGGGATGTCTTTTCTGTTCTGATTCAATTTCCTTTAGGTGTGCTGTTGGATTTTGTATTTGGGATTTTTCTTGTTTCTTGAGATAGACCTGGATTGCAACTTATTTTCCTCTCAGGACTGTCTTCGCTGCATCCCAAAGCATTTGAATTGTTGATTTTTCATTTTAATTTGTTTGCATATATTTTTAAATTTCTTCTCTAATTGCCTCCTTGACCCATTCATTCTTTTTAGGGTGTTCTTTAACCTCCATGCTTTTGGAGGTTTTCCAGACTTTTTCCTGTGGTTGATTTCAAGCATCATAGCATTGTGGTCTGAAAGTATACATGGTATGATCTCAATTCTTGTATACTTATGAATTTCTGTTTTGTGACCCAGTATGTGATCTATCTTGGAGAATGTTCCATGTGTACTTGAAAAGAAAGTATATTCTGTTGCTTTAGGATGAAGAGTTGTAAATATATCTGTCAAGTCCATCTGATCCAATGTATCATTCAGGGCCCTTGTTTCTTTATTGATTCTCTATCTAGATCATCTATCCATTGTTGTAAGTGGAATATTAAAGTCCCCTGCAATTACCACATTCTTATCAATAAGTTTGCTTATGTTTGTGATTAATTGTTTTCTATATTTGAGGGCTCTGCTCTTTGGTGCATAGACATTTATAATTGTTAGCTCTTCCTGATGGATAGACCCTGTAATTATTATATAATGCCCTTCTTCATCCCTTGTTACAGCCTTTAATTTAAAGTTTAGTTTGTTTGATGTAAGTATGGCTACTCCAGCTTTCTTTTGACTTCCAGTTGCATGATAGATAGTTTTCCATCCCCTCACTTTGAGTCTGAAGGTGTCCTCAGATCTAAAATGATCTCTTGTAGGCAGCAAATTGGTGGGTCTTGGGTTTTTTTATCCATTCTGATACCCTATGTCTTTTGGTTGGAGCATTGATCCATTTACATTCAGTGTTATTGAAAGATATAGGTTTAGAGTTATAGTGATGTCTGTAGGTTTCATGCTTGTAGTGATGTCTCTGGTATTTTGTGGTCCTTTCAACATTTCACTCACAGAGCCGCCCTTAGGATCTCTCTTAGGGCAGGTTTAGTGGTGATGAATTCCTTCAGTTTTTGTTTGGGAAGACCTTTATCTCTCCTTCTATTCTGAATGACAGACTTGTTGGATAAAGGATTCTTTGCTGCATATTTTTTCTGTTCATCACATGGAAGATTTCCTGCCATTCCTTTCTGGCCTGCCAAGTTTCAGTACATAGATCTGCTACTACCCTTATGTATCTACCTTTGTATGTTAAGGTCCATTTATTTCTATCTGCTTTCAGAATTCTCTCTTTATCCTTGCATTTTGCCAGTTTCACTATGACATGTCATGCAAGAGATCAATTCAAGTTATGTCTGAATGGAGTTCTCTGTGCCTTTTGGATTTCAATGCCTTTTTCCTTCCCCAGCTTGGGGAAGTTCTCAGCTTTGATTTGTTTAATTACACCTTCAGCCCCTTTCTCTCTCTTCTTCTTTTGGAATTCCTATGATACGGATATTGTTCCGCTTGAATGCATAACTTAGTTCTCTAATTCTCCCCTCATACTTCTGGATTTTTTATCTCTCTTTTTGTCAGCTTCCTCTTTTTCCATAAGTTTAACTTCTAATTCACCTATTTTCTCCTCTTTCTCTTCAATCCATGCTATGGCCGCCTCCATTTTATTTTGCACCTCATTTATAGCATTTTTTATTTCCTCATGACTATTTCTTCGTCCGTTGATCTCTGTAGCAATAGATTCTCTGCTGTCCTCTATGCTTTTTTCAATCCCAGCGATTAATTTTATGACTATTACTCTAAATCTTGTTCCGTTATATTGCTTAAATCATTTTTGATGAATTCGTTAGCTGTCGCTACTTCCTGGAGTGTCTTTTGAGGATATTTCTTCCATTTTGTCATTTTTGGTTGTCCCTGAAGTAGCTCCAAACTTCAGGGCATTTCCCCTGTGCTGTCTGGAGTAACTTCTGTTGGTAGGCGGGGCCACAGTCAGACCAGATATTTGCCCCCAGTCCACCTCCGGGCCGCAGTCAGACTTGTGTCTATCTTATCTTCCCCTTTCCCAAGGGATAGACTCACTGTGGAGTTGTGTGGCCCCTGTTTGGGCTGATTGCACACTGCCAGGTTTGTTGTGCTGCTTTGATGGGATCTAGCCAAGGGCGTATTAGCCCCGGTGATCCACAAGGAGCATAGGGGAGGGAGGGGCAGGCTTAGCTCGCTTTGTCATTGGTGGTCTCCTGCGTGAGGGGCCCTGCAGCACCGGGAGGGAGGCAGGTCTGTCAGAGGGATGGAACCACAGAAGCACAGCATTGGGAGTTTGCATGGTGCAAGCAAGTTTGGTGATGGGAACTGGTTCCCTTTGGAATTTTGGCTGCGGGATAGGAGAGGGAAATGGTGCTTGCCAATGCCTTTGTTCCCCCGCTGAGGTCTGTACTTCTGCGGCTGAACAATTCTCCCTCCCAGTGTCCTCTCACCCTCCCAGCTCTCCAAGCAGAGCTGTTGAGTTTTAACATTCCAGATATTAAGTCCCACTGGCTGTCAGAACTCATGGTGTCTGGCTCCTCTGCTTTTCCAAGCCAGACTTCAGAGCTTTGTCTGGCTGGCTATCCTTCCACTGCCATGGCTCCCTTCTGCCAGTCTGTGTAGCAAGCACCACCTCCTCACACTTCCCACCCTTTTCTGTGGGCCTCTTGTCTATGCTTGGCTCCAGAGAATCCGTTCTGCTAGTCCTCTGGCTGTTTTCTGAGTTATTTAGGCAGATGTGGGTGGAATCTAAGTGATCATCAGGACGAGGTGAGCCCAGCGTCCTCCTATGCCGCCATCTCCTCACAGTCTCCTCAAGATTTTAAAGTGTATAACGAGAGATGAGAAAGGCATTATATCATAATTACTGGACACATCTATACAGAAGAGCTAACAATTTAAATGTTTATGCACCGATTTCAGGAGCACCCAATTTATACAATAATCACAAACATAAACAATCTTATTGGTAAGAATGTGTTAATTGCAGGCGACTTTCAGACTCCACTTACAACAATGGACAAATCATCTAGACAGAAAATCAACAAAGAAACAATGGCCCTGAATGATACACTGGAGCAGATGGACTTGACAGGTAATTTAACACTTTTCATCCTAAAGCAGCAGAATACACATTCTTCTCATGTTCACATAGAACATTCTCCAACATAGAGCACATATTGGGTCACAAAACAGACCTTCATAAGTATAAAAGAATTGAGATCATACCATCCACAGTTTTAGATCACAATGCTATGAATCTTGAATTTAACCACAGGAAAAAGTGTGCAAAACCTCCAAATGAATGGAGGTTAAAGAATATCCTACTAAAGAATGAATGGGTCAATCAGACAATTAAGGAAGAAATTTTAAAATATATGGAAACAAATGAAAATGAAAACAGAACTTTCCACAACCTTTGGGATTTAGCAAAGTCAGTCCTGAGAGGAAAACACATTGGAATCCAGGCCATCTCAAGTATCAAGAAAAATCCCAAATACAATATATAACAGGGTACCTAAAGGAACTAGAAGAAGAACAGCAAAGAAAACCCAAGGCCAGCAGAAGAAGA
Source organism: Panthera uncia (assembly GCF_023721935.1). Lineage (NCBI taxonomy): Eukaryota > Metazoa > Chordata > Mammalia > Carnivora > Felidae > Panthera > Panthera uncia. The sequence continues at coordinate 59,108,297 of NC_064817.1, read as the reverse complement.
GAAATAATAAATATCTGAGGAGAAATAAACAATATAGAATAAAAAAAAAAGCAGAACAGATCAATGAAATTAAGAGTTGGTTTTTTGAAAAAAATAAATAAAATTGATAAACCCCTAGCAAGACTTCTCAAAAAGAAAAGTGAGACGGCCTGAATAGATAAAATCATGAATGAAAATGGATTTATCACATCCAATCCCTCAGAAATACAAACAATTATCAGAGAATACTATGAAAAATTATATGACAACAAACTGTACATCCTGGAAGAAATGATCAAATTCCTACACAACCACATACTACCAAAACTCAAACGGGAAGAAATAGAAAATTTGAACAGACCCATAACTAGTGAATATGTTGAATCAGTTATCAAATATCTCCAACAAATAAGAGTCCAGGACCAGATGGCTTCCTTGGAGAATTATACCAGACATTTAATGCATAAATAATACCTATCCTTCTCAAACTGTTCCAAAATAGAAATGGAACACAAACTTCCAGACTCATTCTATGAAGCCAGCATTACCTTGATTCCAAAAGTAGACAGAAACCTCACAAAAACAAACTACAGGCCAATATCCCTGAGGAACATGGAGGCAAAAGTTCTCAACAAGATAGTAGCAAATCAAATTCAATAGCATATAAAAAGAATTATTCACTATGATCAATTGGGATTCATTCTGGGTTGCAGGGCTGGTTCAATATTCACAAATCAATGTGATACATCACAATAATAAAAGAGAGGATCAGGGTACCTGGGTGGCTCAGTCAGTTGGGTGGCCAACTTCTGCTCAGGTCATGATCTCATGGCTCATGAGTTTGAGCTTGGAGCTGGAGCCTGTTTCAGATTCTGTGTCTCCGTCTCTTTCTACCCCTCCCCTGATCGCATTCTGTCTCTCTCTGTCTCAAAGGTAAATAAACATTAAAAAAAAAACTTTAAAAATAAAGGAAAGGGTAAGAAACATACGATTAAGTTAATAGATGCATAAAATGCATTTGACAAAATGAAACATCCTTTCTTAATAAAAGCCTTCAAGAAAGTCAGGATAGAAAGAATATATTTAAAGATAATAAAAGCCATATATGAAAAGCCCACAGTTAATGTCATCTTCAATGGGAAAAAAACTGGGAACTTTCCCCCCTGAGATCAGGAACATGACAGGGATGTCCACTCTCACCTCTGTTGCTCAACATATTGTTGGAAGTCTTAGCCTCAGCAATCATACAACAAAATGAAATAAAAGGCATCAAAATTGGCAAATAAAAAGTCAAACTTTCACTTTTAGCAGACGACATGATACTCGGCATGGAAAACATAAAAGACTCCACCAAAAGACTCCTAGAACTGACACATGAATTCAGCAAAGTCACAGGGTACAAAATCAATGTACAGAAATCGGTTACATTTTTATACACCAATAATGAAGCAACAGAAAGAGAAATATAGAAACTGATTGCATTCACAATTGCAACAAGAAGCATAAAATACCTAGGAATAAACCTCACCAAAGATGTAAAAGATCTGTGTGATGAAAACGATAGTAAGCTTATAAAAGATATTGAAGAAGACACAAAGGAAAGGAAAAACATGTCATGCTCATGGATTGGAAGAATAAATATTCTTAAAATGTCAATACTACCCAAAGCGATCTACACATTCAATGCAATTCCAATCAAAATTGCACCAGCATTCTTCTCAAAGCTATAAAAAGCAATCCTAAAATTTGTAAGGAGGCACAAAAGACCCTGAATAGCCAAAGTAATATTGAAAAAGAAAACTGAAGTGGGAGGTATCACAATTCCAGTCTTTAGTCTCTATTACAAAGCTGTAATCATCAAGGCAGCATGGTATTGGCACTAAAACTGACACATAGACCAATGGAATAGAATAGAGACTCCAGAATTGGACCCCCAAAAGTATGGCCAACTAATCTTTGACAAAACAAGAAAGAGCATCGTAATGAAAAAAAGACAGTCTCTTTAACAAGTGGTGCTGGGAGACCTGGACACCAACATACAAAAGAATGAAACTAGACCACTTTCTTACACCACACACAAAAATAAACTTGAAATGGATGAAAGACCTAAATGTGAGACAGGATACCATCAAAACCCTAGAGGAGAAAGCAGGCAACAATCTCTTTGACCTTAGTCACAGCAATTTCTTATTCAACACATCCCCAAAGGCATGGGAATTAAAAGCAAAACTGAACTATTGGGACCTCACCAAGATAAAAAGCTTCTGCACTACAAAGGAAACAATCAATAAAACTAAAAGGCAACCGATGGAATGGGAAAAGATATTTGCAAATGACACATGGGATAAAGGGTTAGTATCCAAAACTTGTAAAGAACTTACCAAACTCAACACCCAAAAAAGAAATAACCCAGTGAAGAAATAGGCAGAAGACATAAGTAGACAGTTTTCCAAAGAAGACATTCAGATGGCTAACAGACACATGAAAAGATGTGCAACATCACTCATCATCAGGGAAATACAAATCAAAGCCACACTGAGATACCACCTCATGCTGGTCAGAGTGGCTAAAATGAACAGATCGGGAAACTACAGATGCTAGCTAGGATGTGGAGAAACAGGAACCCTCTTGCACTGTTGGTGGGAATGTAAACTTGTGCAGCTGCTGTGAAAAAGTGTGTATGTTCCTCAAAAAATTTAAAATATAACTACCCTACAACCCAGCAATAGCACTACTAGGAATTATCCACGTGATAACAAGTGCTGATGCATAAGGGAACATGTACCCCAATGTTTATAGCAGTGTTTCAACAACAGCCAAGTTATGGAAAGAGCCTAAATGTCCTTCTACTGAAGAATTGATAAAGAAGATGTGGTTTCTAGGAGGACCCAAGATGGCATAACAGCATGGAAGTTTTTTCTTGTGTGTGTGTCTTGTGTCCATGAAATACAGTCAGATTAACACTAAACCATCTTGCAAACCTAGAAATCTGAATTGAGGATTAACACAAGAATCTGCACAACCTGAACCACAGAACTCATCAGGTACACGGCACGGAGAGGTGACCTGGGGGAGAGAGAAACTGTGGAGGGCAAGGAAGTGTTTTTGCTTGAGGAGAGAGGATGGAGACAGTGGGGGTAAGAGTATAGGAAGAGCACCCCCTGCCCAAATGCTCCGGGAGAGAAAGTGGAAAAGTGGAAACAGCCATAGAGACTGAAAAGAGACAAAGGATAAAGGAGAGTGTTTAAATTCCATTTATACTCTATAAATGGGGAGTGCAGAGTCTGAAACTCCATAGCTAGACTCTGGTGGGAATGTCTAATACCCAGGAGCTGAGTGAAGTTCGGTAGTTCCTTGGGCCACATGGGGGGATATTGTTCCCCTGCTGGGAGGACATTTGGTAGAGGCTCTGTGGCTACCCCCCAGGCAAAGGCCCCAGTGGACCTCAGAGAACAACCATATTTGCTGGTGCTGGAACAAGGTCATTAAGGGTGAAGCCTTTTGTCAGATGTTTTTTGTAATTTTCCAAAATTCCTGAAATGCTGCTGCTACACGATTGCATGAACTTTTTCTGGGGTGGGCATTGACAGCAGTACAACCTGCGAATGTTCATGGGTGTGGCAAGCACCCAACCATAGCTTGGTGAGACCCTCCCGCAAAGGGTCAGAATGGGTTAAAGCTGCAGTCACTAAGAGTGTGAGGGGTCGGGAAACACAGCCACATCTAAGATAAAACTCAAGGGAGGTGCCACATGGCAACCTGATGGCTTGGTCACAGACAGTGTAAAAGCAGGGAGCGGATGGAAGTCGGAGATAAAGGACGGGTGAGTGATTGCTGATTGGGGAGAACAGTGATCTGACAGAGAGACTAGGTAGCTGTGTGAAGCCATGTTTACCCCTCCCAAGCATGCACATACACACGTACAAGCACCACAACAATCCACCCCAGTAAGCTAAGCAGCACGATCTGGTGAAAATGCAGCCGTTACACTAAGCCCACCCAACTGGGCCAACCTTGCTCTTCAGGAACACCATAATCTCTCCGTTTGCTTAGTTTACGGACTACAATGTGCTTCAGAGTTTGACTTTTAGGGGAAAACGGTGTAATTTCAATCTCATTTCAGTCTGTTCACTGGTCCATATATTCAATTTTGCTTTTTGTTCTTTTTCATTTCTTTTCTTTTTATTGAATACAGAAAGAGAAAGTATTTATTTTTATTTTCAATTATTATTCAAAATATTTTTCTTCATTTTTTTCTATTTTTTTTACTTTTTTGTAAATTTTGCAAATTATATTTTACTTCCATTATTTCATTTTATTCTATTTCATTGTATACATTTTTTCAAATTTTCTAACGTTTTCCTCCCCCCCCCCTCCTCTAATCTATCAAGCTCCTTTCAACAACCAGACCAAAACACACCTAGGATCTAGCATCATGTATTTCATTTCTCTGTGTGTGTGTGTTGTTTTTAATTTCAATTTTTTAACTTATTAATTCCTTTTCTTACTTCAAAATGACAAAACGAAGGAATTCACCCCAAAAGAAAGAGCAGGAAGAAATGATAGAGACGTAATCAACACAGATACAAGCAAGATGTCTGAACAACAATTTTGAATCACGATAATAAGAATACTAGCTGGAGTCGAAAATAGATAAGAATCTCTTTCTGTAGAGATAAAAGAATTAAAAGCTAGTCAGAATGAAATAAATGCTATAACTGAGCTGCAATTTCGAATGGATGCCATGGCGGCAAGGATGGATAAGGCAGAGCAGTGAATTTTGTTTGTCTGGGAAGCTTTTAATCTCTCCTCTATTTTGATTGGCAGCCTTGCTGGATAAAGAATTCTTGGCTGCATATTTTTCCAATTCAGCACATTGAATATGATGTAGCACAGTGATGTAGAGGACAAACTTATGGAGAATAATGAAGCAGAAAAAAAGAGGGAGATGAAGACAAAATACCTCGATTTAAGAATTAGAGAAATCAGTGACTCATTAAAAAGGAACAACATCAGAATCATAGGGGTCCCAGAAGAAGAGTAAAAGGGGTCGAAGGGTTATGTGAGCAAATCATAGCAGAAAACTTTCCTAACCTGGGGAAAGACACAGACATCAAAATCCAGGAAGCACAGAGGACCCCCATTAGATTCAACAAAAACCGACCATCAACAAGACATATCATAGTCCAATTCACAAAATACTCAGGCAAAGAGAGAATCATGAAAGCAGCAAGGGAAAAAGAGTCCCTAACTTACAAGGGAAGACAGAACAGGTTTGCAGAAGACCTATCCACAGAAACTTGGCAGGCCAGAAAGGAATGGCAGGATATATTCAATGTGCTGAATTGGAAAAATATGCAGCCAAGAATTCTTTATCCAGCAAGGCTGCCACTCAAAATAGAGGAGAGATTAAAAGCTTCCCAGACAAACAAAAATTAAAGGAGTCTGTGACCTCTAAACCAGCCTTGCGATAAATTATAAGGGGGAATCTCTGAGGGGAGGAAAGGTGAAAAAAAGGACCAAAAGCAACAAAGACTAGAAAGGACCAAAGAACACCGCCAGAAACTCCAACTCTATAAGCAACATAATGGCAATAAGTTCATATTTTTCAGTACTCACTCTAAACGACAATGGACTTAATGCTCCAATAAAAAGACGCAGGGTAACAAAATGGTTAAGAAAACAAGATCCATCTATATACTGTTTACAAGAGACCCATTTTAGGCCTACAGACCCACCTTCAGATTCAAAGTAAGGGGATGGAGAACCATCTATCATGGTAATGGTCAACAAAAGAAATCCAGAGTAGCCATACTTATAGTAGACAATATAGAATTTAAAATAAGACTATAACAAGAGATGAAAAAGGGCATTGTATCATAATTAAGGAGTCTATCCATCAAGATTATCTAATAATTGTAAACATTTGTACTCCAAATATGAGAGCACCCAAATATATAAATCAATTAATCACAAACATAAAGAAACTCATTGATAACAATACCATAATGGTAGGGGACTTCAACACCCCACTTACAACAATGGACAGATCATCTAAACAGAATATCAACAAAGAAACAATGGCTTTGAATGACACACTAGACCAAATGGATTTATCAGTTATATTCAGAACATTTCATCCTAAAGCAGTGGAATGTACATTTTTCTCCAGTGCACATGGAATGTTCTCCAGAATAGATTACATACTGGGACACAACCCAGCCCTCAACAAGTACAAAAAGATCAGGATCATACGATGCATATTTTCAGACCACAATGCTATGAAACTCAAAATCAACCACAAGAAAAAATTTGAAAAGGTAACAATTACTTTGGGACTAAAGAACATCTTACTAAAGAATGAATGTGCTAACCAAGAAGTTAAAGAGGAAGTTAAAAATACATGGAAAGCAATGAAAATTAGAACACCACAGCCCAAAACCTCTGGGACTCAGCAAAGTCTGTCTGTCATAAGAGGAAAGTATATAGCAACCCAGGCCTTCTTAAAGTTGGAAGAAAGTTCTCATATACAGAACCCAACCTTACAGCTTAAAGAGCTGGAAAAATAACAGCAAATAAAACCCAAAACCAGCAGAAGACAGGAAATAATAAAGACTGGAGCAAAAATAAATTCTAATAAAGCAAAAAAAAAAAAAAAAAAAAAAAAGAAACAAACAGAAAACAACAGAACAGATCAATGAAACCAGAAGCTGGTTCTTTGAAAGAATTAACAAAATTGATAAACCACTAGCCAGTTTGATCAAGAAGAAAAAGGAAAGGACCCAAATATACAAAATCAAGAATGAAAGAGAGAGATCACAACCAACACAGCAGAAATAAAAACAATAATAAGAAAATATTATGAGCAATTATACACCAATAAAATGGGCAATCTGGAAGAAATGGACAAATTCCTAGAAATGTATAAACTACCAAATATGAAACAGAAAGAAATAGAAAATTTGAGCAGACCCATGACCAGTAAAGAAATCGAATTAGCAATCAAAAATCTCCCCAAAAATGAGTCCAGGGCCAGATGGCTTTCCAGGGGAATTCTACCAGACATTTAAGGAAGAGTTAACACCTAATCTCTTGAAGCTGTTCCAGAAAATAGAAATGGAAGGAAAACTTCCAAACTCTTTCTATGAAGCCAGAATTACCTTGATTCCAAAACCAGACAAAGACCCCACTAAAAAGGAGAACTATAGACCAATTTCCCTGATGAACATGGATGCAAAAATCCTCAACAAGGTATTAGCCAGCCAGATCCTACAATACATTAAAAAAATTATTCACCACGACCAAATGGAATTTATTCCTGGGATGCAGGGCTGGTTCAATATCCACAAAACAATCTATGTGTTTCATGACATCAATAAAAGAAAGGATAAGAGCCACATGATCCTCTCAATAGATGCCAAGAAAGCATTTGACAAAATACAGCATCCATTCTTGATAAAAGCCCTCAAGAAAGGAGGGATAGAAGGAGCATATCTTGAGATCATAAAAGCCATATATGAACAGCCCAATGCTAATATCAACCTCAATGGGGAAAAACTGAGAGCTTTCCCCCTAAGGTCAGAAATGAGACAGGGACGTCCACTCTCGCCACTGTTATTCAACATAGTATTGGAAGTCTTAGCCTCAGCAATCAGACAACACAAAGAAATAAAAGGCATCCAAATTGGCCCGGAGGAGGTCAAACTTTCACTCTTCGCAGATGACATGATACTCTATATGGAAAACCCAAAAGATTCCACCAAAAATCTGCTAGAATTGATTCCTGAATTCAACAAATTTGCAGGATATAAAATCAATGCATTGATTTGCATTCCTATACACCAACAATGAAGCGACAGAAAGAGAAATCAAGGAATAGATCCCATTTACAGTTGCACAAGAAACCATAAAATACCTAGGAATAAATCTAACCAAAGAGGTGAAAAATCTATACACTGAAAACTATAGAAAGCTTATGAACGAAATTGAAGAAGACACAAAAAAAATGGAAAAAGGTTCCATGCTGCTGGATAGGAAGAACAAATATTATGAATATAACACTGTATGTTAATTATATTTCAATAAAAGAAAGCAAAGCAAAACAAAAAAAATAAATTCTCAAAAATACAATGACTGAGCCACTTCATAACTGCATGTTTCATTTTAAAAGAAATTATCTTTCTGTTTGTTTTTTAATTGTCAATTTAATTTCCAGAGTAGCTTATTTTATATTCATTCTAGCAATGTATGAAAATCTAGTGTTTCTTCTTTCTCACAAGCAGTTGGTGTTTTCACTTTTTAATTTTATCGTTCTGATAGGTGTGCAGTGATATCTCATTGTGGTTTTAATTTGCATGCATCTAATGGGTAATCGTGTTTCATATATTTTCATGTGCTTATTTGCCATCTGTATATCTTCCTCAGTGAACTGTATGTTCTTATATCTTGCCCATTTTCTAATTTCACTGATATTTTTCTTCTATTGCTGAGAACTGAGGGTTATTTATATATTATATATACAAAAATGTTTTTGAAAACGTGGTTTGCAAATATTTTCTCTCATTCTGTAGCTTTTCTTTTCATCCTCTAAAGAGGGTGTTTGGCAGCGTGAGATTTTTAATATTGTTGAAGTCCAATTTATTAATGTTTCGTCTTGTAAGTTGTGCTTTTAGTGTCAAGTCCGAAAACTTTTCATGTATCTTAGGGCTCAAACATTTTCCATTTTTCCCTAAAAGTTTTATCTTTTTATGTTTTACATTTAAAATCAGGATACATTTTCGGGCGCCTGGGTGGCTCAGTCCATTAAGGGTCCAATTTTAGCTCAGGTCATGATCTCATGGTCTGTGAGTTCGAGCCCCGTGTTGGGCTCCGTGCTGACAGCTCAGAGCCTGGAGGCTGCTTCAGATTCTGTTTCCCTTTCTCTCTCTCTGCCCCTCCCCTGCTCATGTTCTGTCTGTGTCTCTCAAACATAATAAACGTTAAAAATGTTTAAAAATAATAAAATCATGATACATTTTGACTTAATTATTGTATATGGTGTGAGGGCTAGGTCAAAGTTCATTTTATTTTTACATATGGATATTAGTTGCTCCAGCACCTTTGGTTGAAAATTCTATCCTTGATCGATTTGCGAATGTTGAACCAGCCCTGCATCCCAGGAATGAATCCCACTTGATCATGGTGAATAATTCTTTTTATATGCTGTTGAATTCGATTTGCTAGTATCTTATTAAGAATTTTTGCATCCATATTCATCAGGGATATTGGCCTGTTGTTCTCTTTTTTTACTGGGTCTCTGTCTGGTTTAGGAATCAAAGTAATACTGGCTTCATAGAATGAGTCTGGAAGTTTTCCTTCCCTTTCTATTTCTTGGAATAGCTTGAGAAGGATAGGTATTATCTCTGCTTTAAATGTCTGGTAGAACTCCCCTGGGAAGCCATCTGGTCCTGGACTCTTATTTGTTGGGAGATTTTTGATAACCGATTCAATTTCTTCGCTGGTTCTGGGTCTGTTCAAGCTTTCTATTTCCTCCTGATTGAGTTTTGGAAGAGTGTGGGTGTTTAGAAATTTGTCCATTTCTTCCAGGTTGTCCAATTTGCTGGCATATAATTTTTCATAGTATTCCCTGATAATTGTTTGTATCTCTGAGGGATTGGTTGTAATCATTCCATTTTCATTCATGATTTTATCTATTTGGGTCATCTCCCTTTTCTTTTTGAGAAGCCTGGCTAGAGGTTTGTCAATTTTGTTTATTTTTTCAAAAAACCAACTCTTGGTTTCGTTGATCTGCTCTACAGTTTTTTTAGATTCTATATTGTTTATTTCTGCTCTGATCTTTATTATTTCTCTTCTTCTGCTGGGTTTAGGCAGCCTTTGCTCTACAGCTTCTATTTCCTTTAGGTGTGCTGTTAGATTTTGTATTTGGGATTTTTCTTGTTTCTTGAGATAGGCCTGGATTGCAATGTATTTTCCTCTCAGGACTGCCTTCACTGCATCCCAAAGCATCTGGATTGTTGGATTTTCATTTTCGTTTGTTTCCATATATTTTTAAATTTCTTCTCTAATTGCCTGGTTGACCCACTCATTCGTTAGTAGGGTGTTCTTTAACCTCCATGCTTTTGGAGGTTTTCCAGACTTTTTCCTGTGGTTGATTTCAAGCTTCATAGCATTGTGGTCTGAAAGTATGCATGGTATAATTTCAATTCTTGTAAACTTATGAAGGGCTGTTTTGTGACCCAGTATATGATCTATCTTGGAGAATGTTCCATGTGCACTCGAGGAGAAAGTATATCCTGTTGCTTTGGGATGCAGAGTTCTAAATAGATCTGTCAAGTCCATCTGATCCAATGTATCATGCAAGGCCCTTGTCTCTTTATTGACCGTGTGTCTAGATGATCTATCCATTTCTGTAAGTGGAGTGTTAAAGTCCCCTGCAATTACCACATTCTTATCAATAAGGTTACTTATGTTTATGAGTAATTGTTTTATATATTTGGGGGCTCCGGTATTCGGCGCATAGATATTTATAATTGTTAGCTCTTCCTGATGGATAGACCCTGTGATTATTATATAATGCCCTTCTTCATCTCTTGTTACAGCCTTTAATTTAAAGTCTAATTTGTCTGATATAAGTATGGCTACTCCAGCTTTCTTTTGGCTTCCAGTAGCATGATAAATAGTTCTCCATCCCCTCACTCTCAATCTAAAGGTGTCCTCAGATCTAAAATGAGTCTCTTGTAGACAGCAAATAGATGGGTCTTGTTTTTTTATCCATTCTGATACCCTATGTCTTTTAGTTGGCGCATTTAATCCATTTACATTCAGTGTTATTATAGAAAGATATGGGTTTAGAGTCATTGTGATGTCTGTATGTTTTATGCTTGTAGTGATGTCTCTGGTACTTTGTCTCACAGGATCCCCCTTAGGATCTCTTGTAGGGCTGGTTTCGTGGTGACAAATTCCTTCAGTTTTTGTTTGTTTGGGAAGACCTTTATCTCTCCTTGTATTCTAAATGACAGACTTGCTGGATAAAGGATTCTCGGCTGCATATTTTTTCTGTTTAGCACACTGAAGATATCGTGCCAATCCTTTCTGGCCTGCCAAGTTTCAAAAGAGAGATCAGTCACGAGTCTCATAGGTCTCCCTTTATATGTGAGGGCATGTTTATCCCTTGCTGCTTTCAGAATTTTCTCTTTATCCTTGTATTTTGCCGGTTTCACTATGATATGTCATGCAGAAGATCGATTCAAGTTACGTCTGAAGGGAGTTCTCTGTGCCTCTTGGATTTCAATGCCTTTTTCCTTCCCCAGTTCAGGGAAGTTCTCAGCTATAATTTGTTCAAGTACCCCTTCAGCACCTTTCCCTCTCTCTTCCTCCTCTGGGATACCAATCATGCGTATATTATTTCTTTTTAGTGTATCACTTAGTTCTCTAGTTTTCCCCTCATACTCCTGGATTTTTTTTATCTCTCTTTTTGTCAGCTTCCTCTTTTTCCATAAGTTATCTTCTAGTTCACCTATTCTCTCCTCTGCCTCTTCAATCCGAGCTGTCGTCGTTTCCATTTTGTTTTGCATTTTGTTTAAAGCATTTTTCAGCTCCTTGTGACTGTTCCTGAGTCCCTTGAGCTCTGTAGGAAGAGATTCTCTGCTGTCCTCTATACTGTTTTCAAGCCCAGCGATTAATTTTATGACTATTATCCCAAATTCACTTTCTGTTATATTATTTAAATCCTTTTTGATCAGTTCATTAGCTGTTGTTTTTTCCTGGAGATTCTTCTGAGGGGAATTGTTCCGTTTGGTCATTTTGGATAGTCCCTGGAGTGGTGAGGACCTGCAGGGCACTTCCCCTGTGCTGTGGTGTATAACTGGAGTTGGTGGGTGGGGCTGCAGTCAGACCTGATGTCTGCCCCCAGCCCACCGCTGGGGCCACAGTCAGACTGGTGTGTGCCTTCTCTTCCCCTCTCCTAGGGGCGGGATTCACTGCGGGGTGGTGTGGCCCATCTGGGCTACTTACACACTGCCACGCTTGTGGTGCCGGGGATCTGGCATATTAGCTGGGGTGGGTAGGCAAGGTGCACGGGAGCAGGAGGGGCAGGCTTAGCTCACTTCTCCTTAGGTGATCCACTTCAGGAGGGGCCCTGTGGCAGCGGGAGGGAGTCAGATCCGCTGCCGGAGGGTTGGCTCCGCAGAAGCACAGAGTTGGGTGTTTGCGGGGAGCGAGCAAGTTCCCTGGCAGGAACTGGTTCCTTTTGGGATTTTGGCTGGGGGATGGGTGAGGGAGATGGCGCTGGCGAGCACCTTTGTTCCCCACCAAACTGAGCTCTGTCGTCCGGGGGCTCAGCAGCTCTCCTTCCCTTTGTCCTCTAGCCTTCCCGCTTTCCGAGCAGAGCTGTTAACTTATGTCCTCCCAGACGCTAAATCGCGCTTGCTGTCAGAACACACTCCATCCGGCCCCTCCGTTTTTGCAAGCCAGACGCGGGGGTTCTGCTTGGCCGGCAGGCTGCCCCTCCACTCCAGCTCCCTCCATTCAGTCCGTGGAGCACGCACTGCCTGGCCGCCCTTCCTACCTTCTTCCGTGGGCCTCTCGTGTGCACTTGGCTCCGGAGACTCCGTTCTGCTAATCCTCTGGCGGTTTTCTGGGTTATTTAGGCAGGTGTAGGTGAAATCTAAGTGATCAGCAAGATGCGCGGTGAGCCCAGCGTCCTCCTATGCTGCCATCTTCCCGAAGTATCCCCTATTTTTTTTTTAAATCCATTCTGGCACCTTATGTCTTTTGACTGGAGCATTTAATCAATTTACATTGAAAGTAATTATTGATTGAGTTGTACTTACTGCCATTTTATTCCTTGTTTTCTGGTTGTTTTTAAATATTTTCTCTGATCCTTTCCTATCTTTCTCTCTAGAAATCTTATTTATCTTTAAAGCATTTTACCTTCTTCCGTTTATAATTATCTTAAATATTTACACTTATTGTGATATTTTGCTTTGACTGTGAAACATAATTGAGAAAATTCAGGGAGAGAAGGAGGTCAATTGTATTTACTCATATTTTTACTCTTTATTTTTTAAAAAATATTTTCCTACATTTCATGTTATTCCAATTTTTTCTCCTTTATACCTTTCATTTCTTTATTGAGATTCTTTTTTGTTAAAATTTTCCAAATTTTATTAGTTTTAAGGATTTTCATGTTGCTTATTGAAGTGTTTTATCATTTACTTCTGGACCAGATAACTTCCTTTAGCCATTTTTTAAGATAAAGTCTGTGGGCAACTAATGTTCTTTGTTTTCCTTTCTGAGAGTTTCTCCCTCCCCTTCATTATTAAAGAATATATAACTGACTGTAGACTTGGGATGACAATTCTTGTCTTTCCATACTTAAAAAAAGTGTTGTGGCATTTACTTCTGTCTTTCATAACTTCTGATGAAAAACTTGTTTGGATTAAGGTAAGGTGTTTTTCTCACTTTTGTGAGAAAGTTTTTTTTTATTTTTCTTTAATTTTCATAATATGATTATGGTATATCTCAACTTGGGTTTCTTTGGGTTTATCCTTGTTGTGGTTCATTCAACTTCTTGTATCTGTAGCTGTATAATTTTGCCATGAATGGAAATTTTCAGCCATTATTTCTTTGAGTGCTTATTCTACTTTCATGTCCAGATTGACCATGTCAAACCCCCTCCCACCTTTTTAATTAAAGTATCATTCCATTTCTCCAGCTTGAAATAGTATAGGTGTTTTATAAGCCTTTTGCTTCTTAATTTATATTGGCAATGACAACATGATTTAGGAGAGAAATTTTCCATCTCTCAGTTTTTACCAGGCAAGGCTACTTTGTTCAGGAAAGAAAAGTCTTACAGAAAATTTTTTATTTTTGTCTTGAATGCCTTCAAGTATGTTATTTATAAATCTTATCATTCTACTGCCTCATTTATATTAGACATTCCTACCTTATTCATGAAAGTCTTCCATTTACTTATATGTTCTGGTATAGCAACTTTATTGAAATTTATTTCATCTTCTTAACTGTCATAGCAATGGTTATTTTGTTCATGACAGAAATCTTTCACCTTTCACCCCTGCCTCCTTCATATGAAAAGTCTTCACTATGTTTTCACTGGGCATATATTTATTTTCCTTTTAAAAAAATAATGAAATAAGCATTCCTATTTTTTGAGTGTCTCAGGAATAGTTGTTTTGTTCTCTAAACTTGGCATGGTTACCCCATTCTTGTAAGAAGTTTTCCCATATCTTTCTTTGCATTAGCAATGGTCACTTGTTCAAAAGAGCAGTATTCCTTGTATCTGCCCAGCTATGGCTACTTTGCTCATTAGAAGAAGCCTTCTAATTCCCATTTAAACTTGTGCATGAAATAAATCTTCCATATTTCTTTAAAAAAGCATAGAAAATGTACTTAGTAAACACATCTTCTGCCTCAAACCTTGTGATCTTCACTAGCCACAGTAAATTTATAAACAAAAGAACTTTCCTTTCCATGCCTGCAAGGGCATAGCTACTTTATTTAGCAAAAAGTCTTCCATTTTCATGACCTGATGAGATAAATTCTCCTTTCTTCCATACCTCAAACAACCATACATCCACACCCACATACATTTTTCTACTTCCTTGTCTGCCTCAACCACAGCTTCATTATTCATGAAAGAAGTCTTTGACATCTGTACATGCTTCAGCCTTTGAGCTGCTTTCCTATGAAAACTGGTCTGCTCTCTTCCTCTTTGAACTGACCATGGCCAGTTTTTTCACTAAGTAAATATCCCACTTCCCTGCACAAAGAGTGTCATAAAGTCATTACGGCCAGAATGTCTAGTCATACTTCTTAGATTTGAAGTATAACCTTGAGCAATTAATTCAATTGATTCATGTTGCAGTTTCCTCATGTGTGAGATTAGGAAAACATCAGCAATAATACTTAGTTAACAGGTCATTTTCAAGATGAAATATAATAATGTATGTAAAACATCTAAAACACACAGTAAGTACTAGAAGTGTTGGGAAGTATTATTTTTGCATATATATCATTAAAAATCAACTAGAAAAAGAAAAATGTATAAAAGGTTCCAGGCCTAAGTGCTTTTTTCATGAATAATTGTGTAACTTCACATGCCTACAATAACCATGGGTACAATTTTTATTAAAACATCTTCCCTATTGCTCTTTGCACTGGCCATGGCTATCTTGTTTGGAAAAGAAGACTTTTACCTCTTTGTCAGCACCATTGATGATACTTTGCTCACAAAAGATGTGTACTATAGTCTAAATGTGTTCTCTCCACATTATATGTTGAAATCCTAACCCCCAAGATGATGGTGTTAGGAAGTGAGGCATTTGGGAGGTGCTTAGGTAATGAGGATGGAGACCGTATTATTTGTTAGTTGCCTTATAAAAGAGACCGCTAAGGTACTCCTTAGCCCCTTCCATCATGTAATATTATAGCAAAAATACAGCTAATTATGAACAAGGAAGTGAGCCATCATTAGACACCAAATCTAATGCTATCTTTATCTTGAACTTCTCAGCCTCAGAACTATGAGAAATTAAATTCCGTGGTTTATAAGCCACCCCAATGTGTGGTATTTTGATATGTCAACCCAAATAGAATAAAAATGCAGTTTGCTTTCTAATATGTACTAGTCATGTCTACTTAGATCATAAAATGTCTTCTTTCTCCCAGTTTCTACCAACCACAGGGTCACAAAAAAGTATTCTATCATCCTGTTTGCATTGGCCACATGACTGCTTTGTTCAAGAAATCCATCTCCCATTTGCCTTACTGCCTCAGCATTGTTTCTATTTTGCTCGTGAACAAATCTTCTATTTTTTGTCAGCAGTGATGATGGCAATTTGCACACAAGTCCTTCACTTTCAGTTTTAAATGGCCAATCTATGCATACTTTTTCATGAAAGAAGCTTTCCATTTTTTTTTTTTTTGATCTGTACCAGTCATGCTTACCTTGATGATAAAAGAACGTCTTCCACCTTTTTCTTTTTCCTGGTCATGGTCATCTTGTCCATAAAAGAAATCTAATTCTGTGGCTAACATGTCCATAAAAATTACAATCGTTCCAAATCTTTTACAGCACAGACCAAGGATACTTAATTCCTGAAGATAGTCTTCCACCTCTCTGGGATGTCCAGCTGTCAGATCTTGACTACTGTGCCTAGCTTGAATCCTTATTTTTATTGCAAATTTGAATCCTGCTGGTGAACCCCACATATCCACATCCTCTTACCAAACACATGCAAACTAATGGTTGATTTACTTATATCAAACAAGGTAATATGGTAATCTACCTGGGTATTTTATTACCATGATATCCCTTTATAACTGCTCACTGCTTCAGAACTTCATCCTGAACATTTTCTTTCAGAGAAATTATGATTGCCAATCTTGCTACCATTTTTTATCTTCTAGTTTCATTCCTATCTTGACAAGATACAAAGAGAGACTTAAAAGGTATTCTAACCAATACAAAGTCCCAGGCAAGGACATCTAAATGGGAGACACCATTTGGCTCCCCTTCTTACAATTTTATATTGTATGCCTATGACAATTCATAAACATTTATTCCAGTTTCCATGTTTTATGTTTCATTGGGTATGACCCTCCACCATATATCCTACTTATTTCTCCAACCCATGAAGGAGAATACAAGTATAACACAGAAGAGATGCTATAACCATAGTGACAAAATGACCAATTTTGGTACCTTGTTCTCTGGAAGGGAAAGGATCACAAAAATAGTCATGGAAATTCCCTTTCCCTTCAGGAATGCACTGAAATGCATTAGGGCTTTCTATGGGTAAACCTGTAAAAAGGTTTTAGGGCTTAAGGAAGGGTATCTTTGGAAAGTATGTTTATCCCAATAAAGCCATCTCATTAGATCAACTTGTTCAGACAAACACGGGATGTCGATTTGTAAAAAGTCAGCTGTGGGTGAATGTGAAATCCTTTTTTCCTGAGAATAAAATGAATTGCTTCTCTTGCTTAGACCTACTGCTCTTGTTTCTAGAATTTCTGAGTCCCATTTGGCTTCATACCTTGGCTTTTGATTTTCAACTCATGCTCATTTAAAAGCTTGATGAGTTACTTTGGACATGCATACCTGCCTTGAATTTGGCACCTTCCTTCAGACCTGATGTTCTGTATTCTTACTTCAGATCTACACACCATAATTGCAGGTAAGAGGCTCTCCTTAACTTCACCCATTTCTCTGGGTAACTTTTTTCTTTCAGTCTCTACAGCATGAATTAGAAGGTTGAATAAACTGTACAAATGGAGACTAACAGTAACTTTAATGTAGAAGTACCAGCTATTAGGGGGTAAGGGAGAGCTAAAGCTGATGAATATATATACATAAGTTCTCCTTTCCACAGACTCCCTGCAGCACCCTCAATGCAAGTTTAGCTCAATCCTTTGGAAAATAAAAATGGGAATTCCATATAGATAGGCCTCTTTATAAAAATTACAAATATTTTAAAATTCAAAAGTATCTACTTATATATATTTCCTAAGAAAATCTATAAGACTGTTGTTTCTAAAATCTTTACTACTAAGGGCAGTGTTAAGAGGAATTATCCTGCTCATTCCTTAGCACATAGGACAACATTGTCTTTCAATTGGGCATGTGAAGATTGTTCATGGTTTCTGACTACCACCTGGTTATGTTTGTTTCATCTAGGTGTTTCTGGCTACAGCTTCCATTCATCAGATCCACCAAGGGGAACAACCAGTGAGCATACTTCTATATTCTGAAAACTGGCCTGGAACTGTCCACAACCCAAGGTCCTAAGAGCATTTGGACACCAAGAATTACTTCTGCATACTGCCATAAATGCCAATTCTCCAGTAACATGTCGAGGAAGTAAGAAGGGAAAGACCTTAATCAGTCCCTGTATACACATTCTAATTTAGAAAAAAGAGACCTGGAACACAGGAGACAAGGGTGTGTTGTAGGACAAAATGGAGAGTATGTTAGGTACAGTGAAAAATATATTTTAATACATAAGCTGGAAAGTAAAGAGAACCTGAAAATACAGGTGGTAATATTGCAAATTTCTGAATATTTCTAAAATACAGAAATATTTCTTAGGTGATCTGAAGACAGAAAGTATTTTGAATGAGAGGTGGATTTTATTTTATTTTATTTTTAAAAAAATTTTTTTAACGTTTATTTTTGAGACAGAGAGAGACAGAGCATGAACGGGGGAGGGTCAGAGAGAGGGAGACACAGAATCTGAAACAGGCTCCAGGCTCTGAGCTGTCAGCACAGAGCCCGACGCGGGGCTCGAACTCACGGACCGCGAGATCATGACCTGAGCCGAAGTCGGCCGCTTAACCGACTGAGCCACCCAGGCGCCCCGAGTGGCGGATTTTAAATGAAACAATTAAATTCATAGTGGAATCTTAGTTGTCATGGACTGACTGGCAGCCTTTTTTATCTCTTTAATTCTCTCTTACTCCTTTTTGTCCAAAAAACATTAAGCCTCTGTTATGGACTATTTTTCTAATAAAAATGTAGTTCTAAGAATATCACTTCTACTTGGGAAGTGCTCTTATATAAGAGATGGGCTTTTGGAGTGTCAGCCACTTCAAGGATCACATTTATTTCAAGAATTTATTTTTCTTTATAGGCTTTCATGAGAGTGGACTGATGTTATATTCTTATATGCTCTGATAGCTGCTTTTTGAACTTTAGAAAACTCAGACACATGAAAGACTTCAGAGGTGCTTTATCACTTCCAACAGGAGAAATCTCAATGTGCAATTGCTAAAGACAGCCAGAATCGAACCAAGTTCTTTGAGAATAAGATTTCTCTCCCTGGGATTAAACATTAAATGAAAGCTATATTTAAAAATGTTGGAACTTTCCTTTTTCTGGAGAATCAAGATCCTTATTTGATAGTAGGAACGGATTTGTACAGAAATACATTATTTGAAATATGTTTGCTGTTATCTGCTGCAGAAGTGGATGCCAGAAGGGAGATTCTTGGTATCACATCAGAAAACTTGAAGATTATAGAACACATGGAAGATTTGGTTGGAACAGTATAACAGCAGGACTTTTTACTTATACCCAAGGCACTCCATTCTATAACTAAAGAAGAGAGCTGGGCTCCAACCAGGAATTTTCAGTTTGAGCTCAGAACACTAAGATAAGGAGGGAGAAGAGAAGAAGGATTTTTTTTTTGTAAATATTTTGAAAGTTTAATTTATTTTTGAAGAAGTGGTTGAATTAATAGGAGGGGCCTAGTAGTTTAAATGTTAGAGAGTAGAGGATAGTTGACATTTTATGTTGCTGTAATATTTTATTTGGTTTTGATGACACTCTTTTATAGTATAAAAAACTTTTCTACTGAGCTTTCTGGGGTGAGGGGTTGTATTGTTAAATGTGAAGGAGAATACCATTAGTGTTTAATATTTTTGTTACTATATTATTTTAAGTATAATGATACAGTTATATTCTGAACAACACTCTTCTCGGATGAGCTTTGTGGGAAGGAAAAAGCACATATATGGTTAAATGTGAGGGAAATATTTGTGTAATTTTAGAGCAATTCTATTGTATTATTTGTAGAATAATTATGTTTGTGCAATGTATATCCTTGTCACTTAGATTGGTAGATTGAGAGGGGATGTGTATTTAGTACCTGTACCAGTATCTAGTAGTAGAAAGCATTTGGTAAATATTTTTTGATTGAATTAATGATTAACTGTGATTATTTATGTAGTATTTCCTCATTATTCAGTATTTCCTCATAAATGTCAGATAAAAGTTACATTTATTTTACAAATAAAAAATATTTATCTAGTGTTTCCACCCAGAAATCCCTGGGTAGGAAAAACAAACATAACAAAATGGCAATCAGAAACCATAAACAATCCTTATATATCCGATTGAAAACAATATCCTCCCATGTGCTACAGAATGAACAGGACCACTCATCCCAATACCCTCCTTAGTAGTCAAGATTCTAGAAGCACCAGTCTTTCATTTTTCCTTAGGAAACATGTATATTAAATATCTATATGAGATATCTACCCATATCCATGGAGGGCCAGTTAGGGTTGGCACTATCAGTGGTAAGCATCGGGAGGATTTGGGTATTTAAGATATTAACTTTAGAACCATAGGACACAGAAAGACTTGAGGCTTAAATATATTTTGGAACTGCACCACTTCTGGAAGATGACTCAAACTGAAGCTGCTGAAGAGACCAGATAATAATTAGGCATAGGATGATACTCTTTGGATTGGACTGAGTGGAAAAAGTCAATGATAGTGTAGTGGCTATTTTAAAGAAAAAAAAATTAATGTTTATTCGTTTTTGAGACACAGAGAGAGACAGAGCATGAGTGGGGGAGGGCCAGAGAGAGAGGGAGACAGAGAATTCAAAGCAGGCTCCAGGCTCTGAGCTGTCAGCACAGAGCCTGATGCGGGGCTTGAACTCATGAGCCCTGAGATCATGACCTGAGCCAAAGTTGGACACTTAACCAACTGAGCCACCCAGGAGCCCCTGTAGTGGCTATTTTAAACTGATGACCTTAACTTCCTCTAGTTAACGACATTCCTAATCTACATAGTTACAGAGGTGGGTTTCCAGTGGCCATGTTTCAATATTTCACTATTCTTATGATAATAATAATCAATACACTTTTCCTATGATCATAGTTGATTGGATCAGGGATGAGTATCAGACTCAACCGAGCTGTTCAGAGTCACTTTCCTACAAACTTAGACTTGCAATGAGGGGAGAAAATGTTTTCTGTGGCCAAGCTTACTATTTGTGTAGCAAGATTAATTCTTAACTTCACAATAGATGTTCAAGGAATGCCACATAATTTTATTTAAGCTTAACTAAACCTAACCCCAAACTTTCACCCCACTGAGCTACTGAGAAATTAAATGGATGTCATGTTTGAGGTTCTCCCCTTTCCATATGTCATAGAAGAATATGAGAGTCTTATGTGGCACTTCAACAATGGAGGTTACCAATGAAAGTTTCACTGTGCATGCCTGTTTATTACCTTTGAAATATGGCAACTCCATAGTTTATGTGTCAACTATGGGTGAAGAAATTTTTTTACCAAACAGGAAATTTTATATAGGTATCTTCAGGTCTTGGTTCTAAGTTCTCTGAAGCAAGGAAGTACAAAAAGCCTGACTTTGTTTTTGTAATGGGATAGAAAAAAAATACATGTAAGGAAAATCCCTCAGAAGTCAATGTCTCAGTAAATTATATTGCTACTCAAGTGAACCTAAGAACTGTTGAGTGGACGTATTATGGATACCCATAAGGTTGCCTTCCTAGATTTTGGTAATTCCTCCTTTTCTGGTTACTACTCTGTTTTATTCTACAGAGCTGAGTCCAGAGCCACAGAGATTGAACCTCACTCAATGTGATGGTCATTTTCATGTATCAACATGGCTGGGCTACAGTCCATCATTCAATCAAACACTAATATTTTTGTTGTTGGGGAAAGTGTTTTTTTAGATGTGATTAAAGTATATAATCAAATACCTTTAAGGCGATTATCCTAGATAATACAGATGGCTATTATCCAATCAATTGTAAGGTCATGAGAGGAAAGTAGAACCTTTTCTAAAGAAGAATAATTCTGCCTATGGATAGAAGCTTCAGCTTGTGCTCAAGAGGTCTAACTTGTACTTCCTGATGACCTGCCTTATGGATTTTGGATTTGCCTAGGCAGCCCCCAAATCACATTACCCAATTACTAATAAATCTCTCCTTACATATATTACATACACTATTATCTGTAATATCTATATAATGTATCTCTAGATATACTGAGTCCATTCAGGCTGCTATAACAAAGTACCATAGATTGGATACCTCATAAGCAATATAAATTTATTTCTCACAGTTCTGGAGGCTGGGGAGTCCAAGACCAAGGTGTAAGTATGGTCAAGGTCTGGTGAAAGCCCTCTTTGGATTGCAGACTACCAACTTATTACTGTATCCTCACGTGATGGCATGGAGCTAAGAAGCTGATTGGGGTCTCCTTTATGAATACTAATCATATTCATGAAAACTTTACCCACATGACCTAAACACCTCTCAAAGTACCCATCTCCTAATACCATTACATTGGGCATTAGGATTTCAATATATGAATTTTGGGTGGACACAAATATTCAGATCATAGCATATAATATGTATAATGTATCTTTTAATATATAACAGTATTGTATAATCCTGTCTCCATTCCTCCTAGTTATAGATAATTGGTTTAGGGATAAATACACTTAATCCAAACAGTATTAATCAGATTCTCCCTTGTAAAGTCGTGTTTTTCAACTTAGACACAGAGAAACTAAAGGATAACTACATCATTTTAATATTAAGACATTTTAGGAGGCTCAAACAATCCTATTGCTGAGGCCCCAAAGCTACTGTGACATCTTGGATTTTATGACATAATCTATTTTCAGTCTAATAAATTCTATTTACTTTTTTTGGTTTAACATAAAGTCGGTTTCTGAATTTTGTAATCTGACAATCATAAATAGGGATACATGGGAGTACCTGGATTAAAAGCCTAAATGCAAGACCTGAAACCATAAAGCTTCTAATAGAAATCATAAACAGTGATCTCTTGGACATAGACTTAGAAACATATTCATGGACATGTTTCCGCAGGCAAGGGAAACTAAGGAAAAAGTAAACTATTGGGACTACAACAAAATGAAAAGCTTTTTACAGAGGAATAAAAACATTAACAAAACAAAAAGGAAGGCTAATGAATGGGAGAAGATATTTGCAAATATTACATCTGATAAGGGGTTACTATACAAAATAGATAAAGAATTTATACAATTCGACACCCTGTTCCCCAAATAATCTGACAAAAAAAAATGAGAAGACCTTCACGGACATTGTTTTTAAGAATTCTTACAGATGGCAAACAGACTGATGAAAAGATGCTCAGAATCACTAATCATCAGGGAAAAGCAAATCAAAACCCAATAAGATATCACCTTAAACCTGTCAGAATGACTAGGATCAAAAGGACAAAAATAAGTGCTGGGAAAGATATGGAGAGAAAGAAACCTGCATGCATAGTTTGTAGTAATGTAAATTGGTGCAGCCAATGTGGAAATCAGTATGGCACTTTCTCCAAAAATTAAAAATAGAAATGCCATGTGACCTAGTAATTGCACTACCGGGTTTTTACCCAAAGAAAATGAAAACGCTAATTCAAAAAGATATATGCATATCTATGTTTATCGAAGCATTATTTACAGTTGCCATGATGTGGAAGCAACCTGTTTATCAATAGGTGAATGGATAAAGAAGATGTGGTGTATATATAAATGAACTATTACTCAACCATAAAAAAGAATGAGGTTTTGCCATTTGTAACAATATGGATGGCCCAGAGGTTATTGAGCTAAGTTAAATAAGTCATACAGAGAAAGACAAATACCATATGATTTTGCTTATATGAGGAATCTAAAATGAAAACCAAATGAACAAAAATCACACCAAACAGACTGCAAAACAGAGTCTGGTGGTTGCCAGAAGGAAGGTGATTGATTTGTGAATGTTGAGCTGCCTCTGCAGCTCAGGAATGAATCCCACTTGATTGTGGTGAATAATTATTTTAATATATTGCTGGATTTGGTTTGTTAGTTTGTTGAGAATTTTTTCATCCATGTTCATCAGGGATATTGGCCTATAATTCTCTTTTTTTAAGTGAAGTTTTATCTGGTTTTGGAATAAAAGTAATGCTGGCCTTGTAGAATGAGTTTGGAAGTTTTCCTTCCATTTATGTGTTTTTTTGGAATAGTCTGAGAAGAATCCACATTAACTCTTTTTTAAGTATCTGGCAGAGTATCTCTATGAAGCCATTTAGCCCTGGGCTTTTGTTTCTTGGGAGATTTTTGATTACTGATTCAATTTCTCTGCTGCTTATTGGTTGGTTCAAGTTTTCTATTTGTTCCTATTTCAGTTTTTTAAAAATGTTCATTTATTTTTGAGAGACAGAGAGCACAAGTTGGGGGAGGGATTAAGAGAGCAGGACAGAGGATCTGAAGAGGGCTCTGTGCTGACAGTGGTGAGCCCCATGTGGGGCTCAAACTCACAAACCATGAGATTATGACCTGTGCGTAAGTCAGACTCTCAACCGACTAAGCCATCCAGGTGCCCCACGCCCTGTTTTAGTTTTGATAGCTTATATGTTTCTAGGAATTTATCCATTTCTTTGAGGCTGCCCAATTTGTTGGCATATAATTTTCATAATATTCTTTTATAATTGTATTTCTGTAGTGTTGCTTATATTCTCCCCTCTCTCGTTCATGATTTTATTTATTTGGGTCCTTTCTCTCTTGTTTTTGATAAGTATGTTTAGGGGGTTATCAATTTTATTCATTCTTTCAAAGAACCAGTTCCTGGTTTCCTTCATCTGTTCTACTGTTTGTTGTTGTTGTTGTTGTTGTTGTTGTTTGTGTATCAATTGTATATTTGTTTATCCATTGTTTCTGCTCTAATTATTATTTTCCTTCTCTGTTGGCTTTAGGCTTCATTTTTTTTCTAGCTCCTTTAGGTGTAATGTTAGTTTGTAAATTTGAGATTTTTTCTTGATTTTTTGATGTAGGCCTGTATTGCTTAATTCTTCCCTTTTATGACTATTTTTGCTGCATCTCAAAGGTATTGGACCATTGAGTTTTCATTATCATTTGTTTCCATGTATTTTCCATTTTTTCTTTAATTTCCTGGTTGACCCATTCATTCTGTAGTGGGCTATTCTTTAACATCCCTGTATTTGTGGTCTTTCCAAATGTTTTTCTTGTATTTAACTTTAAGTTTTATAGTGTGTTCAGAAAATATGCATGGTATGATCTCAATCTTTTTTTGTTTTTTGTTTTTTGTTTTTTTACTTGTTGAGGCCTGATTTGTGACCTTTTATGTCATATATTCTGGAAATTAGTCCCATGTGAACTCAAAAAGAATGTGTATTCTGTTGCTTTATGACGAAAAGTTCTGAATATATCTGTTAATTCCATCTGGTCCAGTATGTCATTCAAAACCACTGTTTCCGTGTTGATTTTCTGCTTATATGAACTGTCCATCACTTTAAGTGGGGTGTTAAAATCCCCTACTATTATTCTATTATTATAAATGAGTTTATTTATGTTTGTTATTGTTTTATATACATGGGTGTTCCATGTTGGGGATATAAATATTTAGAATTATTAACTCTTCTTGTTGGACAGATCCCTTAATTATGATAAAGTGCTTTTCTTCATCTCTATGGTCTTTGGTTTAAAATATGGCTTGTCTGATATAAGTATTGCTATTCTGGTTTTCTTTTGATATCCATTAGCATGATAAATGTTTTTCCATCCCCTGACTTTCAATCTGCAGGTGTCATTAGGACTAAAATAAGTCTTATGTAGGCAACATACAGATTAGTCTTGTTTTATTTTTTAATCCATCCTGACATTGGAGAATTTAGTTCATTTACATTTGGAGTAATTATTGATAGATATGAATTTAGTACCATTTTCTTACTTGTTTTGTAGTTTGTGGAGATTTTCCCTGTTCCTTTCTAGTCTTTGTCACTTTTTGTCTTTCTTTCCCATTCAAAGAGTCCCCTTTAATATTTCTTGCAGGGCTGGTTTAGTGGTCATGAGCTCCTTTGGTTTTTGTCCGGGAAACAGCCTTGCTGGATAGAGTATTCTTGGCTGCATATTTTCCCCAATCAGTATGTTGAATATATCATGCCACTCCCTTCTGGCCTGTCATGTTTCTAGGTAGAGATCAGGTGCTATCTTTATTTGCCTTTCCTTCTTAGAGACTTATTTTGTCTTGCTGCTTTTAGGATTTTTTCTTTATCTCTATTTTGCAAATGTGACTATGATATGACTTGATGCTGGCCTGCTTTTGTTGATTTTGATGGAAGTTCTCTATACCTCCTGGATTTGGATGTCTGTTTTACTTCCCCAGATTAAGGAAGTTTACACCAATAATTTCCTCAAGTAAATCTTCTGTTCACTTTCCCTTTTCTTCTTCTTCTGGAACTCCTATAGTATGAATGTTATTATGCTTTATGGAGTCACTCAGTTTCTTAAGTCTACATTCATGATCTAATATTTTTTCTCTCTTATTTTCAGATTCATTATTTTCCATAATTTTATCTTTTTTCATAATTTTATCTTTTATATCACTTCTTCATTCTCCTGCTTCTTCCATCTATATGGTGGTTACATCCAGTTGGTTTCACATCTCATTTATTGCATTTTTCATTGTTCCCTGACTAGTTTCTTTTATCTCTGTTGTAAGGGACTTCCCAGTGTCTTCTATGCTTTTCTCAAGTCCAGCTAGTATCCTTATGATTGTTCTTTTAAATTCTGGATCAGGCATATTACTTATATCTGTTTCAGCTAGATTCCTGGCTGTGACCTTTTCTTGTTATTTCTTTGGGGATGAATTTCTCCTTCTTGGCATTTTGTCTCGGTCTCTCTCTTCCTTTCTGTGTTAGGAAAGCCTGTTACATTTCCTGTTACTGAGAGTACTGGCTTCATAAAGAAGAGGTTATATATTGTCCAGGGCCTGGTGCTTCAGAAAGTGTCTCTGGTGTATGCTGTGTCCACTCTGATGCTCTGTTTTGGCTGCTCTTTTCCTCATGTCAGTCTTCTGCAGAGTTTCTCCTTCCCCGCAGTGGGGACTGTTCAGACTTTTGTCAGAGTGTGGTGAGTTGTTGTTGTTGTTGTTGTTGTTTTGAGAGAGAGAGAGAGAGAGAGAGAGAGCACGAGCAGGGGAGGGGAAGAGAGAGATGGGGACATAAGTTCCAAAGTGGGCTCCAAGCTGACAGCAGTGAGCCCAATGTGGGGCTTGAACTCACAATCCATGAGATCATGACCTGAGCCAAAGTCAGATGCTCAACCGAGCCACCCAAGCACCCTAAGAGTGTGGTGATTTTTAAATATGAATGTTCTTATATGCTTGTTAAGAGACCTTATGCTATTTCCACTACAGGTGAAACTTTGAAGCACTCTATGGTAAATAGATGTGGTGCATGAGGGGGGTTTGTACTGACCTTCTTGGGGAGGTTCTTAGGCACTCTTGCCTTAGAAAAGCATCACCTGCAGAGTGCAAGGGGAAAGACTTGGTGTAGGCAGTTTAGACAGCCACTGTTGTAGCTGTGCTCCTTACTGAAGTTAGTTCATATTCAGGGGCATGGGAGAAAAATGGAGCAAGCCCCCTCTCTTGTCCTTGCAAAGGTAAGTTCATGCCCACTGTTGTCTGGGAAACTCTCCCAGAAGAACAAACAATCTCCTCTCTAGGGTCCCAGGCCTTCTTCAGATTACTGACTTTACCTTGTCTGTTTCTGTACTACCTACCCACACAGCAGTGCAGTGCACCTTGGGGTCTTTCTAAAGAAGGCTGTATGAGTCTTAAAGCTCCAAACTTTAGGGAACTGGGTTGGCAAGGACCCATGCTGGTCCCTTGGGTGAGGGTATTGCGACACTGGGACTGGTGTAAGTTTGTACCAGAATGGCTGCTGTGCCAAAGTGCAGGGGTGGGAAATGAAGAGTACAGCACAGAAAAGAGACAATGGCCAGTTTATTTACTCTTCTAAGGTGTCTCTGCACCTATGTTGAGGGGCAGAAGATGGTAACAGTGCCCACCATTCTTTTATCTCCAGAAAGGCAATGACACCTCTCCCAGATGCACTCTAAAAAGGGGGAACCATCTCTCCCAGTGCATTCCAGGGTATCCTCAGATTAAACTTTCTTCTCCCAGGCTATCTGCCTTCCTTCTCCATAGCAACACTGCAGTGCCCTCAGGACTTCACATCGTCCATTAACAGAACTCTAAAATTCCAATCTTTGAGTCCCACTGGTTGTAAAAACTCAAAGATCAGCCCTTCTTGTTTTCCCTGTAAATGGCTTTGAGGAAGTGTTTTCCTTGTGTGATCCCCTGTACACTCCTCTCTCTTTCACCTCTCTTCATGATCAGGGCTCCCTTCCCTCCATAGGACCTGTGGTCCATTTCTTCCCCAAATCACATCTCCATACCTTCTACATTCCATGATGTGGGCTCTTCTCTCCCTCTAGTTGTGCACTTTGTTCTTTTAGTCCTCAGATAATTACTTGGATCTTCAGAATGATTTGATATCTAGGTATGTTTGAGGGTTGAGGCTAGCCTAGGGTCCTCTTGCAACTCTGCCATCTTAGCTCTCTTAGAATTGTTGAATTACTATGTTGTACACCTGAGACTAATAATAACATTGCATGCAAATTATACTTCAATTAAAAAAACTAAATGTAATAAAATAAAAATAAATAAATGTAAACCACATCAGACTCACTAGGATGGCTACTGTGATGGTTAATTTTATGTGTCACCTTGACCGGGCCATGGATGTACTCAGGTACTGGTTAAATATTATTCTTGTTTCTCTCAGCTTGTTATGGATGAAATTAACATTTAGATTGGAAGACTGAGGAAAGAATATTGCCTTCCATAATTTAGGTGGTCGTTATTTAATCATTTGAAGGCCTGACTAGAATAAAAGGGCTGATCCTCCCCACCAAGAAAGAAAGAATTTTTCCTACCAGTCTTTGAACTCGGATATTGGCTATTTTCCTGCCTTTGGACTCAAACTGAGACATTGGTTCTTCCTTTTTCTTTAGTCTGCCAGCCTTCAGAATAGAACTACACCATTGGCTCTCCCAGCTCCCAAGCCTTCAAACTTGGATTGCAACTAACCATTGACTCTCCTGTGTTTCCAGCTTGCCAACTTTTCCTGAAGATCTTGGGACTTGTTAGCCTCCATAATTGTATGGGCCAATTCCTTGTAATAAATCATTTTATACACACTCCCCCTCCCTCTCTCTCTGTATTGATTTTGTTTATCAGGAGAACCCTGAACCGATAGTTCAGAAGAGAATACCGATACTATTTTAAAAAAAGCAACAAGATTCTCAGTATCCACATATGAGTGAAAACATATGGTATCTGTCTTTCTCTGACTGACTTATTTCACTTATCATAATACCCTCCAGGTCCATCCTCCTGTATCCCTTGGGTAAATTCCTAACAGTGTTATTGCTGGGTCGTAGGGTAGATATATTTTTAATTTTTTGAGGAACCTCCACACTGTTTTGCAGAGCAGCTGCACCAGTTTGCATTCCCACCAACATTGCAAGAGGGTTCCTGTTCTTCCACATCCTCTCCAGCATCTATAGTCTCCTTATTTGTTCATTTTTGCCACTCTGACTGGCGTGAGGTTGTATCTGAGTGTGGTTTTGATTTGTATTTCCCTGATGAAGAGCGACATTGAGTATCTTTTCATGTGCCTGTTGGCCATCTGGATGTCTTCTTTACAGAACTGTCTATTCACCTTAACAGAAGACCATGGGGGAGGGGAAGGGGGAAAAAGTTACAGAGAGGGAGGGAGGCAAACCATGAAAGACTCTTAAATACTGAGAACAAACTGAGGGTTGATGGGGGTGGGGGGGAGGGGAAAGTGGGTGATGGGCATTGAGGAGGGCACCTGTTGGGATGAGTACTTGGTATTGTATGGAAACCAATTTGACCATAAATTATATTTAATACAAAAAATAAAAAGCAAAAAGCAACAAGAAAATAAGAAGTGTTGGCAAGGAGAAATTGGAATGCTTGTGCCCTGTAGGTCAGAGTGTGAAATGGTAAATGTGCTGTGGAAAATACCCCCATGGATTCTCAAAACAAAAATAGAAACAAAAACATATGATCAAGTAATTCTGCTTCTGAGTTTATAACCAAAGAATTACAAATGGGGTCTTGAAGAGATATTTGCGTATCAATATTTATTGCAGCTCACAATAGCTAAGAGGTAGAAGCAACCCAGATATTTACTGACAAATGGATGAATAAAAAACAGGTTATATATGCATAGAATAATATGCAAATACATATTATGTATATCCTTCCTTATAAAGGAAGGAAAGTCCTTTTTTCTTGGAGTTTCACATCTTTTATTTCAGTCCTTCTACATTCTAAAAGACAAATAATTCCAAAATGACCTGCCTTAATAAAGCAAATATAGAGCTAAATTAAGCTAAAATAAAGAACTTGTGCATACTACTAATGTAACACTGTCACAATTTTTTTACTTTCAGTAAAACAGATTAATTAATTTAATGTTTATTTTTGAGAGGGATAGAGAGATAGAGAGCACTAGGGAGGGGCAGAGAGAGATAGGGAGACAGAATCCAAAGCAAGCTCCACACTGTCAGCACAGAGCCCCATGGGGGCTCGAAATCAGGAACCATGAAGTCATGACCTGGGCTGAAGCCGGATGCTTAATGACTGAGCCAGCGAGGCACTCTTATTTATTTATTTTAAACTTAAGTATAGTAAAAACACAATATTACATTAGTTTCATGTGTAACATAGTGATTCTACAAGTTTATACATTATTCTGTGTTCACCACAAGTGTAGCTCTCATCTGCCACCATACAACACTATTAAAATATCATTGACTATATTCCTTATGCTGTGTCTTTTATTCTCATGACTTATTCAGTCCATAACTGGAAGCCTGTATCTCCCACTCCCCTTCACCCATTTGGCTTATCTGCACATCCTCCACCCCCTAGCAACCATCAGTTTGTTCTCTGTATTTATAGGTCTAATTCTGCTTTTTGTTCATTTATTTATCTGTTTTGCTTTGTATTGTTTTTAGACTCCACATATGAGTGGAATCATATAGTATTTTTGTCTTTCCAGTCTGATTTATTTCACTTAGCATAATACCCTCTAGGTCCAACCACATTGTTGCAAATGACAAGATCTCATCTTTTTTTATGATTGGATACTATTCCATTATATGTACATAGACACATACATATATGCATATATATACATATACATATACATATACATATACATATACATATACCACTTCTTCCTTACACATTGATCTTTCAGTGGACAATTAGGTTGCCTCTGTATTGTTGCTGTTACAAACAATGCTGCAATAAAAATAGGGGTACACATATCTTTTTGAATTAGTGTTTTCATTTGCTTTAGGTAAATACCCAGTAGTGGAATTACTGGATCATATGATAATTCTATTTTTAATGTTTTGAGGAACCTCCTACTGTTTTCCAAAGTGGCTGTATCAATTTACATTCCCTACAACAGATTGAGTGCTCTTTTTCCCTATGTTCTAGACAACACTTGTTATTTCTTGTCTTTTTGATACTAGCTGTTCTGAATGGTATGAGGTGATATCTCATTGTGATTTTGATTAGCATTTCCCTAATGGTTAATGAGATTGAGCATCTTTTCATTTACCTGTTGGCCATCTCTGTATCTTCTTTACAAAAATGTCTATTCAGGTCCTCTTCTCATTTCAAAAAATGTTTTAAATTTTAATTCCAGTATTATTAACAGACAATGTTATATTAGTGGTGTAATATAATTATGATAATAATATAATGGAATATTATATTAATCTGTCATAAAAAAAGAAACTTTGTTATTTGCAACAAGAGTATAGGCCTAAGTGAAATAAGTATGTCAAAGAAAGACAAATACCATATGATTTCACTCACGTGTGAAATTTAAGAGACAAAACAAATGAACAAAAAAGGGGGAGAGAATCCCAAGCAGGATCCATGCTCTCAGCTCAGAGCCTGACATGGAGATTGAACTCCCCAACTGTGACATCATGATCTAAGTTGAAACCAAGAGAAGGATGTTTAACTGACTGAGCCATTCAGGCACACTTAACTCTTCTTTGAATGTTTGGTAGAATTCATCTGAATTCATCTGAATTCATTGATAGCATCAATCTGGTCCTGGGCTGTTATTTTTTGGTAGTTATTTGATTGACAATTCAATTTTGTTACTACTAATTCGTCTGTTTAGATTTTTGCATTTCATTTTGATTCGGTTTTAGAAGATTGTATGTTTTTAAGAATTTATCCATTTCTTCTAGGATGTCAAGTTGGTTGGCATATAATATTTCATAGTATTCTCTTGTAATCCATTGTATTCTGTGGTATCAGTTGTTACTTCTCCTTTCTCATGTCTGATTTAATTTATTTGTTTTTTTTTCTTTGTTTGATGACTTTGGCTAAGGGTTTATCAATTTTTTTGATCTTTTCAAAGAACCAGTTCTTGGTTACATTGATATTTTTTTTCTATTTTTTTTTTTTTGGTTCTGTCTTTTATTCTACTTTGATCTTCATTATATCCTTCTACTCACCTTGTGCTTTGTTCTTTTTCTAGTTCCTTTAGGTGTAAGTTTAGATTGTTTTTGTTTTTGTTGTTTTGTTTTGAGCTTCTTGTATCTTGAGGTGGGCCTGTATTACTATGTATTTCTGTCTTATAACTGCTTTCACTGCATCCCAAAGATTTTTGACCATTACGATTTTACTTTTACTTATTTTCATGGTTAAATTTTTTTTATTGCTTCATTGACACAGTAAATGTTTAGTATATTATTTAGCTACCACGTATTTGCGTTTTTTCCATTTTTTTCTTGTAATTTATTTCTAGTTTCATACTATTGTGGTCAGAAAAAATGCATGGTTTGATTTCAATCTTTGTAAATTTATTTATTGAGGCTTGTTTTCTGGTCTAACATGTGATGTATTCTGAAGAATATTCCATGTTAACTAGAAAAGAATGTGTATACTGTTGTTTTGGGATGGAATATAATGTATATATCTGTTATGTCCATGTGTTCCAATGTGTCATTCAAAACCAGTTTCTTTATTGATTTTCTGCCTGGATGACCTATCTGTTGGTATAAATGGGGTGTTAAAGCCCCCTACTATTATTGTATGACCATAAATTCAGCTCTTTCTCTCTGTTAAAATATGTATGCAAATATGTATAAAGCAAATACATATTTGCTTTATGTATTTAGATACTCTGTTGTTGGGTGTGTAGATATTTAAAATTGTTATATCCTTTTGTTGGATTGATTCCCTTATCAGTATGTAATGTCTTTCTTTGTCTCTTGTTACAGTCTTTGTTTCAAAGTGTATGTTGTGTGATATAAGTATTGCTACCCCATCTTTTTTTCCCCTTCCATTTGCAGGTAAATGTTTTTTCATTCATTCATTTTAAGTCTTTATGAGTCTTTAGGTCTGAGTTGAGTCTCCTTTAGGCAGATGGTGTTGGTTTTCTATTTATTCCACCACCTTATGTCTCTCGACTGGAGAATTTAGGCTATTTACATTTAAAGTAATTACAATTTTCATTCCAAATTAAAAAAAAATTCTAGTTAGTTAACATATAGTATAATATTGGTTTCCAGAATATAATTTAGTAATTCATTACTTACATATAACACTCCATGCTCATCATGCTAAGGGCCTTCTTATTACCCATCACACATTTAGCCCATACCCTACCTACTTCCCTCCATCAACCCTCAGTTTGTTCTCTATCATTGAGTATCTTATGGTTTGCTTCCCTTCCTTTTTTCCCCCTTTCCCCCTTCTCATATGTTCATCTGTTTTGTTTAATAAATTCCACATATGAGTGAAATCATATAGTATTTGTCTTTCTCTGACTGACTTATTTTGCTTAGCATAATACACTCTAGCTCCATGCATTTTGTTGCAATGGCAAGATTTCATTCTTTTTGATGGCTGAGTAATATTCTATTGTATTTATATATCACATCTTCTTTGTCCATTCATCATTTGATGGACACTTGGGCTCTTTCTGTAGTTTGGCTATTGTTCATAATGGTGCATGTACCCCTTCGAATCTGTATTTTTGTATCCTTTGGTACAGTATGGTACTGACAGAAAAACAGACACATAGATAAATGAAATGGAATAGAAAACCCGGAGTTAGACCCACAACTATATGGTCAACTAATCTTAGACAAAGTAGTAAAGAATATCCAATGGAAAAAAAGAAAGTCTCTTCAACAAATGGTGTTGGGAAAACTGGACAGAACATGTAGAAGAATGAACCTGGAGCACTTTCTTACACCATTATGAGAGATGCAGTAGAGAAGCATGAAAGGAAAATACTTCAAAAGGGAAGGGCTGGAGAAGGTGCAGGGCCTTAGGACATGTTTACATAGCTGAACATGGCTGCAGCTTGTAAAAAAAGCCTAGAGCCATTAACATTGTCCAGGGCCAGATCCTCTTTCACACCTGACCCTTCCTAGCATTATAGAAATGAATTAACTTGAAATTCAACCTTGAAAAGCTAAACCATTAAATTGATTAGCACACTTGCTTAGCTGACTTTATGATTGTAGTCTTTAATAATGTCTTTTATCCTAATAAAAAGAAGCTTCATTCTGGAGTCGGGGCCTCATTCCTACTCGAGTATGAGGACCTTCACTTAACTGCACTTTGTTTGCGGACCTATCTTCTGTGACTCCAGCCATATTCCCTGCAACACACCATACAAAAAATAAATTCAAAATGGTAGAAAGACCTAAATGTGAGACAGGAAACCATCCAAATCCTACAGGAGAAAACAAGCAGCAACCTCTTTGACTTAGGCTGCAGCAACTTTCTAATAAACATGTCACCTGAGGCAAAGGAAACAAAAGCAAAAATGAACTATTGGGACTTCATTAAGATAAAAAAACTTCTGCATAACAAAGGAAACAACCAACAGAACTAAAAGACAACCTGTGGAATAGGAGAAGATATTTGCAAATGATGTATCTGATAAAGGGTTAGTATCCAACATTTAAAAAGAACTTATACTCAACACCCAAAAATCAGATAATCCAGTTAAGAGATGAACAGAAGACATTAATAGACATTTTTCCAAAGATGACATAGAGACGGCTAACAGACATGAAAAGACGTTCAACATCACTCATCATAAGGGAAATGCAAATCAAACCACCATGAGATACCACCTCACATGTGTGAGAATGGCTAAAGTTAACAACACAGGAAACATGTTGGCAAGGATGTGAATAAAGAGGAACCCTCTTACACTGTTGGTGTGAATGCAAACTGGTGCAACCACTCTGGAAAACAGTATGGAGATTCCTCAAGAAGTTAAAAATAGAACAACCCTATGATCCAGCAATTGCACTACTAGGTATTTACCTCAAGTAATTACTTTTTGCATATGTACTTATTACCATTTTGTTAATTGTTTTCTGGTTGTTTTTGTAGTTTCTCTGCGTTTCTTTCTGCTTTTCTTGTTTTCTTTCTTTGTGGTTGATGAGTTTTTGTGGTGTCCTATTCGGATTCTTTATCTTTATTTTTCTTTATCTATGACAGGTTTGGGATTTCTCTTTATCATGAAGTTCCTATATAATATCTTAAGTAAACAACATTCTATATGTATTTGATGGTCAATTAAGTTTAAACACATTCTAGAATAAACAACAAACTTTTATTTACTCCCTCCTCCACTTTTTTTGCATATGTTGTCATATATTACCTCTTTTTATTCATAATTTTCTTATGTCTAATTATGGTCATTTCTTTTCCACTTAAAGAATTTTCTGTAACATTTTTTGTAAGGCTGATTTAGTGCTGACAAACACCTTTACTTTTTGTTTAGAAAACTATCTCTTTTTCATGTTTGAATGATAACCTTGCTTGTAGATTACTCTTGGTTGTAGGTTTTTTCCTTTCAGCACTTTGAATATTATGCCAATCCCTCCTGGTCTCCAAAGTATATGCTGAAATATTAGCTAATAGCCTTGTAAGTTTTCCCTTATAGGTATCTTTATGTTTTTCTCTTGCTGCCTTTAAGATTCCTTATCTTTAATTTTTGACATTTTAATTATTATATATTCTGGTTTGGATGTCCTTGAGTTCATCTTGTTTGGAACTCTATGTTCTTCTTGGACCTGGATGTTTATTTCCTTCCTTAGGTTAAACATGTTTTCAGATATTTCCTCAAGTAAGTTTTCTACCCCTTTGTCTCTCTTTGTTCTGGGACCCATATAATGCAAACATTTGTTCACTTGATTTTGTCCAAGAGATCCCTTAACCTATCCTCATGTTTAAAATTTTATTTATTTATTTATTTATTTGCTGTTCAGCTTGGATGCTTTCCATTACCCTGTTTTCCAGATTTCAGATATATTCTTCTGCATCAGTTAATCTACTCAATTCCTTCTAGTGTGTTTTTATTTTAGTTATCATATTATTCAACTCAACTGTTAGTTTTTAATATTTTTCTATCTCTATATTGAAGGTACCTCTGAGTTCTTCAACTCTTCTTTCCAATGTAACAAACATCTTCATAATCAATAGTTTAAATTCTTTATCAAGCATATTGCTTACTCCATTACATTTGTTTTTTCCTCAGGTTTTTGTTTTGTTTCTTCTTTTGGAGTATATTCTTCTGTCTTCCCATTCTGCTCCCCATTTTGTCTCCCCTTTATTTATATGGATTAACTGGATTAGTTACTTGTGAGCTTAAAAGAATGGTATTGTGTATCCTAATCTTTTATGTATACTTTAAGCTTGGTGACTTTTGTTGGCTGGCTGGAATTTTGGTTGGCATGGACTCTGGGTTCTGGGGTTTTCCATTCAGTGGGTTCCCTGTTAAGTGAGAGAAAGCTGAAGTGGATGCATGGTGGGATGTCTTGGGGTTCTATGTGCTAAGGGTGCTCTGGCTAGACAGCTGAAATTGAAATGGGTTCAAGCCAGGGTGTCCTGGGGTGCTCTGTGCAGGGGTTCTCTGGCAGGGAAGCTGTAACTGAGGCAGTGTGCAAGCCAGAAGGTCCTTGAGCTCTGTGTGCTCAAAAGATAGGTAAAACTAAAGTGGGTGCAAACCCAGGGGACCCATGGCTTTACACACAGAAAGAACTTTGGCACACTAGCTGAAGCTGAAGTGGATGTAAACTGGGGTGTACTATGACTCTAAATTGAGGGTGATCTGAAGGGGCAGCTGGAGCTGATGTGCTATAGGCCTGGAGGTCCTTCAATGCTCCACATAGGGGACACCTTGGAAGAGCATCTAAAGCTAAAATGGGTGCAGGCCAGTGTGATCTCTGGGGTCTTCATGCAAATTGTGTCCTAGCAAGACAGTTGAAGCTGAATTTAGTGGACACTCAGGTGTCCCAAGGTTTTCAGTGCAGGGGACCCCTGGCTGTGACTGTAGCCAAGGCCAGTGTGGTCAGGAGTGTTCTGGGGTGCTCCACACACTTGATGGAGTGGCTGAAACCAGTGCAAGCATAAGCCACAGCATTCCAAGGTGCTCTACACAAGGGGCACCCTGGCAAGGTGGCTGAATCTGAAGCAGATAACAGCTAAGAGCTTCTGGAGTGCTCTGCATTGA
This sequence comes from Panthera uncia, assembly GCF_023721935.1. NCBI lineage: Eukaryota > Metazoa > Chordata > Mammalia > Carnivora > Felidae > Panthera > Panthera uncia. The sequence continues at coordinate 59,071,043 of NC_064817.1, read as the reverse complement.
GGATGACCTACCAAGCTGTCTGAAGCTAAAGTGTTAGGACCTGTATTGTTAATGTGTGCTTTGCACCTTTGTCAACTTGGCTTGAAGGCTGGGTTTATAGTGAGCCTTTATACAGATGTCCTGATGTGTATCACCCTGTGATCACCTTGGTAGGATGGCTGGGGCTGGTGTGAGCTAGGGGCTTAAGGCTCACTGAGGTGGCAAGCTAGTTTGGACACTCAGATTGTGTACCAATATATGCTTTTATATATAGTGGAGGGCAGTGTAGTTCATGTTTGTTTGCCCCTCCCACCCAGAGAGCATTTCAGCAGCTACCCCCCACCATTTGGTGGAGTTCCAGGGCTGTCTTTTATATGCTATCTGCTCTTTTAAACTGCAGCTGTAAAAAAGAAAGGAAAAGAAAAAAAAAAGAGACAAAACGACAACAGAAACTTTTTTTTTCTGGTGTGAGCTCACAGACTTGCTGAGGTGTCAAGCCAGTTATAGCAACAAAACTTTGCTCTGGTATGCACTTTTAAGTTGGAGAGGGAGTATAAACCATGTTGTTCTCCCTCTTCTGACCCAAAGATCATTCCTGCAGGTCCTCTGCCATTTGGTGAGGTTATAGTGTTATCTCTTTTATATGCTAGGTGGTCTTTTAAACCACAGCTTTTGTTTTCCTGTGTTGAAAGAGAGATGAATATGTTCATGGTTCCTCAGTATTATCCCTCCTCACTCTAGTTTGCAGTGTCAGGGGTGGAGGTTCCCTTTGTTACTGTGTCTCCATCTCCCTCGTTGTTTTGTTTTTCTGTTCTATCTTTTGTTGTGCAGTTGTTAAGTCACTCGCAGTTTTTCTTCAGGAAGAATTGTTTTACAAATAGGTATAATTTAGTGTGTTCCAAGGGGGGTTGAGTCCAGGGTCTTCCTAGGTCACTATCTTAGACCTCACCCTCCAGGAAAGAAATTCTGACACATGTTCCAACATAGTTGACACTTCAGGGTATTATGGCAAATGAAATAAGCAAGTCAAAAAAAAGAAAAATACTGTATGTTTCCAGTTATATGATGTGTCTAAAGTAAACAAATTCATTGAGAGAGAAAACAGAATAGTGTTTACCAGAGAGTGGAAGAAGGGAAAAATGGGAGTTGTTGTTAATATGTATAGAGTTTCAGTTTTACAAGATGAAAAATTTCTGGAGGTGTGTTTCACAATAATGTAAATAAAGTTAACAGTCTTTAACTGCACATTTAAAAATGGTTATGATGGAAAAGGAAACACACAGCATTCGCCGCTAATCTATTAAAAAAGCAGAACATGGAAGACTAGATTTAAATGATTATGATCCAAATATATGCTGCAATGAGAATCACTTTAGATCTAAAAACACAAATAGGTTAAAAGTGAAAAGATAGAAAAGATATGTCAGGCAAACTAACCAAATGAGAGCTGGGGTGTCTATACTGATAAAAAAAAAAAAACTTAAGTTAAAAAGTGGTAATAGAAACAAATAAGGGTATTATATATCAGTAAAAGATCAATTTTGTAAGAGCATATAATAATTATAAACATATACACACCAAAAAATAAAGCCCCAAGATATATGAAGCAAACCTTGACGGAATTGATGAGAGAAAAAAGAAATTCTACAATAATAGTTTGATATTTCAATAACCACTATCAATAATGGACAGAACAACTAGACAAAAGATCAGTAAGGAAATAGAGGACTTGAACAAACACTAAAACCAACTAGACTTAACAGACATGCCCAGAACATTTCATCTAACAATACCGGAATACATATTTTTCTCAAGTGCATATGGAGCAGTCTTCAAGAAATACCATATGTTAAGCCATGAAATAAGTCTGAATAAATTAAAAGATATTCAAAGCATACAAGGTATATTTACCAACCACAGTGGAATAAAGCTTGAAATCAATAACAAGGAAACTTCAGAAATTCACAAATATATTGATATTAAACAACACACTCTTGGGCAAACAATGGTTAAAATAAGAAATCACAAGGGAAATTTAAAAATGTTTTGGATTATTATTTAGCCATAAAAATAAGGAAATCCTGCCATTTGCAACATGGATGGACTTAAGTCCATTATGCTAAATGAAATGAATGAGACAGAGAAAAGCAAATACTGTGGGATGTCAGTTATATGTGGAATCTAAAAAAAAAACAAAGAAAAGCCAAACTCATAAAAAAAGAGATCAGATTTACGGTTTCCAGAGGCAAAGAAGGGGTAATGGGAAAGGAAGTGGGATGAATGTGGTCAAAAAGCATGAACTTCCAAAAATTTTTTCTTTTTTTTTGTACATATATGGGATGATAGATGTTAACTAAACTTAGAGGTATTTTTTTCACAATATATGTAAGTCAAATCATTATGTTGTGCACCTTAAACTTATACAGTGCTATGTGTCAATTATATCTCAGGAAAATGGGAGGGAGGGGAACATGCTCTGAGACAAATGAAAACAAAACCCCAACATACCAAACTTATGGGAATCAGTGAAACCAGTTCCTAGAGAAAAATTCATAACTATAAATGTCTATATTAAAAAGTAATTAATAACTTAAGAGAAGTCAAATAACATAAAACTTAAGCAACTAAGAAAAAGGAACAAAATAAACCCAATTACAATATAAGGAAAGAAATGATAAAGATTATAGAAGTGATAATTTGAAGTAGCAAATAGAAAAACAATAGAGAAAATTAGGAAAACCAAAATTTGGTTATTTGAAAAGATCTACAAAATTGACACAGCTTTAGCTATATTAACTAAGAAAAAAGAGGGAAGACTGAAATTATTAAAACCAGAAATGAAAGTGGATATACTACTATCAACCTTACAGAAATATAAGTTGTAAGAAAATTATAGAATACTGTAAGCAAATGTACACCAAAAAAATTAGTGTAGATGAAATGAAAAAAAAAATCCCTAGAAACACACAAACTGTCAAAACTGACTCAACAAGAAACACAAGATTGGAACAAATCTGTTATGGACTGAATTTTTGGATACTCCCAAAATTCATGTACTGAAATCCTAGCCCCCGATGTGATTGTTTAGGAATAGAATGTGGGGTTTGGGAATGTGATTAGGTCATGAGTCAAACTCTCATGAATGTAATTGGTGTCCTTATAAAAGAGACCCCAAAGAGCTCTCTCACCCCTTGCTGTATTTGAGGACTCAGCAAGAAGATTGCTATGAACTAAGAAGGAGGCCTCCACCAGACACTTAATCTGCTGGCACCTTGATGTTGGATTTCCCAGCTTCTAGAGGTGTGACAAATAAGTGTTTATTATTTAAATCATCCAGTCTATGGTATTTTTGTAATAGCAGCTTGAACAGACTAAGAAAAGACCTACAAAAAAAAATCGAATAGGGCCAACATGGAGAAGTAGGGGGATACATACTTCCCACGTCTCCCAAACAAAGAAGAGCTTAAGCCAAAGGACTTTGAACCCCAAGAGTCTGGGAGGAAAGGAGACTAAATCTACCAGGAAGAAAATGGGACAACTTGAGAGACCATAGGTGGGTGATTGCAAACTGTGGGAGATAAAATGGGCTGCATAGTCATGAAGGGGAGGGATCCCCTCCTGCCAAGAGACAAAGGGAAGAGAAAGAGTGGCTGGGGAAGTGTAGGACTGGATCTGTACAAGAGAAAAAACATTGGACTGGGGTGGAGAGGGATCCCATCAATAACTGCAAGTTAGAGGATCTCTAACTGCAGATCCCATCTTCCGACTGGGGCCTGCTACCCTGTTCGCACACCTGGGGAGGAGGGGAGTGACCCTTGGGTTCAGTGGTAGATCAGGGGCATGGTACACAGCAGGAGAAACTGGTCCACTCCCCTGAAGAGCTGCGGCACAGAACAAAATCAGCCAGGACCTCATTCCAGACAAGTTTCTCCACTACTGGGGCACATGGAGTGGGAGTTTAATTCCCAGACAAGCCTCCAGGGCAAAGGAGTTGGCGGAATGAGACAGACAGCCTCATCTGCGCCTGAGGCACAGCGAGGATGGCTCCAAAGGAATGATTTGGGACACTGGGTGGTAGAGAAGAGACTGGGGGGGGGG
>NC_064817.1:58866573-59056966 GCF_023721935.1 Panthera uncia | reverse complement strand
ACTTTGTGGTACTTGCAACATTTCACTCACAGAATCCCCCTTAGGATATCTTGTAGGGCTGTTTTAGTGGTGATGAATTCCTTCAAATTTTGTTTGGGAAAACCTTTATATCTCCCTCTATTCTGAATTGCAGGCTTGCTGGATAAAGGATTCTTGGCTGCATATTTTTTATGTTCATCACATTGAAGATTTCCTGCCATTCCTTTCTGGCCTGCCAGGTTTCAGTAGATAGGTCTGCCAGTATTCTTATGGGTCTCCCTTTATAAGTCAGAGCCTGTTTATCCCTAGCTGCTTTCAGAATTTTCTCTTTATGCTTCTATTTTGCCAGTTTCACTATGATATATCGTGCAGAAGATCGATTCAAGTTACGTCTGAAGGGAGTTCTGTGTGCCTCTTGGAAATCAATGCCTGTTTCCTTCTCCAGATCAGGGAAGTTCTCAGCTATGATTTGTTTAAGTACACCTTCAACCCCTTTCCCTCTCTCTTCCTCTTCTGGAATTCCTATTATAGAGATATTCTGTTTGCATCACTTAGTTCTCTAATTCTCCCCTCATACTCCTGGATTTTTTATGTGTCTTTTTCCCAGCTTCCTCTTTTCCATTATTTTATCTTCTATTCTCTCCTCTGCATCTTCAGTCCGTGCTATGGGTGCCTCCATTTTATTTTGCACTTCATTTATATAATTTTTTATTTCCTCATCACTATTTCTTAGTCCTTTGATCTCTGTAGTAATAGATTCTCTGCTGTCCTCTACGCTTTTTCCAAACCCAGCGATTAATTTTATGACCATTATTCTAAATTCTTGTTCTGTTATATTGCTTAAATCATTTTTGATGAATTCATTAGCTGTCACTACTTCCTGGAGTTTCTTTTGAGGAGAATCCCTCCATTTCATCATTTTGGGTAGTCCCTGCGGTAGCTCCAAACTTTAGGGCACTTCCCCTGTGCTATCTGAAGTAACTTGTGGTGGCGGGCTGGTCACAGTCAGACTTGATGTCTGCCCCCAGCCCACTGCTGGGGCCAGTCAGACTGGTGTGTACCTTATCTTCCCCCCCCCCAGGGGCAGGACTTACTTTCGAGTAGTGTGGCCCCTGTCTGGGCTACTTATCCACTGCCAGACTTGTGGTGCTGCTTCAATGGGATCTGGCCAAGGACATAGTAGATTTTATGGGTCTGCAAGGAGCACAGGGTCTGGAGGGGCAGGCTTAGCTCACTTTGCCATCAGTGGTCCTCTGAGGGAAGGGCCTTGTATCACCAGGAGGAGGCAGCCCTGTTGGAGGGATGGATCCACAGAAGCACAGTGTTGGGCATTTGGGCGGTGCAAGCAAGTTCAGTGAGGGGAAATGGATCCCTTTGGAATTTGGCTGGGGGATGGGAGAGGGAAATGGTGCTTGCTAGCTCTTTTGTTTCCCCTCTGAGCTGAGCTCTGTCTTCCAGGGCTCAGCAACTCTCCATCAGAGTAATTAAAATCAAAAGCACATTGAGATATCATCTCGCCTTTTAAGGTGGGTATAATAAAAAAACAAAGTTAGTAGGTGTTTCTGAAGATGTGGAGAAATTATAACCCTTATATATTGTTGGTAGGAATACAAAATCATGCAGTCACTTTGGAAAACAGCATGGAGGTTTTTTAAAAATTTTAAAATAGAACTACCTTATTCTCCAGAAATCTCACTTTTAGGCCTATGTCCCAAATCACTGAAATCATGATCTTTAGGAGATATCTGCACTACCATTTTCATTGCAACATTATTCACAGTAGCCAAGATATGGAAACAATCTAAGATATGGCAACAACCTAAGTGTCCATCAAAACATGATTTGATAAAGAAAATAAAAGTAGTATATTCTTCCAATGGGATATTATTCAGCATAAAAAGAAGGAAATCCTGTCATATCATTCATATGAATAAAAGTGGAGAACATTATGCTAAGTGAAATAAACCAGTGATGGAAAGACAAATACTACATGATTCCACTTACATGAGTTATGTAATCCAATTCATGAAGAAGAGACTAGAATGAGGGTTACCAGGGGCAGGGCAGAAGGGGACATGATGTGTTGTATTTCAGTGTGTATAAAATTTCAGTCATGCACCATGAATAAGTTCTAGACTTCTACTGCAAAGTATAGTGCCCTATAATTAACAATAGTATATTATGTATTAAAAAATGCTTAAGAAGGTAGATTTTGTGTTAAGCATTATCCCTAAAAACCCAACGGGGCACAAGGAAATTTTGCAGCCTGTGGATATGTATATTATCTTGACTATGGTGATGGTTTCATGGGTGTATGCATATTTATCAACTTGTATAACTTAAATATGTGCAGTTTTTTATTTTAAGTATATCTCAATAAAACTGTTAAAAAGTGAATGTTATCCTCATACAGAAACACCCTCACAGAAACATCCAGAATATTGTTACTTCACTCCACACAGAGACAGGAAGATGGAGGTGGAGTAGGAGGCCCCTAGGGTCACCTTGTCTCAAGGATACAACTAGGCAACTATCAAATCACACTAAGTACTCCAGAAATTGGCCTGAAGACTGAAGGAACAAACTACACAACTAAAGGGAGAGAAGAGGCTACATGTAAGGATGTAGGAAGTGTAGAGATGTAGTTTAGGGGACAAACAGATCCTGGATCCCATGGAGGGGAGGGCTCCCTGGTCATACACAAGGGTGAGAGAGAGGAGAACACAGGGGAATGCACAAGGAGAATGTTTCCCCATAGTCATTGGGTTGGAAAACAAGAGAAGCTGAGTTTCATAAGTTCTTGCAACTGGTGGGGCTTAAAGCCTGGAGTTTTAAAGGTCGACAAGCTTGACTGGGATAGAGACTGGAGGGCACTGTACTACTCTTGGAGAGAAGGCAGGCAAACAACTCCAGGGCATAAGGCATGGAAACAATGATCAGAAGAGTGCCTAGGGAAAACACTGGGGGATTATTTGATCTTCTTGAGGCTTGTCCCTGAGAGGCAACATTCACCTCTCTGGGAACAAAGGAGCTGGCCAGGACCATATCCCTCTCTTGTCCCTCAGAGTAAACACAGAGCCACCTGTGGGAATAATTTTAGCACTGATACTGCCTGCCTAACTTGCTTACACTAAGCTCCAGCTCCCTGTGCTCCAGTGGAAAAGCCACTCTCAGTCAAACTTACCTCATTCCCACTGCAGTAGGCCCCTCCCTGAAAAGACCAGCATGAACCACTTCCCACACCATATCTCTTGACCAGAGTTCTGCAGGGCCATAGTTATGGTGGAGATGGTGACAGGTATCATTTCACAAACAGACAAGAGCACACTTATTTAGAACTCTCCACATTCAGGCCTGGGACCAAACACTGCACACAGCAGGCAAGAAGAGCCTCTGGAGATGACTCACTTGAAAGATAAAGTGTCCAGGGCACAACAGCAGAGTGCATGCAGCACACAATAGAAACACTCCCTGAAGCAGCAGGCCCTGGGCACTACATGTCTTCTTCTTCATAAGGCCATTGCTTTCAGGAGCAGGAGACATAATTGGATTTTCTAACACAGTGAAGCAGTAAGAGACTTAGACAAAATGAGAAGACAGAGGAATTCATCCCAAATGAAAGAACAAGGTAAGACCAGAGATCTAAGTGAAATAGATATAAGTAACATGTATAATAGAGAATGAAAAGAAACAATCACTAGAATACTCACTGGACTTGAGAAAAAAATAGAAAACATCAGTGAGACCCTTAATACAGAGACAAAAGAGTTAAAAAAAGAATCAATCAGAGAATAAGAATGTAATAAATGAGATTAGAAACATACTTGATGCAATAAATAGCAGGCTGGAAGAAGCAGAGGAACAAATTAGTGACCTCGAAGACAAAGTAATGGAATACAATAAAGCTGAACAAAAGAGAGAAGAATTATGCAAAAACAAGAATGGACACAGAGCTTAGTGACTCCATCACATGTAATAACATTTGTATTATAGGGGTCCCAGAAGAGGAAGAAGGAGGAGGAAGAGGAAGGAGGAGGGAGAAAAGGGGGCAGCAAATTTATTTCAAGAAATAGTAGCTGAAAACTTCTCTAATCTGGTCAAGGAAACAGACATCCAGATCCAGGAAGCACAGAGAACTCCCATCAAAATCAACTAAAGCAGGCCTACACTAAGACATTTTGTAATTAAACTTGTAATTTATAGTGATAAAGAAAAAACTTTCAAAGCTACAAGCAAAATAGTAAGCTACAAGGGGAAATGCATAAGGCTAGCAGGATATTTTTCAACAGAAACTGTGGGCTAGAAGAGAGTGGCATGATATATACAAAGTGCTGCATGGGAAAAAACTGCAGCCAAGAACATACTATCCAACAAGGCTATCATTCAGAATAGAGGAAGATATACAGTTTCCCAGACAAACAAAAAATAAGGGGTTCATAGCCACTAAACTACCCTTGCAAAAAATATTAAAGGGGGACTCTTTGAGTGGAAGGAAGAAACTAATAGTGACAGTATGAAGGTAGGAAACAGAAAAACGGTTAAAATGAATATTTCTATAAAAAATCAAAGAACTCACCAAAAAAATATATAAAATATGACAACAAATACCTAAAACAGGGAGGTATATGAGAAGGAGAGAAGAAAAAGATTTCAAACTTAAATGATCATCAACTTAACATAGACTGCTATATGCAGGAAAGGTCATATACCAACCAGTGGTAACCATATATCAAAAACCAGTAATAAACATGCAAAAAAGAATGAAATCCAAATATATCACTAAAGAAAATCAGCAAAACATGAAAGAGAGAAAGACAAGAAAGGATCAGAGAAAATCTCCAGAAACAATGACAAAATAAGTAATAACATGGCAATAAATGCATATCTATCAATACTTTCTTTAATGTAAATGGAGCAAAAGACATAGGTGACATAATGGACAAAAAACAAGACCAATCTATATAGTGCCTACAAGAGACTCATTTGAGGTCTAAAGACACCTGCAGATTGAAAGTGAGGGGATGGAGGCTTCTGGGTGGCTCAGTTGGTTAAGCGACCGAATTCAGCTCAGGTCATGATTTCATGGTTCATGAGCTTGGGCACCGGATTGGGCACTCTGCTGTTAGCACAGTCCACTTCAGATCATCTGTCCCCCTCTCTCTCTGCTCCTCCCCTGCTCATGCGTGCTCCCTCTCTCTCTAAAAAAATAAAATAAACATTAAAAATATTTAAAAAAGAAGAAAGTGAGGAGATAGAAAAACATTTATCATGCAAATGGTTGTCAAAAGAAAGCCAAGTTAGCAATACTTACACTGGACAAACTATGCTTTAAGACAATGATTGTAACAAGAGACAAAGAAGGACACTATATAATCAAAAGAGTACAATCCAACAAGAAGATATAACAATTGTGAATATTTATGCACAAAACATGAGACAAAGAAGGACACTATATAATCAAAAGAGGACAATCCAACAAGAAGATATAACAATTGTAAATATTTATGCACAAAACGTGAAAGCACCCAAGTACATAAAACAATCACAAACATAAAGGAACTAATAGATTAAAATACAATAATAGTAGGGGACTTTGACACCTCACTTATGTCAATAGACAGATCATCTAAACTGAACATCAACAAAGGAATAATGCTTTTCAATGACACAGTGGAACATATGGATTTAACAGGTATATTCAGAACATTCCATCCTGAAAAAGCAGAATACACATACTTTTCAAGTGCACATGGAACATTCTACAGAATACATGACATATAGCCCACAAACCAGACTTCAATAAATTCAATTATATTGAAGTCATACTGACATCTTTTCACAACGCTGTGAAAATAGAAGACAACCACAAGAAAAATATTTGGAAAGATCAAAAATACATGGAGGTTAAATAACATGCTACTAAACAAAGAACGGGTCAACCAGGAAATCAAAGAAGAAATTAAAAATACATGGAAAAAAATGAAAATGTAAACACAACGATCTAAAACCCCTGGGATGCAGCAAAAGCGGTTTTAAGATAGAAGTGTTGGGGCCCCTGTGTGGCTCAGTATGTTGAGCAGTTGACTCTTTATTTCAGCTCAGGTCATAATCTCATGGTTGTGAGAAGGAGCCCTGCATTGGGCTTCATGCTGAGTGTGGAGCCTGCTTGGGATTCTCTCTCTCCCTCTGTCTCTGCCCTCCCCCACTCATGCATTCTCTCTCTCTCTGTCTCTCTCTGTCTCTCAAGATTAATAAATTTAAGGGGCATCTGGGTGGCTAACGTGATTAAGCGTCCAACTTGGCTCAGGTCATGATCTTGTGGTTTGTGAGTTTGAGCTGTGAGCCAGTCTCTGTGCTGACAGCTTGGAGCCTGGAGCCTGCTTCAGATTCTGTGTCTCCCTCTCTCTCTGCCCCTCCCCCACTCATGCTGTCTCTCTCTTTCTCAAAAATAAAAAGGTTTTTAATTAATAAATAAACTTAAAAAAAGAAAGAAATATATAGAAATACAGGCCTACCTCAAGAAGCAAGAAAAAGTTGAAATACGCAACCTAACTTTATACCTAAAGAAACAAGAAAAAGAAGAATAAATGAAGCCTAAATCCAGCAGAAGGAAGGAAATAAAGATCAGAGCAGAAATAAATGATATAGAAACTAAAACAAAACAAAACAAAACAAAACAATAAAATAGATCAATGAAACCAGGAGCTGTTTCTTTAAAAGACTGATAAAATTAAAAGATTGATAAAATTGATAAAATTTGCCAGACTTACTACAAAAAAGAAAGGACCCAAATAAATTAAATCATAAGTAAGGTAGGAGATATTACAACATATACCACAGAAATACAATTATAAGAAAATATAATGAAAAATTACATGCCAACAAATAGAACAAACTGGAAGAAATGGGTAAATTCTTAGAAACATATAAGTTAACAAAACTGAAAAAAGGAAGAAAAAGAAAACTTGAACAGACTGATAACCAGCAAAGAAATTTAATCAGCCATCGAAAATCTCCCAAAAAACAAAAGTTCAGGGTCAGATGACTTCACAGGCAAACTCGATCAAACATTTAAGAGAGAGTTAATACCTATTCTTCTCAAACTATTCCAAAAACTAGAAGAGGAAGATAAACTTCCAAATTCATTCTATGAGGCCCTCATACCAAAATGGAATAAAGACAGTAAAAAAAAGAGAAATACAAGCCAATATGTCTGATGAACATAGATGCAAAAATCCTCAACAAAATACTAGCAAGCTGAATCCAAGAATATATTAAAGAAATCGTTCCCCAGGATCAAGTGGGATTTATTCCTGGGTTGCAAGTTTGGTTCAGCATTCAAAAATCACTCAACTTGATACATCAAATTAAGAAAAGAAAGGGTAAAAGCCATATGATTTTCTCAATAGATGCAGAAAAAGCATTTGACAAAGTACAATATACATTCATGATAAAAAAAAACCCTCAACAAAGTAAGTTTAGAGAGAACATACATCTACATAATAAAGGCCATATATAAAAAGCCCAGAGCTAATATCCTAAATGGGCAATAACTGACAGCTTTTCCTCTATGGTCAGGAGCAAATCAGAGATGTCCACTGTCAGCACTTTTATTCAACATAATACTGGATATCATAGCCACAACAATCAGTGAAGAAAAAAATAGAAGGTATCTAAATACATAAAGAAAAAGTAAAACTTTCACTATTTGCAGATGCCATTATACTATATTTAGAAAACTTGAAAAACTGCACCAAAAAACTTCTAGGACTTATAAACAAAATCAGTAAAGTTGCAGGATAAAAACTCAATGTACAGAAATCTGTTGATTTCTATATAGCAATAATAAAGAAGCAGAAAGAGAAATCAAGAAATCCCATTTACAAATGCACCAAAAATAATAAGATACCTAGGGATAAACCTAACTAAAGAGGTATAAGACCTGTACTCTGAAAACTATAAAAAATTATAAAAGAAAGTAATTGGTGATGCCACAAAGAAATGGAATGATAGTTCATACTCATGGATTGGAAGAGCAAATATTGTTAAAACATCTACATTACACAAAGCAGTCTACACATTTAGTGCAAAGCTTATCAAGACACCAACAGCATTTTTCACAGAGCAAGAGCAAGCAATCCTAAAATTTGTATGGAATCACAAAAAATACAAAAAATAAAAAACAGAAAAAACAAGAATAGTCATAGCAACCTTGAAAAAGAAAAGTGGACAGAGGCATCAGAATTCCATACTTCAAGTTATATTACAAAGCTGTAGTAATCAAAACAGCATGGTACTATCACAAAAATAGACACATAGATCAACAGAAGAGAGTGGAAAATCTGGAAATGAACCCTACAATTTTATGGTCAATTAATCTTCAACAAAACAAGAAAGAGGAGAGCCTGGGGGACTCAGTCAGTTGAATGTATGACTTTTGATTTCAGCTCAATCAAAAGCTCAATCATGAGCCCAGGGTCATGGGATCAATCCCCATGTAGGGCTCCACATTGAGAATAGAATCTGCTTGAGATTCTCTCTTTCTCTCTCTGCCCCTCTTCCACTCTCTGTCTCTAAAATAAAATTTAAAAAACATGAAAGAATATCATTGGGAAAAAGAAAGTCTCTTTAACAAATCGTGTTTTGAAAACTAGACAAAAGACCAAAATGGGAGACAGGAAACCATAAAATTTCAAGAAGATAGTACAGGCAGTATATTATTTGACATTTATCATATCAACTTCTTTCTGAATATGTCACTTGAATCGACAAAAACAAAAGCAAAAAAAAAACTATTGTGATATCATCAAAATTAAAAACTTGTACACTCTGAAGGAAACAGCAAAACTAGATGGCAACCCATGGAATTGGAGAACTAGTTTCAAATGACATATCATATAATAGGTTAATATTCAAAATATAGAAAGAACTTATAAAAGTCAACACAAAAAATACAAATAATATCATTAAAAATGGTCAGATGACATGAGCAGACATTTCTCCAAAGACATACAGATGGCCAACAGACACATGAAAAGATGCTTATCATCACTCATGATCATAGAAATGCAAATCAAAACTACAGCTAGATATCACCTCACACCTGTCAGAATAGCTAAAATCAACAACACAAGAAACAACAGGTGTTCGCAAGAATATGGGGAAAGGGGAACCCTCTTGCACTGTTGGTGAGAATGCAAACTGGTGAGGTCACGTGGAAAACATTATAGAGGTTCCTCAAAAATTTAAAAATAGAACTACCTGAGATATAGCAATCCCACTAGTGAGTATTTATTTACACAAAGAATACAGGAACACTAATTCAAAGTGATATATGCACTCCTATGTTTATAGCAACATTATTTGCAATATCCAATATATGGAAGCAACCCAAATGTCAATTAATTGGTGAATGGATAAAGAAGAAGTGGTATATATATTATATATTATATATATTATAAATGTATACATTATAAATATATATACAATTATATTTTTGTATATGTATATATATGATGGAATATTACTAAGCCATAAAAAAAGAATGAGTCTTGCCATTTGCAATGACACGGATAGAGCTGTAGAGTATTATGCTAAATGAAATAAGTCAGTCAGAGAAAGACACTGTATGATTTCACTCATATGTAGAATTTAAGAAAGAGAGCATACAAGCAAAGGAGAAAGAGAGAGCAAGAGAATTGCAAACCACAAGATAGACTCTTAACTATAAAAAACAAACTGATGGTTACCAGAAGTGTTGTGGTTGGGTTAAATAGGTGATGAGGATTAAGGAATTCACTGTCATGAGCACTGGGTGATGTATGGAATTGTTGAATATTGTTCACCTGAAACTAATTTTACACTGTATGCTGACTGGAATTTAAATTGAAACTTTAAAAAATTTGACCATTACGATTTTTAGCAGAAAATATAGGGGTAAATCTTCATGATCTTGTATTTTTTAATAGATTTTATGATGTTACACCCAAAAGATAGATAATAAAAGAAAAAAAAAGGATAAATCGCTCTTCATAAAATAACTTATGTTGCATCAAGGGACATTTTCAAGTAAGTGAAAAAACAAACCTAGAGAATGGAAAAAAAATGATAAATCACATACTTGATAGTGGTCTAGTATCCAGAATTTATAAAGAACCCTTAAATCTCAACACCAGAAGTTAAACAAGCCAATTAACATGGGCATTCAATTATATAGATGGCCAATAAGCACATGAAAAGAGGCTCAACATCATTAGCTGTCAGAGAAATGCAAATCAAAACTACAATGAGATACACTTCATACCTACTAGAATGGCTATAATAAAAAATTGGAAAATAACACGTTTTAGTGGATGTGGGGAAAATGGAAATCTTATACATTGCAGGTGGAAATGTCTAAAGTGCTACTGCTGTGGAAAACAGTATGGTGACTCCTTAGAAAGTTAAACATAGAATTATGATATGACTCAGCAATTCTCTTCAGTATATACAAAAGTGTTGAAAATAGGCACTCAAACAAATACTTATACATGAGTTCATAGCAACTAAAGTGGGAAAAACTCAAATGTTCATCAATGAATGACTGAATAAACAAATGTGATATAATCATATAATCAAATATTATTTAACAAAAAAAGATTGACTAAATTCTACTCCTGAACCTAATATTACACTGTATGTTAACTAACTTGAATTTAAATAAAAACTTGAAACTACAAAACAAAACAATGAAAGCTTGTAATATTGAAAACCACTAAAACATGGATGAACCTTGAGTGCATGATACTAAGTGATACTAAGAAGGCCAAAAGGCCACATATTGTATCATTCTATTTATATGAAATATCCAGAGTAGGTAAATCTGTAGAGACAGAAAGTAGATTGGTGGATGCCGGGGGGGTGGAGAAAGGGGAAAATTGGCATGACTGATTAATGAATATGGGAGTTTGTTGTGTAGTGATACAAATGTTTTCTGAACTTAGGTTCTGGATAAAAAAGAGCTTGGATATTACCACTTTATCCCAACAAGTAAGAAGCTGAAAAGACTAAAAAATAAGTATCTCCTCTTTAATCTATAAGAGAGGGGAAGACACAGGGAAAGCTGTTGCTCCTAAAATTGAAGAGACAGGAAAACACAGGGAGTTATGGCTTATCACAAGTGAAATGTTCTGTGGGAACCAGCACTGCATTAGGAAACCCCGAACTATAAATTATGAATTGCTGGATACTCAGAGTTAAATTTTCCAGAGAGACCCAGTCATAGGTTGGCCCTCACAATAATGTGAGATTTACCTACTGGAGCTTGATCAGGTTCCCACAGTAAATATCAGAGAAAATTTTTCTCATTTTTCTGGCAGGAGAAGGGAAAAATGAACGATTTTGAAAGATCGTTCAAGGCTTGTTCTCAGAGGAAACTAGTTAATTGGAGCCAAATCTACTGGGCTATTAGCAGATCTTAACTGACTTAGGAAACACCTGGCAGCTAACTCTCACTTAACACATGGGCTAAAGGAAATAGCCAACTCCAGCTCTCCGTAGCCACCTTGTACCACTTAAGTGGGGAGAAAGAAACAGAAAATCTTGTGAAGTTCACAGACCAGAGGCATAGGCTTACTGAAAGACTGAGATTTAAGTATAGGCTATAGAATGCTTCCGTTCTCTCCACACCTTACAACTACATTACTAAAGGCCAACTTAAAGCAGTTCTATCTACTGGATACATCATGTCCAGCTATCCAGAAAAATAACAAGGCATACCAAAGACAAAAGACACAATATAAGAGACCGAGCAAGTATCAGAACCAGATATGGCAGGGATGCTGGTTTTTTAGACTAGGAATTCTAAAAATTCATATGATTTATATGGTAAATTATCCAATGGATAAAGCAGAAAGCATGCAAGAACAGATGGGTAACATAAGCAGAAATATCAAAATCCTAAGAACCAAAAAGAAATGCTAGTGGTAAATAGCATGAAAATAGAAATTAATAATGCCTTTGAGGAGTTTATTAGTAGCCTGGATAGAGCTAATAAAAGAATCACTGAATTACAGTATATATCAATAGAATACTTAAAAAGCAAAGAGAACAAAGATTAAATAAAACAGAACAGAATAACTAAGGACTGTTGAACAATTACAAAAGGTGTAACCTGAACAACAGGAATAAACGGAGAAAGAAACAGAATAAATATTTGAAACAATAATGACTGAGATTTCCCCCACATTAACGTAAGCACCAAACCACATATCTAAGAAGCTCAGAGAACACCAAGCAGGATAAAAGTAAAAAAAAAAATTGCAACTAAGCATATCATTTTCAACCTACCCAAACTCAAATATAAAGAAAAAAATTCTAAAGAAATGAGAGAAAAAATATTTATAGAGGAACAAACGTAGGAATTACATCTGACTTCTCAGAAGCCATGTAAGCAAGAAGAGAGTAGAGTGAAATATTTAAAGTATTAAGAGAAAAAAACCTACCAAACTAGAATTCTATACCCAGTAAAATTATCCTCTAAAAATGAGGAAAAAATGCTTTCTTAGGCAAACAAAACTTGAGGGAATTTATTTCCAGTATACCTGCCTTGCAGGAAATATTAAAACTTCTTTAGATAGAAGGAAAATTATACAGATCAGTAACTTGTACACCCATAAAATAAGAGAAAGCATCAATGAAGGAATAAGTGAAGGTAAAATAAAACTTATTTTGTCTTACCTTTAATTGATCCAACGGAGAACAATTTGTTCAAAATAGTAATGTCAGCAATATATTCCAGTATATATGCTTATGTATATATTTTAAATATAAATGTATATATTTTAAATATAAATGTATATATTTTAAATATAAGTATTTATATGTATATATATTTGGTTATATATAAGTGAAATGAATGACAGCAGTGATACAAGGTACAGGAGGGGAAAATTAAGATTATTTTATTATGAAATATTTGTACTACTCATGAAGTGGTGTGGTGTTATTTGAATGTGGACTTGGATTAAATATAAGTGCATATCTCAAACGGGCAACCACTAAAAAGGTTAAGAGATATAACAGATATGCTAAGAAAGGAGAGAAAATTGAATTATATTAAATGCTCAATTAAAACCACAAAAAGTAGAAAAATAGTGGAAGACAAAAACAGGAACAAAAATCAAGTGCAAAAAATAGAAAACAGTAGCAAATATGGTAGATAAGAATCCAACCATATCAATAATCACTTTAAACATCAATAATCTAAATGCACCAATGAAGGACAGAGATTGTCAAAGTGGATCAAAAAATACGACCCAAATATATGTTGTGTACAAAACTCATTTTATTTTTTCAGCTGTATTGAGGTATAGTTGACAAATATAATTACAATATAAAATGTACAATGTGGTTATTTGATATGCATATGAATTGTGAAAGGATTCCCACAGCTGAGTTAATTCAAATATATGTTGTGTACAAAACTCATTTTATTTTTTCAGCTGTATTGAGGTATAGTTGACAAATATAATTACAATATAAAATGCACAATGTGGTTATTTGATATGCATATGAATTGTGAAAGGATTCCCACAGCTGAGTTAATTCACACACTCATCCCTCACATATTCGCATTTCTTTTTTTTTGTAGAAATGCTTAAGAGCTACTCTCTTAGCATATTTCAATTATACAATACAGTATTATTAATTATAGTAACCGTGTTAAACTTTAGGTATTCAGACCTTATTCATTTTACAGCTGAAAGCTTGTACCCTTTTACCAACCTCTCTCCATTTCCTTCACCCTGCATTCCCTAGCAACCACTGTTCTACTTTCTAAGAAACCTATTTTAAATATAAAGACATATATAGTAGTAAATTGGTGGAGAGAAGTACACCATGTTAACATGAATGAAAATAAACTAGCTATATTAATTTCAGACCTAGAAAACTTCAATATAAGGGAAGTCAGCAGGGATAAAGAAAGACATTACATAATGATTATTAATCAATTTATTTATTTTTTATCATTTATTATTGGGGTCAACTCTCCAAGAAGCTTTAATAATCTTTGACATATATTCCCCTAATAATAAAGTATCAAACTATGTGAGGCAAAAACTAATGGAATTATGAAGAGATACAGATTAATCCACTATCATGGTTGGACACTTCTAAACCCCCTATCAGAAATAGACAGACCCATTAAAAAAAAAGAAAGAAATAGACCCAACAGGTCTACAAGGATATCAGTAAGGACATATTTGAATTCAATAAACTGAATTTAATTCATATCTATATACTAATTCACCACCAACAGCAGAATACATATTCTTCTAAAGCACATATAGAACATTCACTATGATAGACCACACTCTGGACCATAAAACACATTTAAACATTTTAAAAGAATGGAAATCATATAATGCCTACCACATTGGAATGGAATGCCTTCCATTCCACAATGGAATTAAAACATAAATCAATAACAAAAAGATAACTGGAAAAATCAAGTATAGGTTTTTAAATTTTTTATTTAAATTCCAGTTAGTTAACATACAGTGTAATATTAGTTTCAAGTGCACGATATATTAATTCAACACTTCCATATAACACCCAGCACTCATCAGAAGTGCACTCCTTAATCCCCATCATGTTTTTAACTCATCCCCTGTCCCCTTCATTAAAAAAAATAAGATAACTAGAAATTCTCCAAGTACTTGGAAATTAAACAACACACTTCTAAATAGCACATGGATCAAAAAATAAATCTCAAGAGAAATTTAAAAATGTTGTGAACTAATTGAAAATGAAAATATCCTTTATATCAAAATTTGTGGGGCACCTGGAAGCAGTACTTAGAGGAAAATTCTTAGCATTTAATACATATATAACAAATATTAATACATATTATATATATGTATTATGTTATTAATAACATGTTATTAATACATATTATATATATGTATTATGTATATGTATATGTATTATGTTATATATAATATATAACATATATTAATACATAATAACAAAGATCTAGAATGAGTAATCTAAGCCCCCAACTTAAGAAACTAGAAAAAAAATAGAAAATTATATCCAAAGTAAGCAAAAGAATAATAAAAGTAAAGCATAAATCAACAAAATTGAAAACAGGAATTCAATAGAGAAAATAAACAAAATCAAAAGCTTCTTTTTTAAAAAAGATGAATAAAATTGATAAATCTCCATCTAGGCTAAGAAAAGAGATAAGACAAAAATTACTAATATCAGAAGTTAAAGAGAGGGCATCATTACAGATCATGGATCCTTTCTTAGCCTCGCCGGAAAAGATCTGTATGTTCAAAACTATACAAAGCTTATGAAAGAAATTGAAGAAGACACAAAGAAATGGAAAAACATCCCATGTTCATGGACTGCAAGAACAAATATTGTTAAAATGTTGATACTACCCAAAGCAATCTACACATTCAATGCAACCCCTATCAAAATAACACCAGCATTCTTCACATAGCTAGAACAAACAATCCTAAAATGTGTTTGGAACCAGAAAGACCCTGAATAACTGGGAGAACTGGACAGCGACATGCAGAAGAATGGAACTGGACTACTTTCTTACACCATACACAAAAATAAATTTAAAGTGGATGAAAGACCTAAATGTGAAAGAGGAAACCATCAGAATCCTACAGGAGAAAACAGTCTACAACCTCTTTGATGTAAGCTGCAGCAACTTCTTACTTGACATGTCTCTGGAGGCAAGGGAAATAAAAGCAAAAATAAACCACTGTGCCATCATCAAGATAGGAAACAATCAACAAAACTAAAAGGCAACTGATGGAATGGGAGAAGATATTTGCAAATGACAAATTAGATAAAGAGTTAGTATCCAAAATGTATAAATAACTTACCAAAATCAACACCCAAAAAACAAATAAGCCAGTGAAGAAATGGGCAGAAGACATGAATATACATTTTTCCAAAGAAGACATACAAATGGCTAATAAACACATGAAAAAATGCTCAACATCACTCATCATCAGAGAAATACAAATCAGAACCACAATAACATACAACCTCCAACTGTCAGAATGGCCAAAATTAACAATTCTGAAGACAACAGATATTGGTGAGGATGCAGAGAAAGGGGGATCCTCTTACAGTGTTGGTGGGAATGCAAACTGGTGCAGTCACTATAGAAAACAGTATAGATGTTCCTCAAAAAGTTAAAAATACAACTACTTTATGCTCCAGAATTTCCAAATTATGTAAAGAACCTAAATGTCCATCTACTGACAAATGGATAAATAATATGTGGTATGTATGTGTGTGTCTATATATGTGTATATGCTACTCAGCAATGAAAAAGAGTGAAATCTTGCCATTTGCAACAACATTGATAGAACTAGAGTATTTTATGCTAAGCGAATTAAGTCAGAGAAAGATAAGTATTGTATGATTTCACTCATATGAGGAATTTGAGAAACTCAACAGATGAGTATAGGGGAGGGAAGGAAAAATAAGATAAAAACAGAGAGGGAGGCAAGCCATAAGAGACTCAAATACAAAGAACAAACTGAGGGCTGCTGGAGGGAAGGTGGGTTGGAGTATGGGTTAAATGGGTGATGGACATTAAGGAAAGCACTTTTCAGAATGAGCACTGGGTGTCTTATGTAAGAGATGGACCACTGGGTTCTAATACTGAAGTCAAGACTACACTGTATGTTAACTTGAATTTAAATAAAAAAGACAAAACAACATTAGAAAAGCATACTGTGAACAATTTTATGCCCACCAATTTGAGAACCTAGATAAAATGGACAAATTCCTTAAAAGACACATCTGTCAAAAGTCATTCAGAAGAATTAGGTAATTTAAATAAGACTATATCTATTAAGGAAAGTGAATCAATAATTAATAATATTTCCAACCAGCATCAGATCCAGATGAGTTCACTGGTGAATTCTACAAAATATTTAAAGAAGAAATTTTACCAATTCTCTACAATTTCTTCTATAAAGCCAGTCTTATTTCCTCAATACCAAAGCCAAAGACATTACAAGAAAACTACAGACCAATATTTCTCATGAAAATAGATATAAAAATCCTAAACAAAATGTTAGCAAGTTGAATCCAATAATTTATTTTTAAAAATATGCATTAAGACCAAATGGATTTGTAAACCTGGCTTACATATGAAAATCAATTAATGTAATCAATCACATTACATTGATTCTTTCTAAAAAAGAAGAATTACATTATCACATCAACAGATGCAAGCAATGTATTTGACTAAATCAAACACCCATTCTTGATAAAAAATTCTCAGTAAATTAGAAATAGAAGAGAGCCTCCTCAACTTGATAAAGAACACCTACAAAAATACTTCAGCCAACAGCATACTTGATGTTGACATACTCGAAGCTTTCCCACTGAGATCAGGTACAAGGCAAGTACGTCTCCTCTCACCACTACTTTTCAACATTATACTGGAAGTTCTAGCTAACGCAATAAGACAAGAAAAGATAACAAAAGGCATATAGATTGAAAAGGAGGAAAAACAGCTGTTTTTGTTCACAGATGACATGATCATTTACATAGAAGATCCAAAACAATCAATCAAAATAACGCCTGAAACTAATAATTGATTATAGCAAGGTCACCAGATACAAGGCTAATATACAAGAGTAAACTGCTTTCCTATACACTGGCAATGAACAAGTGAAAGTTGAAATTAAAAACACAATACAAATTAAAATTAGCACCTACCCAATATGAAATACTTAGGTATAAATTTAACAAAATATGTACAAGGTCTATACGAGGAAAACTACAAAACTCTACTGAATAAAATCTAAGAAGAACTAAGTAAATAGAGAGATATTCCATGTTCATGGATGGGAAGACTCAATATTGTCAAAATGTTAGTCAGTTACAAATTGATCTATATATTCAATGTAATCTCAATCAAAAATCCCAGAAAATTTTCTGTAGATATTGACAAACTGATTCTAAAGACGAAGGACCCAAAACAGTCAACACAATATTGAACAAAGTTGGAAGACTGACATTACCCAGCTTCAAGACTTGTTATAAAGCTACAATAGTCAAGACAGTGTGGTATTGGTGAAAAAAAAAAAAGAAAAATAGATCAATGAAACAGAATATAGAACCCAGAAATAGATCCACATAAATATCGTCAATTGAGCCTTGACAAAGTAGCAAAAGTAATACAATGGAGCAAAGGTGGTTTTTTTTAACAAATGGTGCTGAAACAATTGGATATCTATACCCCCCCACAAAAACTAATTTAGAAACAGACCTTATACACATCACAAAAATTAGCTCAAAATGGATCATAGACCTAAAATGTAAAATGTACAACTGTAAAAGAACCAGAAGACAACATAGGAGAAAACCTAGATGACTTTGGGTATGGCAATGACACTTTAGATAAACCACCAAATGCATGATCCATGAAAGAAAAATTGATAAGCTTTACTTTATTGTAATTAAAAATTTGTGTTCTGGGGACACCTGGGTGGCTCAGTTAAGCATCTGACTTCAGCTCAGGTCATGATCCCATGGTTTGCAAGTTCAATCCCTGCTTCAGGTTCTGTGCTGACAGCTGAGAACCTGGAGCCTGCTTCTGATTCTGTGTCTCCCTCTCTCTGCCCCTACTCTGCTTGTGCTCTGTTTTTCTCTCTCTCCAAAATTAATAAACATTAAAAAATGGTGCTCTGCAAAAGACAATGTCATGAGTATGAAAAGAGAAGCCACAGACTGAGAGCAAATATTTGCAAAAGAAATGTCTGATAGAGGACTGTTATTCAAGATATACAAAAAACTCTCAAAAGTCAACAATAAGAAAACAAAGAACCTGATTAACAAAAGACCAAAAGCCTTAACAGACACTTCATTAAAAAGGATATACAGGTGGCAAGCAAACATATAAAAAGTTGCTTACATATGTCACACGGATATACAAATTAAAACAATAATGACATACCACTGTACACCTATTAGAACAGCCAAAATCTGAAACACCAACAGTACCAAATGCTGGTGATCATGTGGACCAATAGGTATTCTCATTCATTGCTGCTGGGAATGGAAAATGATACCCCATTTTGGAAGAGTTTGGCAGTTTCTTACAACACTAAACATAGTCTTATTATACAATCCAGAAATTGTATTTCTTGATATTGACCCAAAGGAGTTGAATATTATATCCACACAGGTGGTGTCTGGGTGGCTCAGTCAGTTAAGTGTCCAACTCTTGGTTTTGGATCAGGTCATGATCTCACAGTTTCGT
Organism: Panthera uncia; assembly: GCF_023721935.1. Classification (NCBI taxonomy): domain Eukaryota; kingdom Metazoa; phylum Chordata; class Mammalia; order Carnivora; family Felidae; genus Panthera; species Panthera uncia. Next base: position 59,037,696 of record NC_064817.1, on the reverse strand, counting down.
GAATTCAAGCCCCACATCAGCCTCTGTGCAGGCAGTGTAGAGCCTTCTTGGGATTCTCTCTCCCTCTCTCTGTCCCTTCCCCTTTCATGCTATCTCTGTCTCTCTCAAGCAAATAAACTTTAAAAAATCTGCACATAGATTTTTATACTAGCTTTATTCATGATTGCCAAAACTTTGAAACAACAAAGACGTTCAACAGTACGTGAATGGATAATTAAATATGGTACAGCCAGACAATGGAATATGATTCATGACTAAAAATAAATGAGCTATCAAGCTATGAAAAATACATAGAGGAGCCTAAAATGCATATTTCTAAATGAAAGAAGCCAATCTGAAAAGTCTACATAATGTATGATTCCAACTTTATGACTCTGAAAAAGGCAAAATTATAGAGACATTGAAAAGATCAGTAGTTACCAGGCATTGGGATGGACAGGAGGATGAATAAGTGGAACACAGAGGATTTTTAAGGGAGTGAAAAAACTCTGTATGATAGCAGAAAAATGGATCCATATAATTATACATTTATCCAAACCCATTAAGAGTGAACTGTAAACTATAGGCTTTGTGTGATGATGATGTGTCTATATAGGTCATAAAAATCTTTATAAAGTTGTTATAGGTGGTGATTGTACAACATTGTGAGTATATTAAATGGCATTAAATTGTAAACTTTGAAATGGTTAATTTCATGTTATGTAAATTTCAGCTTAATACAATAAAAAGATTGGAGGGTAGTGAGATTGGATTTCTTGTGTGTCCTGGCCACCTGCTCACCTTTATTACATACTTTTATAGCGCCCATAAGACTTTTCTTTTTCTTTTTCTCTCCCTTTCATTAGGATTAGATTAATGAGGAAACAGCAGTCTTCAAAAGGTGCTCTTCCAGGCTTTATTTCCACATCAAGGTTGTTCATTAGAAAGGCTGCATTCCCAATAGAATCACTGATCTCAGTGGGAATAAAGATAAAATTGAATGAATAGACTTGGTGGATTGAATTGAGGGGATATGTGAAATAGAGAAAGGAACTAAGTTTTACTTAAGCAAATCAATTTATGAAGCTTCTATTTAAGGAGATGGGAAAGACTTGAGAGAAGTAACGGGACTAAATATTTTGGTAGTATAAAATTTAGATAAGATAGTGGAAATGTTAGGTAGAGAATTGGATATGTGGTGTACATTTAGAGAGAAGGCTTAATTCCTAGAACTCTGTTTTCATAACCCTGATGATCTCTTGGATCCTCAAATCATTTGTTCCTCATTCAGTCAGTTAGCAAACATTTACTAGGCTCCCAAAATGTGGAAGATGTTGTGTTAGACCATGGGGATACAGAAAATAAAGACATAATCACAAAAAGGCCAATTAGAGAAAAGCATTACACAAGATAAATGAGAGCTAAGTAAAAAAAAAAAAAAAAAAAAAAAAAAAAAAAAAAAAAAAAAAAAAAACTGTTGAATTATAGGGGAAGGAGTCCTTAATCATGCCTCCAGGAGTATAACAAAAATTCACAAAAAGGTGACATTTGCCTACAGCAGGGAATTTTCTAAGGCAATACTTTCACTATCTGGAATATATGGTAAAAGCACAAAAGATGCTTATTAAAAAGAGAAATTGTTGGTGCATATTTCTTTCCTTAACTTGTTTTAATTTTATTTTTTTAAATTTACATCCAAATTAGTTAGCATATAGTGCAAAAATGATTTCAAAAGTAGATTCCTTAATGTCTATTTCTCATCTTTTGATTCAGAGCCCCTGGAAGCTTTTCAGGTGATTCTGATGCACAGGCAGGTTTAGAAAAATCAGTGGTTGATAGTAAGGAAGGCCATTCCACTAGAAATAGCACCTAAGAAGAAAAGACTCAGGAAATAACATCAATGGAAAGGGAAACACTGGTTGTATGCAGGCACCAGCATATATCTAGGCAATTAGCAATAGATGAGAATAAAGTGGTAGGATGACACCCAGTTACAAATGGGATCTGTCAGGGAGGTTGTTTGTGGTGTAGAGGAGAGGTCCTAGTTGGAGATTTCAACTTGTGAGTCATCTTTAGAGAGACAGTATTTAGTTAAGTGCATGGGTATAGATAGGATCACTTAAGTGAAAAGGATAGCCAGAGAAAAAAAAAAGAATGCTATTCTTTACTGATCTGGTGTCATTGAAAGCCTAAGTGGTGTTAGTTTGAGATAATTGAATAAGATTATAGACATCAAGTAACAAAACCTATTGAAGAAGTTTGATATGTAGTGTAGAGTGGGATAGACATTAGGAAAGAAGGAAGTGGAGTCAAGAGTGGATGCTTTTTAGAGATAGAAGATGGTACATAATTATGAGACTCTATGGTAGAGATTGAGTAATGGATAATGCAATTGTATTGTAGGATTAAAATCTATGAGAAAGTAAGAGATATTGAGACCTATAGCACAACTGGAAAGGTGGGATTTAGAAGTAGAGATTTTTCTTCTATTTTAGCAGAATGGACAACAAAGAAAATGGATACAAGTGCAAATACATTTTTGCAGGCTTATGGGTAGTATATTTAAGTAGGTCTTGGTGTATTAAGAGAGACTACTTCCCTTTCTTATCACTCAGGGACCCCAGTCAATGAGAATGACTTCTCTTCTAAGGGCATAAAGGTTAGGACAGGATTTAGGAGCTGAGTACTAAGGTCCAAGCAGCCTGTTTCAAAGTTCTCTTATGAGAGCACTTGGTTTGGTATGAGCCAGCCAGGGTAGAGTCTCTGTCCTCTTAAAGTTCCCTTGCCTCAAGTTATACAAGGAAAGGGAGATAGAGAAACAGGATGCAAGCAAAGTCATTTCTTCTGAAGCTGCCCTCTATTCCAATGCCTTGGACTATAGCTTAGAGAAGCTTCCTGATTTTGATGGCTGTAGGTAATGACATGCTCTAGGAAGGCCACAGCATGGATTACTCTTCTCCTCTAAGACAAAGAGAAATATTGTTCTGGGAGAACATGTTTGTCATTCCAGCTGGTGAGGGGGCCCATCCTAAGATCCATCTGTGGGTGCCAGATGTGGAGGGTTGGTTGCACACAGGATTGCTCCCTTTTCTCTGGATTAGGGTGTAGCAGAGCAAGCTATAGGAGGGATGGAATAAGAGGGAGGGTTGGCACAACTTTTAATATCTGTCACTTATCTAATGTCTTCTTACACAAAATTATGGGCCAAATTGTGTCTCCCCCAATTCATATGTTGAAGCCGTAACCCCCAATACCTCAGAATATGACTGTATTTGAAGATATGGACTTTAAAGAGGAAATTAAGTTAAAATGAGCCCATATTAATCTAATCCGAGTCCCTAATCTAATCTGACTGATGTCCTTTTAAGGAGAGGAAATTTGGGCACAGAAAGGGACACCACAATGCTTGCACAGAGGAAAGATCATGTGAGGACACAGTGAGAAGGCAGGCCAAGGAGAGGGGCCTCAGAAGAAACCCAACCTGCTAGATCTTGGACTGATAACCTCCAGAACTCTAAGGTAATTAACGTATGTTGTTTAAGTCACCCAGTCTGTGATATTTTGTTATGGCCGCCCTAACAAACTATACACATAAATATGGACACCAACATCCTTGAAGTTCCTTATTGGAAAACACCATGGTGGCCAGTAACATACTGGGTGAAGAGAAGTCAGGCTCTAGCTTTGATAGGGAACAAACTGGCCCCTCAAGTGAGTGGCAGAAACAACATCTCTTGTCTAGATTGTCTTCACTGCTATCCCCATTGTGGTCTAAGGACTAAAACAAATGTTTAATATTATGCAATGCCTTGACATCTGATAAAACTTGGAGGACCTTCAAAGTACTAACCACAAGTTCCCCTCTCCATTCTGTTCCTATGAATGATATCCCCTAGTCAAACAACTCTCCTTCTCTATGGGACTAAATATAGTTCCTGTTTATCCCTGTTGTATCACACAGTTTTTCAGTTTCTTGTCAGTCTTCAGATTTATTAATACAAGTCAATCCCATCCTCCTGTGGGAACTAGGGGGCACCTCACCCCTTGACACTCTAAAATTTGTTTTCCACAGCTTCTGCTTGTTCACTCTTTTCCTGAGTACAACACCCATATCGCCCTGCTTTGTGTGCAATGATCTCCTACTCTGGACTGTGAATGTATGTAACTAATAAACTGCTGTTTATCTCCTCCATTCAATGTTGGGCATTATGTGTTTGGCCATCCCCATAACCCTAGGATGGAAATCCCTCCCTCACCAATGGGGTGAATAGGAGGCTACCAGAACACTTTTTATTTTTTTTTTTTTATTTTTTTTCATTTTATGCAATTATTTTTTTTTCTTTTTTTTTTCTTTTTTTTTATTTTTTAATATATGAAATTTACTGTCAAATTGGTTTCCATACAACACCCAGTGCTCATCCCAAAAGGTGCCCTCCTCAATACCCATCACCCACCCTCCCCTCTCTCCCACCCCCCTTCAACCCTCAGTTTGTTCTCAGTTTTTAACTGTCTCTTATGCTTTGGCTCTCTCCCACTCTACCCTCTTTTTTTTTTCCTTCCCCTCCCCCATGGGTTTCTGTTAAGTGTCTCAGGACCCACATAAGAGTGAAACCATATGGTATCTGTCTTTCTCTGTATGGCTTATTTCACTTAGCATCACACGCTCCAGTTCCATCCACATTGCTACAAAAGGCCATATTTCATTCTTTCTCATTGCCATGTAGTATTCCATTGTGTATATAAACCACAATTTCTTTATCCATTCATCAGTTGATGGACATTTAGGCTCTTTCCATAATTTGGCTATTGTTGAGAGTGCCGCTATAAACATTGGGGTACAGGTGCCCCTATGCATCAGTACTCCTGTATCCCTTGGATAAATTCCTAGCAGTGCTATTGCTGGGTCATAGGGTAGGTCTATTTTTAATTTTCTGAGGAACCTCCACACTGCTTTCCAGAGCGGCTGCACCAATTTGCATTCCCACCAACAGTGCAAGAGGGTTCCTGTTTCTCCACATCCTCTCCAGCATCTATAGTCTCCTGATTTCTTCATTTTGGCCACTCTGACTGGCGTGAGGTGGTATCTGAGTGTGGTTTTGATTTGTATTTCCCTGATGAGGAGCGACGTTGAACATCTTTTCATGTGCCTGTTGGCCATCCGGATGTCTTCTTTAGAGAAGTGTCTATTCATGTTTTCTGCCCATTTCTTCACTGGGTTATTTGTTTTTCGGGTGTGGAGTTTGATGAGCTCTTTATAGATTTTGGATACTAGCCCTTTGTCCGATGTGTCATTTGCAAATATCTTTTCCCATTCCGTTGGTTGCCTTTTAGTTTTGTTGGTTGTTTCCTTTGCTGTGCAGAAGCTTTTTATCTTCATAAGGTCCCAGTAATTCACTTTTGCTTTTAATTCCCTTGCCTTTGGGGATGTGCCGAGTAAGAGATTGCTACGGCTGAGGTCACAGAGGTCTTTTCCTGCTTTCTCCTCTAGGGTTTTGATGGTTTCCTGTCTCACATTCAGGTCCTTTATCCATTTTGAGTTTATTTTTGTGAATGGTGTGAGAAAGTGGTCTAGTTTCAACCTTCTGCATGTTGCTGTCCAGTTCTCCCAGCACCATTTGTTAAAGAGACTGTCTTTTTTCCATTGGATGTTCTTTCCTGCTTTGTCAAAGATGAGTTGGCCATACGTTTTTGGGTCAAGTTCTGGGGTTTCTATTCTATTCCATTGGTCTATGTGTCTGTTTTTATGCCAATACCATGCTGTCTTGATGATGACAGCTTTGTAGTAGAGGCTAAAGTCTGGGATTGTGATGCCTCCTGCTTTGGTCTTCTTCTTCAAAATTACTTTGGCTATTCGGGGCCTTTTGTGGTTCCAATGAATTTTAGGATTGCTTGTTCTAGTTTCGAGAAGAATGCTGGTGCAATTTTGATTGGGATTGCATTGAATGTGTAGATAGCTTTGGGTAGTATTGACATTTTGACAATGTTTATTCTTCCAATCCATGAGCAGGGAATGTCTTTCCATTTCTTTAAATCTTCTTCAATTACCTTCATAAGCTTTCTATAGTTTTCAGCATACAGATCTTTTACATCTTTGGTTAGATTTATTCCTCGGTATTTTATGCTTCTTGGTGCAATTGTGAATGGGATCAGTTTCTTCATTTGTCTTTCTGTTGCTTCATTGTTAGTGTATAAGAATGCAACTGATTTCTGTACATTGATTTTGTATCCTGCAACTTTGCTGAATTCATGTATCAGTTCTAGCAGACTTTTGGTGGAGTCTATCGGATTTTCCATGTATAATATCATGTCATCTGCAAAAAGCGAAAGCTTGACTTCATCTTTGCCAATTTTGATGCCTTTGATTTCCTTTTGTTGTCTGATTGCTGATGCTAGAACTTCCAGCACTATATTAAACAACAGCGGTGACAGTGGGCATCCCTGTCGTGTTCCTGATCTCAGGGAAAAAGCTCTCAGTTTTTCCCCGTTGAGGATGATGTTAGCTGTGGGCTTTTCATAAATGGCCTTTATGATCTTTAAGTATGTTCCTTCTATCCCGACTTTCTCAAGGGTTTTTATTAAGAAAGGGTGCTGGATTTTGTCAAAGGCCTTTTCTGCATCGATTGACAGGATCATATGGTTCTTCTCTTTTTTTTTTGTTAATGTGATGTATCACGTTGATCGATTTGCGAATGTTGAACCAGCCCTGCATCCCAGGAATGAATCCCACTTGATCATGGTGAATAATTCTTTTTATATGCTATTGAATTCGATTTGCTAGTATCTTATTAAGAATTTTTGCATCCATATTCATCAGGGATATTGGCCTGTAGTTCTCTTTTTTTACTGGGTCTCTGTCTGGTTTAGGAATCAAAGTAATACTGGCTTCATAGAATGAGTCTGGAAGTTTTCCTTCCCTTTCTATTTCTTGGAATAGCTTGAGAAGGATAGGTATTATCTCTGCTTTAAATGTCTGGTAGAACTCCCCTGGGAAGCCATCTGGTCCTGGACTCTTATTTGTTGGGAGATTTTTGATAACCGATTCAATTTCTTCGCTGGTTATGGGTCTGTTCAAGCTTTCTATTTCCTCCTGATTGAGTTTTGGAAGAGTGTGGGTGTTTAGGAATTTGTCCATTTCTTCCAGGTTGTCCAATTTGCTGGCATATAATTTTTCATAGTATTCCCTGATAATTGTTTGTATCTCTGAGGGATTGGTTGTAATCATTCCATTTTCATTCATGATTTTATCTATTTGGGTCATCTCCCTTTTCTTTTTGAGAAGCCTGGCTAGAGGTTTGTCAATTTTGTTTATTTTTTCAAAAAACCAACTCTTGGTTTCGTTGATCTGCTCTACAGTTTTTTTAGATTCTATATTGTTTATTTCTGCTCTGATCTTTATTATTTCTCTTCTTCTGCTGGGTTTAGGCTGCCTTTGCTGTTCTGCTTCTATTTCCTTTAGGTGTGCTGTTAGGTTTTGTATTTGGGATTTTTCTTGTTTCTTGAGATAGGCCTGGATTGTGATGTGTTTTCCTCTCAGGACTGTCTTCACTGCATCCCAAAGCGTTTGGATTGTTGTATTTTCATTTTCGTTTGTTTCCATATATTTTTTAATTTCTTCTCTAATTGCCTGGTTGACCCACTCATTCGTTAGTAGGGTGTTCTTTAACCTCCATGCTTTTGGAGGTTTTCCAGACTTTTTCCTGTGGTTGATTTCAAGCTTCATAGCATTGTGGTCTGAAAGTATGCATGGTATAATTTCAATTCTTGTAAACTTATGAAGGGCTGTTTTGTGACCCAGTATATGATCTATCTTGGAGAATGTTCCATGTGCACTCGAGAAGAAAGTATATTCTGTTGCTTTGGGATGCAGAGTTCTAAGTATATCTGTCAAGTCCATCTGATCCAATGTATCATTCAGGGCCCTTGTTTCTTTATTGACCGTGTGTCTAGATGATCTATCCATTTCTGTAAGTGGGGTGTTAAAGTCCCCTGCAATGACCACATTCTTATCAATAAGGTTGCTTATGTTTATGAGTAATTGTTTTATATATCTGGGGGCTCGGGTATTTGGCGCATAGACATTTATAATAGTTAGCTCTTCCTGGTGGATAGACCCTGTGATTATTATATAATGCCCTTCTTCATCTCTTGTTACAGCCTTTAATTTAAAGTCTAGTTTGTCTGATATAAGTATGGCTACTCCAGCTTTCTTTTGGCTTCCAGGAGCATGATAAATAGTTCTCCATCCCCTCACTCTCAATCTAAAGGTGTCCTCAGATCTAAAATGAGTCTCTTGTAGACAGCAAATAGATGGGTCTTGTTTTTTTTATCCATTCTGATACCCTATGTCTTTTAGTTGGCGCATTTAATCCATTTACATTCAGTGTTATTATAGAAAGATATGGGTTTAGAGTCATTGTGATGTCTGTATGTTTTATGCTTGTAGTGATGTCTCTGGTACTTTGTCTCACAGGATCCCCCTTAGGATCTCTTGTAGGGCTGGTTTCGTGGTGACAAATTCCTTCAGTTTTTGTTTGTTTGGGAAGACCTTTATCTCTCCTTCTATTCTAAATGACAGACTTGCTGGATAAAGGATTCTCGGCTGCATATTTTTTCTGTTTAGCACACTGTAGATATCGTGCCAAGCCTTTCTGGCCTGCCAAGTTTCAAAGGAGAGATCAGTCACGAGTCTTATAGGTCTCCCTTTATAAGTGAGGGCACGTTTATCCCTTGCTGCTTTCAGAATTTTCTCTTTATCCTTGTATTTTGCCAGTTTCACTATGATATGTCGTGCAGAAGATCGATTCAAGTTACGTCTGAAGGGAGTTCTCTGTGCCTCTTGGATTTCAATGCCTTTTTCCTTCCCCAGTTCAGGGAAGTTCTCAGCTATAATTTGTTCAAGTACCCCTTCAGCACCTTTCCCTCTCTCTTCCTCCTCTGGGATACCAATTATGCGTATATTATTTTTTTTTTTAGTGTATCACTTAGTTCTCTAATTTTCCCCTCATACTCCTGGATTTTTTTATCTCTCTTTCTTTCAGCTTCCTCTTTCTCCATAACTTTATCTTCTAGTTCACCTATTCTCTCCTCTGCCTCTTCAAGCCGAGCCATCGTGGATTCCATTTTGTTTTGCATTTCGTTTAAAGCGTTTTTCAACTCCTCGTGACTGTTCCTTAGTCCCTCGATCTTTGTGGCAAGAGATTCTCTGCTCTCCTGTATACTGTTTTCAAGCCCAGCGATTAATTTTATGACTATTATTCTAAATTCACTTTCTGTTATATTATTTAAATCCTTTTTGATCAGTTCATTAGCTGTTGTTATTTCCTGGAGATTCTTCTGAGGGGAATTCTTCCGTTTGGTCATTTTGGAGAGTCCCTGGCGTGGTGAGGACCTGCAGTGCACTTCCCCTGTGCCTCTTCCGTGGGCCTCTCGTCTGCGCTTGACTCCGGAGACTCCCTTCTGCTAATCCTCTGGCGGTTTTCTGGGTTCTTTAGGCAGGTGTAGGTGGAATCTAAGTGATCGGCAGGACGCGCTGTGAGCCCCGCGTCCTCCTACGCCGCCATCTTCCGGAACCTCCCAGAACACTTTTTATAAGAAGCCAGATCCATTTCATCCAAACCTGTAAGGCCATAATTTCACTTAAGTCTGCAATGGTACCTGAGACCCTTCTACACTGGAGGAGTACCTAGAGAATAGACTTACCCAAAGGCCACCTATTCATTTCAATTCAACAACCAACTTCTGAACACCTGCTATATGCTGGCCTTGTTTTATTATGCACTAGTATATAGTAATGAATCAGACATCTTCAAGGAGACAAAGAGGTAACCAATTCTTTTAATACCACAAAATAAGGTCTTAGGAAGAAGTGTGCCAGGATGATGTAAGGCCACAGAGAGTGCCTCGTGGAGAAAAGAACACCTAAAGCACTTGAAGGACAGAAACATCAAAAGGGATATGGGGTCAGATTGGAGGGTGGTTCAGAGAAAGACTGTGAAGATCAAGTGATCAAGTGTGGTACAGGACCTCTGGGTGTGGCCTCAGAAACAACCTGGTAAGTAGAATGTTTTCTTCCTCTCTCTGATCCAACAATTTCTCCTATTTATTCATTCATTGTAAAATGCTTATTAAATAGCCACAGTGTCCTGGTCAATATTCTAGTTGCTGAAGCTTACATCTCATAGAGAGAAACAGACAACAAATAAGTAAACATATAAGAAAAGTTCAGATTAAGATTTAATCTATGAAAGATTAATTTAATGAGGATATATAGAGAAAATAGTTGGAGAACAAAAATTTAGATAGATTGCTCACAAAAGGAGTTCTAGTTAGTTACAGCTGTGTAACAAACCACCCTAAACTTAGTAATGATAAGCAACAAAAAATCATTATTATTTCCTCCCACAGATATTGGGGCTGATTTGGCTTGGTTAGGGGCTCTGAACTGAGGTCTCTTATGCGGTTGCTGTCAGACGGCAGTGGAGTTCAAAACATCTTGGATACTTTATTCATGTCTCTGATACCTAGGTCGGAAGACTCAAATGGCTGGGAGTTCCCCAAATATCTCTTGTTATTTCTATATTGTTTCTATATGTAATTTCTCCAGCATGATGGCTTCAGGATATATGGACTTTTAAAAATTTAATTATAATAAACATACAATGTTATATTAGTTTCAGGTGTACAACATATTGATTCAACAATTCTATACATTTTTCAGTGCCCACCACAATAAAAATAATCTGTCACCATAAATTATTGTGATATTATTGACTATATTCCCTATGCTGTACTTTTCATTTTCATGACTTATTTATTTTATAACTAGAAATTTGGATCTCTTAATCCTTTTCATCTGTCTCACCCATCTTTCCCTTCTGGCAAATACCAGTTTGTTATCTGTATTTAAGATTTGTTTATTTATTTTTTTGTACAACCTCAACCTCCTTCCTCTCTGGCAAGCACCAGTTTGTTCTCTGTATTTAGGATTTGTTTATTTGTTTTTTTGTACATTCTGTTTTTTAGATTCCACATAAAGGTAAAACCACATGGTGTTTGTCATTTACTGTCGAACTTATTTCACTCAGCATAATGCCTTCTATAAAGGTCCATCTATATTGTCACAAGTGGCAAGATCTCATTCTTTTTTATATCTAAGTAATATTCTATCGTGTATATATACTACATCTTCTTTTTTAATTTTTTTAAAATTTTTTAACATTTATTTATTTTTGAGACAGAGAGAGACAGAGCATGAACGGGGGAGGGGCAGAGAGAGAGGGAGACACAGAATCGGAAGCAGGCTCCAGGCTCTGAGCCATCAGCCCAGAGCCCAACGCGGGGCACGAACTCATGGGCCGCGAGATCGTGACCTGAGCTGAAGTTGGACGCTCAACCGACTGAGCCACCCAGGTGCCCCTCTTCTTTATCCATTAATCTATTATTGGAGGCTTGGGTTGCTTTTATATCATGGCTATCGTAAATAATGCTTCAATATACATAGGAGTACATATATCTTTTCAAATTAGTGTTTTTGTTTCATTTGGGTAAATATTCAGTAATATAAATACTGGATCATATGTTATTTCTATTTTTAAGTTTTTAAGGAACTTCTGTACTGTTTTTCACACTGGCTGTACCAATATACATTCCCACCAAAAGTGCATGAGGGTTCCATTTGCTCCACATCCTTACCTGTCATTTCTTGTATTTTTAAAATTTTAATTCCAGTATAATAAACATATAGTTACATTAGTTTCAAGTGTATAACATAATGAATCCAACATTGTATATATTAATCAGTGCTCACTATAAGTTTATTCACCAGCCACCATTATTAAAATATTACTGACTATATTCCCTATGCTGTACTTTTCATCTCCATGACTTATTTATTTTGTAACTGAAAGTTTGTACCTCTTAATCCCCTTTACCTATTTCACCCATTTACCCACCCACCTCTCCCCTGGAAACCACAAATTTGTTCTATGTATTCAAGAGTCTTTTTTGACTCTCTTTTTTTCTTCCTTTGTGCATTTATTTTCTTTCTTAAATTCCACATATGAATAAAATTGTACTGTATTTGTCTTTGCCTGATTTATTTTATTTAGCATTATACCCTCTAGGTAACCCATATTGTTGTGAATTGAAACATCTTCCTGTTTTTAAGGCTGAGTAATATTTCATTCTGGAAATATACCATATCTTCTTTATCCATTCATCTCCTGGTAGGCACCTGTGTTGCTTCCATATCTTGGCTATTGTAGATATTGCTGCTCTAAACATAAGGGTACAAGTATCTTTTTGAATTAGTGTTTTCATTTTGTGTAAATGCCCAGTAATGTAATTACTGGGTCATATGGTATTTCTATTTTTAATTTCTTGATAAATAAACCTCCATACTGTTTTCCACAGTGGCTGTACCAACTTGCATTCTCACCAGCAGTGCACAAAGTTTCCTTTTTCTCCACATAATTCCCAACCTTTATTCTTTTTTGTGTTTTATTTGTACCCATTCTGACAGGTGTAAGGTGATATGTCTTTGTGTTTTTGATTTTCATTTCTCTGATTATTAGTGATATTGAGCATCTTTGCATGTGTCTGTTGGCCTGTATGTCTTCTTTGGAAAAATATTTATTCAGGTTCTTTGCCCATCTTTTAACTGGATTTTTTTTCGTGTTGAGTTATATAATTTCTTTATATATTTTGGACATTAATCCCTTATTGAATATATCATTTATAATATCTTCTCCCATTCACTAGGTTTTCTTCTTGTTTTGTTGATGTCTCCCTTTGCTGTGCATAAGTGTTTTGTTTTGGTGCAGTGCCAATAGTTTATTTTTGTACCCCCCCCCCATTATTGAGAAGACATATCCATAAATATGTTGCTAAGACAGATACGACTAAGAGATTACTGCTTCAATTTTCTTAAAGAGTTTTATGTTTACAGGTCTCACATTTAGGTCTTTATTTTGAGTTTATTTTTATGTATGGTATTATAAAGTTATCTGGTTTCATTATTTTGTATGTAGCTGTCCAGTTTTTCCAAAACAATTTATTGAAAGGACTGTCTTTTCATCATTTTATATTATTGCCTCCTTTGTCATTAAATGATTATATAGGCATTGGTTTATTTCTAGGCTCCATCCTATTCAATTGGTCTATGTGTTTATTTTTGTGGCAGTGCCATAATGTTTTTATTACTATAGTTTTATAGTATAACTTAAAATTTGGGATTTTGATACCTCCAGCTTTGTTCTTTCTTAAGATCGCTTTGGCTATTCAGGGTTTTTTATAATTACATGAAAATTTTAATATTATTTGTTCTAATTCTGTGAAAAATGCTATGGATATTTTTACAAGGATTGCATTGAACCTGTAGATTACTTTGAGTACTATGAACATTATAACAATATTAATTCTGGGGTGCCTGGGTGGCTCAGTCGGTTGAAAGCCCGACTTCGGCTCAGGTCATGATATCACGGTTCATGGGTTTGAGCCCCGCATTGGGCTCTGTGCTGACGGCTCAGAACTTGGAGCCTGCTTCGGATTCTGTGTCTCCCTCTCTCTCTGCCCCTCCCCTGCTCGTTCTTTGTCTCTCTCTCTCTCTCTCTCAAAAATAAATAAACATTTAAAAAAATTGAAAAAAACAAACAATATTAATTCTTGGAGAGAAAGAGATGCCAGTAGAATAGGAGGACCCTAGGTTCACTTGTTCCCACGAATACAAATAGATAACCAGCAAATCATCTTAAATACCCCAGAGATCTACATGAAGACTGGCAGAACAAACTCCACACATAAAGGTAGAGCAGAGGCCACATCAAAAAGGTGGGAAGTTCAGAGATACAATTTGGGAGCAAAACGAAGCACAGCTGCTGCAGTGGGAATGAAGCTAGAGTTTCAGAGAAAGACAACAGTGTAAAATGAACCATTTTAGAAATTGGATTGAAAGTTGAGAGGGGCTGAATTCCGTGATTTCTTGCAACCAGTGGAGCTTAAATCCTGGTTTAAAGGTCAGTTTCATTGTCTCAGGGGGGAGATCAGAGGGCATTGGGGTTGCTCTTGTAGAGAAGACAAGGCAAACAGCCCATGGACATATAGCGTGCAGTTATCTGAAGAGCACCTGGTGCGCACAGTAGGGAGGTTGGTTTCTCATCTTGGAGTGTCTCAGAGAGGCAGTGTTCATGGAGAGACCGCTCTGAGAACAAAGGAGTTGGCAGGTGCAATTTCCCTCCCCGTCCCTCAGTATAAGCACAGGGCCACCTATCAAAACCAGCACAACACTGCCACTCATTACCTAACTTGCTTACATAAAACACTAACCCCCATGCTCTGGTGGAACTGCCCTTTCCAGCCATGCTTGCCTCAGTCCCAGTGTGGTGGGTCCCCACCCCCGGAAGACCAGCTCAAGCCTCTTACAACACTGTGTCTCCTGACCTGGGAGATTTGCAGGGCTTTTGCCTGGTAGCAGTGATGACAGGTCACATTTCAGAAACATACCAGAGCACATCTAGTTAAAACACACCACATTCAGGCCAAGGACCAAACACTGCTGGAAACAAGCAAATAAATCATCTGCAGACAACTGGTCTGAAAGATAAAATGGCCAGGACACAACAGCAGAGTGCATGCAGCACACTTTGGAAACACTCCCTAAAGTGCCATGATGTGGGGAAAAGGGGACACTACACTGTAGGGCACTATAGGATCTTTTCTTCATAAGGCCATTACCCTCACAAAAAGGAAATATAGCTGACTTTCCTAACACAGAGGAAAAGTCATAGAGACATAGACAAAATGAGAAGATAAAGGAATGTGTCCCAAATGAAAGAACAGAACAAGGCCACATCCAGAGATCTAAGTGAAACAGATATAGGTACCATGTCTGATAGAGAGTTTAAAGTAAATATCATAAAGATATTCACTGGACTTGAGAAAACAGGAAGGCATCAGAAAGACCAATAACACAGAGATAAGGAATAACACAGAAGAGATAAAGATTCCATAAATGAAATGAGAAGCACACTTGACAGAATGAAGAGCTGGAAGAAGCAGAGGAAATAATTAATGACCTAGAAATAAGAATAATGGAAGTTATCAAGCTCAAAAAAGAGAGTAAAAGAATTCTGCAAAAGAATATACTTAGCCAACTCAGTCAATCCATCAAACATAATAACATTTGTATTATATGGATCCGAGAAGAAGAGAGAGAAAAGGGGGCAGAAAATGTATTTGAAAATATGATATCTGAAAATGTCCCTTAATTGGGGGAACATCAGAGATACCCAAATCCATGAGGCACAGAGAACCCCCAACAAAATCAACAAAAGCAAATCCACACCAACACATTTTGTAATTTAACTGGGAAAATGTAGTGGTAAAGATACAATTTTAAAAGCAAGAAGACAGAAGACAGTTATATATAAGGGAAAACCATAAGGCTATCAGTGAAAAACAATAAGGCTTTTCAGCAGAAACTTTGCAGCCAGAAGGGAGTGGCATGATATATTCAAAGTGTTGAATGGGAAAAATCTGCAGCCAAGAATACTCTATCCAGCAAGGCTGTCATGCAGAATAGAAGAGATAAAGAGTTTGCCAAATAGAAACGAAAGGAGTTTCTGACCACTTAAAGAGCCCTGCAAGAAATTAAAGGGGACTCTGAGTGGAAAGGAAAGACCAAAAGTGAGTATCAAAGTAGGACACACAAAAGTA
Source organism: Panthera uncia (assembly GCF_023721935.1). NCBI lineage: Eukaryota > Metazoa > Chordata > Mammalia > Carnivora > Felidae > Panthera > Panthera uncia. Next base: position 59,022,006 of record NC_064817.1, on the reverse strand, counting down.
GTAAAAATGAGAGTTCATTTTTCAATATTCTATTCTGCTCTAGTGATCCATGTGTCTGTTTTTATGTCAGTACCATAGTGATTTGATCACTACAGCTTTGCAATATAACTTTAATTCAAGAATTGTGATGCCTCCAGCTTTGCTTTTCTTTTTCAAGGTTTCTTTGCCTATTCAGGAAATTTTGTGGCTCCATACAAAATTGGGATTGTTTGTTCTAGCTCTGAAAAATGGTGGTGGTATTTTGATAGGGATTGCATTAGATGTGTAGATTGCTTTGGGTAGTAGAGACATTTTAACAATATTTGTTGTTCCAATCCATGAGCATGGAATAGCTTTGCATTACTTTGTGTCATCTTCAATTACTTTCATATGTGTTTTAATAGTTTTCAAAGTACAGATGTTTTACCTTTTTGTTTAGACTTATTCCTAGGAGACTTATTGCTTTTGGTGCAATTGTAAATGGAACTGATTCCTTAATTTCTCTTTCTGTCGCTTCATTATTAGTGTATAGAAATGCAAGAGATTTCTGTATGTTGACTTTGTATCCTGCAACTTCACTGAATTCATTTACCAGGTATGGCAGCTTTTTTGGTCAATTCTTTTGGGTTTTCTCTATGGAGTATCATGTCATCTGAAAATAGAGAAAGTTTGACTTCTTCCTTGATGATTTGGATGCCTTTTATTTATTTTTGTTGTCTGATTGCTGATGCTAGAACTTCCACTACTATGTTAAATAACAGTGGTGAGAGTAGACATCCCTGTCATGTTCCTGACTGTAGAGAAAAAGCTCTTACTTTTTCCCCATTGAGGATGATATTACCTGTAGGTTTTCATGTATGGCCTTTATTATGTTCAGGTATGTTCCTTCTTCTCTACTTTGTTAAGAGTTTTTATCATGCATGGATATTCTACTTTGTCAAATGCTTTTTCTTCATCTATTGAGAGAATCATATGGTTCTTATCCTTTCTTTTATTAATGTTCTGAATCATGTTGATTGATTTGTGAATATTGAACCACTCGTGTAACCCAGCAATAAATCCCACATGATTGTGGTGAATTTTTTTTTTAACATTTATTTATTTTTGAGACAGAGAGAGACAGAGCATGAACGGGGGAGGGTCAGAGAGAGGGAGACACAGAATCTGAAACAGGCTCCAGGCTTTGAGCTGTCAGCACAAAGCCTGACGCGGGGCTTGAACTCACGGACCGCGAGATCATGACCTGAGCCGAAGTCGGCCACTTAACCGACTGAGCCACCCAGGCGCCCCTATTTTTTTAAATTTATTGTTGGACTCAGTTTGCTAGTATTTTTTTCTTAATTTTTTATTTAAATTCCAGTTGGTCTAAAAAAATTCAGTTAGTTACCATACATGTAATATTAGTTTCGTGTGTACAAGATGATTCAATGCTTCTGTACAACACCTGGTGCACATCACAAGTGCACTCCTTAATCCTTATTATCTGTTTAACTAATGCCCCAACCCATCTCCCTCTGGTAGCCATTATTTTGTTCGCTATGGTTAAGAGTCTATCTCTTGGTTTGACACTCTTTCTCTCTTTTTTCTCCCCTTTGCTGCTTTGTTTTGTTTCTTCAATTCCACCTATGAGTGAAATCTCTGACTGACTTATTTCAGTTAGCATAATGCTAATACAATTGTAATATCCTATCTTTTTCCTTTTGTTATAAATATCAGATTTAGGGTTAGAGTTAGGACATATGGCCAGGGTTAGGGTTACGATTAGGGTTAGGGCCAGGGTGAAGATATGTGCCTGCTATCCTGCACTTTAGAAAACTATTCAGAGGATTTGAGTTAAGGTTAGGTTTAGGGGGTAGTGGTTAGGGTTAAGGATAGAGTTTGGGGTTAGAGATTAGAATGGCAGTTAGGGTTTAGGGTTAGGGGGTTAGGGTATTAGGGAGTTTATATAAATGAGAGAATATATTTCTGGAATGACAGTTTATGTAAAGTGAAGTTCATTGAGTGAAACACCAAGCTCTTCCCTTATGCTTCTACACATTCCTATACAAACGCATATATATTAATGAGAGAAGATGTTACTTGAATTACTGATTAGACAGTGTAGTTTCAATTCAATGAGAACAAGGCTTTTCCCACGTGCTTCTTTTTTCAAGTTTTTATTTAAATTCCAATTTTTTAACATACAATGTAATATTCATTTCAGGTGGAGAATTTTGTGATTCATCACTTACATACAACACCAAGTGCACATCACAAGTGCCCTCCTTAATACCTATCATATATTTAACCCATCCCCTGACATCCCCTTCAGCAAGCATCAGGTTGTTTTCTGTAGTTAAGTCTGTTTGCTCTTCTGCCTCCCCTTCTTTTACTTGCCTATATTCCTCTGTATTGTTATTAAATTCCACATATGAGTGAAATCAAATGATATTTGTCTTATGCTGTTGATTTATTTACTTTTTTCAATATATGAAATTTATTGTCAAATTGGTTTCCATACAACACCCAGCGCTCATCCCAAAAGGTGCCCTCCTCAATACCCATCACCCACCCTCCCCTCACTCCCACCCTCCATCAACCCTCAGTTTGTTCACGGTTTTTAAGAGTCTCTTATGCTTTGGTTCTCTCCCACTCTAACCTCTTTTTTTTTCCTTCCCCTCCCCCATGGGTTTCTGTTATGTTTCTCAGGATCCACATAAGAGTGAAAACATATGGAATCTGTCTTTCTCTGCATGCGTATTTCACTTAGCATCACACTCTCCAGTTCCATCCACGTTGCTACAAAGGGCCATATTTCCTTCTTTCTCATTGCCATGTAGTATTCCATTGTGTATATAAACCAAAATTTCTTATCCATTCATCAGTTGATGGGCATTTAGGCTCTTTCCATAATTTGGCTATTGTTGAGAGTGCTGCTATAAACATTGGGGTACAAGTGCCCCTATGCATCAGTACTCCTCTTTCCCTTGGGTAAATTCCTAGGAGTGCTATTGCTGGGTCATAGGGTAGGTCTATTTTTAATTTTCTGAGGAACCTCCACAATGTTTTCCAGAGCGGCTGCACCAATTTGCATTCCCACCAACAGTGCAAGAGGGTTCCCATTTCTCCACATCCTCTCCAGCATCTATAGTCTCCTGATTTGTTCATTTTGGCCACTCTGACTGGCGTGAGGTGATATCTGAGTGTGGTTTTGATTTGTATTTCCCTGATGAGGAGTGACGTTGAGCATCTTTTCATGGGCCTGTTGGCCATCCAGATGTCTTCTTTAGAGAAGTGTCTATTCATGTTTTCTGCCCATTTATTCACTGGATTATTTGTTTTCCAGGTGTGGAGTTTGGTGAACTCTTTATAGATTTTGGATACTAGCCCTTTGTCTGATATGTCATTTGCAAATATCTTTTCTCATTCCATTGGTTGCCTGTTAGTTTTGTTGGTTGTTTCCTTTGCTGTGCAGAAACTTTTTATCTTCATAAGGTACCAGTAGTTCATTTTTGCTTTTAATTCCCTTGCCTTTGTGTCGAGCAAGAGATTGCTACGGCTGAGGTCAGAGAGGTCTTTTCCTGCTTTCTCCTCTAGGGTTTGGTTGGTTTCCTGTCTCACATTCAGGTCCTTTATCCATTTTGAGTTTATTTTTGTGAATGGTGTGAGAAAGTGGTCTAGTTTCAACCTTCTGCATGTTGTTGTCCAGTTCTTCCAGCACCATTTGTGAAAGAGACTGTCTTTTTTCCATTGGATGTTCTTTCCTGCTGTGTCAAAGATGAGTTGGCCATACGTTTTTGGGTCAAGTTCTGGGGTTTCTAGTCTATTCCATTGGTCTATGTGTCTGTTTTTGTGCCAATACCATGCTGTCTTGATGATGACAGCTTTGTAGTAGAGGCTAAAGTCTGGGATTGTGATGCCTCCTGCTTTGGTCTTCTTCTTCAAAGTTACTTTGGCTATTTGGGGCCTTTTGTGGTTCCATATGAATTTTAGAATTGCTTGTTCTAGTTTCGAGAAGAATGCTGGTGCAATTTTGATTGGGATTGTATAGAATGTGTAGATAGCTTTGGGTAGTATTGACATTTTGACAGCATTTATTCTTCCAATCCATGAGCAGGGAATGTCTTTCCATTTCTTTATATCTTCTTCAATTACCTTCGTAAGCTTTCTATAGTTTTCAGCATACAGATCTTTTACATCTTTGGTTAGATTTATTCCTCGGTATTTTATGCTTCTTGGTGCAATTGTGAATGGGATCAGTTTCTTTATTTGTCTTTCTGTTGCTCCATTGTTAGTGTATAAGAATGCAACTGATTTCTGTACATTGATTTTGTATCCTGCAACTTTGCTGAATTCATGTATCAGTTCTAGCAGACTTTTGGTGGAGTCTGTCGGATTTTCCATGTATAATATCATGTCATCTGCAAAAAGCAAAAGCTTGACTTCATCTTTTCCAATTTTGATGCCTTTGATTTCCTTTTGTTGTCTGATTGCTGATGCTAGAACTTCCAACACTATGTTAAACAACAGCGGTGAGAGTGGGCATCCCTGTCGTGTTCCTGATCTCAGGGAAAAAGCTCTCATTTTTTCCCCATTGAGGATGATGTTAGCTGTGGGCTTTTCATAAATGGCTTTGATGATCTTTAAGTATGTTCCTTCTATCCCGACTTTCTCAAGGGTTTTTATTAAGAAAGGGTGCTGGATTTTGGCAAAGGCCTTCTCTGCATCGATTGACAGGATCATAAGGTTCTTATCTTTTCTTTTATTAATGTGATGTATCACGTTGATTGATTTCCGAATGTTGAACCAGCCCTGCATCCCAGGAATGAATCCCACTTGATCATGGTGAATAATTCTTTTTATATGCTATTGAATTCGATTGGCTAGTATCTTACTGAGAATTTTTGCATCCATATTCTTCAGGGATATTGGCCTGTAGTTCTCTTTCTTTACTGGGTCTCTGTCTGGTTTAGGAATCAAAGTAATACTGGCTTCATAGAATGAGTCTGGAAGTTTTCCTTCCCTTTCTATTTCTTGGAATAGCTTGAGAAGGATAGGTATTGTCTCTGCTTTAAAAGTCTGGTAGAACTCCCCTGGGAAGCCATCTGGTCCTGGACTCTTATTTGTTGGGAGATTTTTGATAACCGGTTCAATTTCTTCGCTGGTTATGGGTCTGTTCAAGCTTTCTATTTCCTCCTGTTTGAGTTTTGGAAGCGTGTGGGCGTTTAGGAATTTGTCCATTTCTTCCAGGTTGTCCAATTTGTTGGCATATAATTTTTCATAGTGTTCCCTGATAATTGTTTGTATCTCTGAGGGATTGGTTGTAATAACTCCATTTTCATTCATGATTTTATCTATTTGGGTCATCTCCCTTTTCTTTTTGAGAAGCCTGGCTAGAGGTTTGCCAATTTTGTTTATTTTTTCAAAAAAACAACTCTTGGTTTCGTTGATCTGCTCTATAGTTTTTTTAGATTCTATATTGTTTATTTCTGCTCTGATCTTTATTATTTCTCTTCTTCTGCTGGGTTTAGGCTGCCTTTGCTGTTCTGCTTCTATTTCCTTTAGGTGTGCTGTTAGATTTTGTATTTGGGATTTTTCTTGTTTCTTGAGATAGGCCTGGATTGTGATGTGTTTTCCTCTCAGGACTGTCTTCACTGCATCCCAAAGCGTTTGGATTGTTGGATTTTCATTTTCATTTGTTTCCATATATTTTTTGATTTCTTCTCTAATTGCCTGGTTGACCCATTCATTCTTTAGTAGGGTGTTCTTTAACTTCCATGCTTTTGGAAGTTTTCCAGACTTTTTCCTGTGGTTGATTTCAAGCTTCATAGCACTGTGGTCTGAAAGTATGTATGGTATAATTTCAATTCTTGTATACTTATGAAGGGCTGTTTTGTGACCCAGTATGTGATCTATCTTGGAGGATGTTCCATGTGCACTCGAGAAGAAAGCATATTCTGTTGCTTTGGGATGCAGAGTTCTAAATATATTTGTCAAGTCCATCTGATCCAATGTGTCATTCAGGGCCCTTGTTTCTTTATTGACTGTGTGTCTAGATGATCTATCCATTTCTGTAAGTGGTGTGTTAAACTCCCCTGCAATTACCACATTCTTAGCAATAAGGTTGCTTATGTTTATGAGTAATTGCTTTATATATCTGGGGGCTCCGGTATTCGGCGCATAGACATTTATAATTGTTAGCTCTTCCTGGTGGATAGACCCTGTAATTATTATATAATGCCCTTCTTCATCTCTTGTTATAGCCTTTAATTTAAAGTCTAGTTTACCTGATATAAGTGTGGCTACTCCAGCTTTCTTTTGGCTTCCAGTAGCATGATAAATAGTTTTCCATCCCCTCACTCTCAGTCTAAAGGTGTCCTCAGAGCTAAAATGAGTCTCTTTTAGACAGCAAATAGATGGGTCTTGTTTTTTTATCCATTCTGATACCCTATGTCTTTTGGTTGGCGCATTTAGTCCATTTACATTCAGTGTTATTATAGAAAGATATGGGTTTAGAGTCATTGTGATGTCTGTATGATTTATGCTTGTAGAGATGTCTTTGGTACTTTGTCTCACAGGATCCCCCTTAGGATCTCTTGTAGGGCTGGTTTAATGGTGACAAATTCCTTCAGTTTTTGTTTGTTTGGGAAAACCTTTATCTCTCCTTCTATTGTAAATGACAGACTTGCTGGATAAAGGATTCTCGGCTGCATATTTTTTCTGTTCAGCACATTGAAGACCTCATGCCAATCTTTTCTGGCCTGCAAGTTTCAAAAGAGAGATCAGTCACGAGTCTTATAGGTCTCCCTTTATAAGTTAGGGCACGCTTATCCCTTGCTGCTTTCATAATTTTCTCTTTATCCTTGTATTTGCCAGTTTCACTATAATATGTCCTGCAGAAGATCGATTCAAGTTACGTCTGAAGGGAGTTCTCTGTGCCTCTTGGATTTCAATGCCTTTTTCCTTCCCCAGTTCAGGGAAGTTCTCAGCTATAATTTGTTCAAGTACCCCTTCAGCACCTTTCCCTCTCTCTTCCTCCTCTGGGATACCAATTATGCGTATATTGTTTCTTTTTAGTGTATCACTTAGTTCTCTAATTTTCCCCTCATACTCCTGGATTTTTTTATCTCTCTTTCTTTCAGCTTCCTCTTTCTCCATAACTTTATCTTCTAGTTCACCTATTCTCTCCTCTGCCTGTTCAGTCTGAGCCGTCGCCATTTCCATTTTGTTTTGCATTTCGTTTAAAGCGTTTTTCAGCTGCTCCTGACTGTTCCTGAGTCTCTTGATCTCTGTAGCAAGAGATTCTCTGCTGTCCTCTATACTGTTTTCAAGCCCAGCAATTAATTTTATGACTATTATTCTAAATTCACTTTCTGTTATATTATTTAAATCCTTTTTGATCAGTTCATTAGCTGTTGTTTTTTCCTGGAGATTCTTCTGAGGGGAATTGTTCCGTTTGGTCATTTTGGATAGTCCCTGGCGTGGTGAGGACCTGCAGGGCACTTCCCCTGTGCTGTGGTGTATAACTGGAGTTGGTGGGCAGAGCCGCAGTCAGTCCTGATGTCTGCCCCCAGCCCACCGCTGGGACCACAGTCAGACTGGTGTGTGCCTTCTCTTCCCCTCTCCTAGGGGCGGGATTCACTGTGGGGTGGCATGGCCTGTCTGGGCTACTTGCACATTGCCAGGCTTGTGGTGCTGGGGATCTGGCGTATTAGCTGGGGTGGGTAGGCAAGGTGCATGGGGGCAGGAGGGGCAGGCTTCGCTTGCTTCTCCTTAGGGGATCCACTTCAGGAGAGGCCCTGTGGCAGCAGGAGGGAGTCAGACCCGCTGCCGGAGGGTTGGCTCCGCAGAAGCACAGAGTTGGGTGATTGGGCAGAGCAAGCAAGTTCCCTGGTAGGAACTGGTTCCCTTTGGGAATTTGGCTGGGGGATGGGCAAGGGAGATGGTGCTGACGAGCGCCTTTGTTCCCCGCCAAACAGCTCTGTCATCCGGGGGCTCAGCAACTCTCCCTCCCTTTGTCCTCCAGCCTTCCTGCTCTCCAAGCAGAGCTGTTAACTTATGACCTCCCAGATGCTAAGTCGCGCTTGCTGTCAGAACACACTCCGTCCGGCCCCTCTGCTTTTGCAAGCCAGACTTGGGGACTCTGCTTGCCGACGTGCAGCCCCTCTGCCCCAGCTCCCTCCCGCCAGTCCGTGGAGTGCGCATCGCCTCTCCGCCCTTCCTACCCTCTTCCGTGGGCTTCTCGTCTGCGCTTGGCTCCGGAGACTCCGTTCTGCTAGTCTTCTGGTGGTTTTCTGGGTTATTTAAGCAGGTGTAGGTGAAATCTAAGTGATCAGTAGGATGCGTGGTGAGCCCAGCGTCCTCCTACGCCGCTATCTTCCCTCCTTCTTCTATACTGTTTGATTTATTATGCTTAGCATAACACTTTCTGACTCGATCCATGTCTGTGCAAATGGCAAGATTTCATTCTTTTTTATGACTGAATAACAGTCCATTGTATGTATATGTACCACATCTTTTTTTTTTCAATATCCATTCTGGTTTTACTGAAGTATGGTTTATATACAAGCGAATTTGCCCATTTTATTTTTTACCATTTAAGTTTTTAATTCCAGTTAGTTAAAAGTGTTATGTTAGTTTCAGATGTACAGTATAGTGAGTCACCGCTTGTGTAAATCACCCAGTGCTCATTATAACAAATGCACTGTAATACCAATCACTTATTTCATCCATCCCCCCCCTCCCACCTCCCCTCCGGCAACCATCAGTTTGTTCTCTATAGTTAAGAATCTATGCCCTGACTTGACTCTTGCTCTTAATTTTTCTCTTTGCTTGTTGGTTTTATTTCCTGAATTCTACATAGGAGTGAAAAGTTAGGGTATTTATCTTTCTCTGATTGACTTAAGAATTTACCCATTTTAAGTGTTCAGTTTGCGGAATTTTAGTAATTGTACATAGTTGTAAGACCACTACCACAATTCAAATGTAGAATATTTTCATCACGCTAATAACTTTCCTTATGTCCTCTGTTTCTTTCCACCAACCATTGGCCCCAGGAAGCCATCTATCATTTCTTTCTTTTTTTTTATTTAACTTTATTTTTTATTTTTTTAAATGTATATCCAAATTATTATGTAGTGAAGCAATGATTTCAGTAGATTCCTTAATGCCCCTTACCAATTTAGCCCATCCCCCATCACACAACCCCTCCCATAACCCTCAGTTTTTTCTCCATATTTATGGGTCTCTTTTGTTTTGTCCCCCTCCTATTTTTTATATTATTTTTGCTTCCCTTCCCTTATGTTCATCTGTTTTTTCCCATAAAGTTCTCATATGAGTGAACTCATATGATTTTTGCCTTTTCCTGAATGACTAATTTCACTTAGCATAATACCCACCAGTTCCATCCACGTGGTTGCAAATGGCAAGATTTCATTCTTTTTGACTGCTGAGTAATACTCCATTGTATATATATACCACTTTTTCTTTATCCATTCATCCATCGATGGACATTTGGGCTCTTTCCATACTTTGGCTATTGTTGATAGTGCTGCTATCAACATGGGGGTGCATGTGTCCTTTCGAAACAGCACATCTGTATCCTTTGGATAAACACCTAGTAGTGCAATTCCTGGGTCGTAGGGTGGTTCTATTTTTAGTTTTTTGAGAAACCTCCATACTGTTTTCTAGAGTGGCTGCACAAGCTTGTATTCCCATCAACAATGCAAAAGAGATCCTTTCTCTGCATCCATGCCAACATCTGTTGTTGCCTGAGTTGTTAATATTAGCCATTCTGACAGGTGTAAGGTGATAACTCATGGTGGTTTTTATTTGTATTTTGCTGGTGATGAGTGATGTTGAGGATTTTTTCATGTGTCAGCTGCCCATCTGGATGTCCTCTTTGGAGAACTGTCTATTCATGTCTTTTGCCCATTCCTTCACTGGATTATTTGTTTTTTGGGTGTTGAGTTTGATAAGTTCTTTGTAGATTTTAGATACTAACCCTTTATCTGATACATCATTTGCAAATATCTTATTCCATTCTGTTGGTTGCCTTTTAGTTTTGCTGATTGTTTCCTTCGCTGTGCAAAAGCTTTTTATATTGATGAGGTCCCAGGAATACATTTTTGCTTTTGTTTCCCTTGCCTCTGGAGATGTGTTGAGTAAAAAGTTGCTGCGGGCAAGATCAAAGAGATTTTTGCCTGCTTTCTCCTTGAGGATTTTGATGGATTCCTGTCTTACATTGAGGTGTTTCATCCATTTTGAGTTTATTTTTGTGTATGGTGTAAGAAAGTGGTCCAAGTTCATTCTTCTGCATGTCACTGTCCAGTTTTCCCAACACCACTTCCTCAAGAGACTGTCTTTATTCCATTGGATATTCTTTCCTGCTTTGTCAAGGATTAGTTGGCCATACATTTGTGGGTCCATTTCTGGGTTCGCTATTCTATTCCATTGATATGAGTGTCTGTTCTTGTGCCAGTACCAGACTGTCTTGATGATTACAGCTTTGTGGTATAGCTTGAAGTCTGGGATTGTGATTCCTCCTTCTTTGGTTTTCTTTTTCAAGACTGCTTTGGCTATTCTGGGTCTTTTCTTGTTCTATTCAAATTTTAGGATTATTTGTTCTAGTTCTGTGAAGAATGTTGGTGATACGTTGATAACATTTGCATTACATATGTAGATTGCTTTGGGTAGTATCGATATTTTAACAATATTTGTTCTTCCTATCTAGGAGCATGGAATCATTTTCCATTTCTTTGTGTCTTCTTCAATTTTTTTCATCAGCTTTCTATAGTTTTCAGTGTATAGATTTTTCCACCTTTTTGGTTAGATTTATTCCTAGATATTTTACGGTTTTTTGTGCAAGTGTAAATGGGATCGTTTCCTTGATTTCTCTTTCTATCGCTTCATTGTTGGGGTATAGGAATGCAACCGATTTCTGTGCATTGATTTTATATCCTGCAACACTGCTGAATTCATGAATCAGTTCTAGAAGTTTTTTGTGGAATCTTTTGGGTTTTCCATTTAGAGTATCATGTCATCTGTGAAGAGTGAAAGTTTGACCTCTTCTGGGCCAATTTAGATGCCTTTTATTTGTTTGTGTTGTCTGATTGCAGAGGCTAAGACTTCCAATACTATGTTGAATAACAGTGGTGAGAGGGGACATCCCTGTCTTGTTCCCTGACCTTAGGGGGAAGCTCTCAGTTTTTCCCCATTGAGGATGATAGTAGCGTTGGGTCGTTCATATATGGCTTTTATGATCTCGAGTTATGCTCCTTCTATCCCTACTTTCTTGAGGGTTTTTATCAAGAATGGTTGCTGTATTTTGTCAAATGCTTTCTGTGCATCTAGAGTATCATATGGTTCTTGCCCTTTCTTTTATTGATGTGATGAATCACGTTAATTGTTTTGTGGATATTGAACCAAACTTGCATCCCAGGTATAAATCCCACTTGGTCATGGTGAATAATTTTTTTTAATGTATTGTTGGATCCAGTTCACTAATACCTTGTTGAGGATTTTTGCATCCATGTTCATCAGGGAAATTGGTCTATAGTTCTCTTTTTTAGTGGGGTCTCTGTCTGGTTTTGGGGTAAAGGTAATTCTGACTACATAGAGAGAGTTTGGAAGTTTTCCTTTCATTTCTATTTTTTGGAACAGCTTCAAGAGAATAGGTGTTAACTCTTCCTTAAATGTTTCTTAGAATTCCCCTGGAAAACCATCTGGCCCCGGACTCTTGTTTTTTGCAGATTTTTGATTACTAATTCGATTTCCTTACTGGTTATGGGTCTGTTCAAATTTTCTATTTCTTCCTGTTTCAGTTTTGGTAGTGTATATGTTTCTAGGAATTTATCCGTTTCTTCCAGATTACCCATTTTATTGTCATATAATTGCTCATAATATTGTCTTCTTATTATTTTTTTATTTCTGCTGTGTTGGTTGTGATCTCTCCTCTTTCATTCTTGATTTTACTTATTTGGGTCCTTTCCTTTTTCTTCTTGATCAAACTGGCTAGTGGTTTATCAATTTTGTTATTCTTTCAAAGAACCAGCTTCTGATTTCATTTATCTGTTCTACTGCTTTTTTGGTTTTGATAGCTTTAATTTCTGCTGTAATCTTAACTATTTCCTGTCTTTTGTTGTTTTTGGGTTTTATTTGCTGTTCTTTTTCCAGCTTCTTAAGGCGTAAGTTTAGGCTGTGTATTTGAGGCCTTTTTTCCTTCTTTTTTTTTTTAATGTTTATTTATTTTTGAGACAGAGAGAGACAGAGCATGAATGGGGGAGTGTCAGAGAGAGAGGGAGACACAGAATCCGAAGCAGGCTCCAGGCTCTGAGCTGTCAGCACAGAGCCTGACGTGGGGCTCGAACTCACGGACTGCAAGATCATGACCTGAGCCGAAGTCAGACACTTAACCGACTGAGCCACCCAGGTGCCCCCCTTTTTTCCTTCTTTAGGAAGGACTGGATTGCTGTATACTTTCCTCTTATGACCGTCTTTGCTGCATCCCAGAGGTTTTGGATTGTGGTGCTATTATTTTCATTGTCTTCCATATACTTCTTAATTTCCCCTTTAGCTGCTTGGTTAGCCCATTCATTCTTTAGTAGGATGTTCTTCAGTCTCTAAGTATTTGTTATATTCCCCAAGTATTTCCTCTGGTTGAATCGAGATTTATAGCATTGTGGTCTGAAAATATGCACGGTATGATCTCGATCTTTTTGTACTTACTTAGGGCTTATTTGTGTCTCAGGGGGGAGATCAGAGGGCATTGGGGTTGCTCTTATAGAGAAGACAAGGCAAAAAGACCTTGGACATACAGCGTGCAGTTATCTGAAGAGCACCTGGTGCACTTGGAGTGCACCAGAGCATCTTGGAGTGTCTCAGAGAGGCAGTGTTCATGCCTCTCCCAGGATATGGTCTATTCTGGAGAACGTTCCTTGTGCACTGGAGAAGAATGTATATTCTGCTGCTTTAGGATGAAATGTTCTGAACATATCTGTTAAGTCCATCTGGTCCAATGTGTCATTCAAAGCCATTGTTTCCTTGTTGATTTTTTGATTAGATTATCTGTCCATTGCTGTGAGTAGGGTATTCAAGTCTCCTACTATTAGGATATTACTATCAATGAGTTTCTTTATGTTTGTGATTAATTGATTTATGTATTTCGGTGCTGCAACATTTGGCACATAAATGTTTACAATTGTTAGGTCTTCTTGGTCTATAGACCCCTTGATTATGATATAATGCCCTTCTGCATCTCTTGATAGTCTTTATTTTAAAGTCTAGAAAACAAAAAAAATAAAAAAATAAAAAAATAAACAAAAGTAAAGTCTAGATTGTCTGATGTAAGTATGGCTACTCTGGATTTCTTTTGTTGACCATTAGCATGATAGATTGTTCTCTATCCCCTTACTTTCAATCTTAAGGTGTCTTTATGTCTAAAGTGGGTCTCTTGTAAACAGCATATAGATGGATCTTGTTTACTTATCCATTCTGTAAGACTATGTCTTTTGGTTGGAGCATTGAGTCTGTTGACATTTAGAGTCAGTACTGAAAGATATGAATTTATTGCTATTATGATGCTTGTAGAGTTGGAGTTCCTGGTCGTATTCTCTGGTACTTACTAATCTTTTGTTGCTTTTGGTGTTTATTTACATATATATATATGCATATTACATTATATATATACATATACATATACATATACATATATATATATGTATATGTATTTCATCTTTTCTCCCCTCAGAGATTCTCCTTTAAAATTTTTTGCAGGGCTGGTTTAGTGGTCACAAACTCCTTTAATTATTGTTTGTCTGGGAAACTTTTTATCTCTCCTTCTATTTTGAATGACAGCCTTGCTGGATAAAGAATTTTTGGCTGCATATTTTTCTGATTCAGCACACTGAATATATCCCGCCACTCCTTTCTGGCCTGCCCAGTTTCTGTGGATAGGTCTGCTGGAAACCTCTTTTGTTTTTCATTGTAGGTTAGGGACTTTTTTCCCTTGCTGCTTTCATGATTCTCTTCTTGCCTATGTATTTTGTGAATTTGACTATGATATGCCCTGTTGATGGTTGGTTTTTGTTGAATATCATGGGAGTCCTCTGTGCTTCCTAGATTTTGATGTCTGTGTCTTTCCCCAGGTTAGGAAAGTTTTCCACTATGATTTTCTCACAAAACCCTTCTACCCCTATTTCTCCCTCTTCCTCCTCTGGGACCCCTATGATTCTGATGTTCCTTTTTAATGAGTCACTGATTTCTATAATTCTTAAATCATGCTCTTTTGCCTTAATCTCCCTCTTTTTTTCTGCTTCGTTATTCTCTATAATTTTGTCCTCTATGTCGCTGATTCTATGTTCTGCCTCATCCATCTTTGCTGCTGCTGCATCCATTCATGATCGTAGCTCAGTTATAACATTTTTAATTTCATTCTGGCTATTTTCCACTTCTTTTATCTTTGCAGAAAGGGATTCTAATCTATTTTTGACCCCAGCTAGTATTCTTATTATCGTGATTCAAAATTCTGGTTCAGACATCTTGCTTGTATCTGTGTTGGTTAAATCCCTGGCTGTCATTTCTTTGTGCTCTTTCTTTTGGGGTGAATTCCTTCGTTTTGTCATTTTAAAGGGAGAAAAGGAATTAATGAGGTAGAAAAATTGAAATTAAAAAATTAAAATTAAAAAATATTAAAATTAAATATTAAACACACACACACAAAAATCGAATAGATGATGCTAGATCCTAGGTGTGTTTCGGTCTGGATGTTGAAAGTGGTTTGACAGATTAGAGAAAAAAAGAAAAAGGGGGGAGAAAAAAAAGGAAATCATTTGAGAATTTGAAAAAATGCATACACTAAAGTAGACTAAAATGAGATGATGTGGGTAAAAGAGAATTTGAAAAAATATACACAAAAGTAGAGAATGTATTGGAAAAAAATAAAGAAAAATATTTTTAATAAAAATTAAAAATATGAATTTTTTCATTTTCTGTATTTAAGAAAAAGAAAGGAAATGAAAAAGAGAAAAAAGATTAAAAAAAGAAAAGAAAAGAAAGAAATTTTGAAAAATTTTAAAAAGTGAATACACTGTAGTAGACTGAAATAAAATTATGGGAATAAGATAGAATTTGAAAAACTTTACATAAAAGCCAAAAATATAGTAATAAAAATTCAATAAAAATATTTTAAAAAGAAATTGAAAGTAAAAATGACGTTTTTCTCTTTCTGCATTCAAGAAAAAGAAAAGAAATGAAAAAGAGAAAAGAGGAAAAAAAGAAAATAAAGGAAATGTTTGAAAATGTGAAAAGGAGAGTACACTGAAGTAGACTAAAATAAAATGATGGAAGTAAAGTAGAATTTTGAAAAAATACACAAAAGTAAAAAATATAGTAATAAAAATTAAAGACAGATATTTTTAATAAAAATTGAAAATAAAAATAATTTTTTCTCTTTCTGTATTCAAGAAAAAGAAAAGAATTGTAAAAGAGAGAAAGAAAAACAGAAAAAAAAGAAAAAGAAAAAATTGAATAGACGAACCTGCTAATATATTGAAGTAGAACTGAAATTACTTTATTTTCCCCTAGAGGTCAGTCTTTGTAGCTGTTTATAGTCCATAAATTAAGCCGGTGGTGAGGTTTATGTTCTTGAAGAGCAAAGTTGGCCCAGTTGGCCGGGGTTTGGTGTAACAGCTCCTCCCTCCACTAGATGGCTCTGCTAGCCTACTGAGGCGGATTGTTGCGGTGCTCCTAGGAGTGCAGGAGCGGTGAAAATGGCGCCACCCAGCTACCCAGTCTGGTCTTCAGGATCAGCAATCGCTCACCGGTCCTCTGTCTTCAGCTCTCATCCACTCCCCACTTTTCCACTCTCCGTGACCAGGCCCCAGGCAGTACCTCTCTCCCAAGTTTTGTCTCAGATGCCGCTGTTTTCCCCAGTCCCTTACTTCCGAAGGACTGTGGCTTTGACGCATTCCGCCCCTCTGCTGGAGGGTCTCACCGAGCAATGGCCGAATGAGAAATGGCCGAATGTCAGCTGCACCCAGGAATGCCCACTGGACCCTGCTGTTGCCGGTGCCCCGAGACAGCAGCCAGGTGCCCGTCTGCCCCAAAACAAGATCGCGAGACAATGTAGCATTAGCTTTTCAGGGATTATGGAAAATTGCAACACACATCTGGCACCAGGCTTCACCCTCAATGACCTTGCCCCAGCACCAGCGAATGTGGCTGCCTTCTGGGGTCTGCTGGGACCAGGTGGCTTCAACAGTCTCTACCAAATGTCCTTCCAGCAGTGGAACCGCTTTTCCCTGTGTGGCCTGAGAACCTCCCAGACCCCACTATGTTCCTGGGGATTCACCTTTCCCACCAAAGCTTCACCAGGTATCGAGCTGCAGAGTTGCAGACTTTGCACTCCCCTTGTTTACAGTCTTCATGGAATTTAAACCCTTTCCTTTCTCCTTTCTCCCTTTTTAGTTTAGTCCCTGTGGCTATTTCCAATTTTCAACTTTCTCTCCAGCTGCTTTTGGGGAGGGGTGCTTTTCCCTTATGCTCCCTCCCTTCCCAGTCTCTGTCCTCTCTCCACCTGCAAAAGGGGTTCCCTACCTTTCACGGCTTCTTGCTCCCCAAGTTCAGCTCTTCGTGTCGTGTACCTGCTGAAATCGGTGGTTCAGGTTGTGCAGATTGTTGCGTTAATCTTCCAATCAGTTTTCTAGGTGTGTAGGATGGTTTAGTGTTGGTCTGGCTGCATTTCATGGACGTGAGACACACAAAAAGTTTCCATGCTGTTCTGCCATCTTTGCTCCTCCTTTGCCACTTATTTCTGTTTAATCTTTATTATTTCCCTTCTGCTGGCTTTTGGTTTCATTTGTTGTACTTTTATCAGGCTCCTTTAGGTGTAAGGTTAGGTTGTATAATTGCTTCTTTGCTGATTTTCTGCTTAGATGATGTCTGCCCATTGATGTAAGTCAAGTGTTAAAATCCCCTAATACGATTGCATTATCAATGAGTTATTTCATGTTTGTTGTTAACTCTTTTATATATTTGGGTGTATCATGTTGGGGGCACAGTATGTACAATTGTTACATCTTCTTATTGGATAGTCTCCTTTATTATGATATAGTGATCTTCTTTCTCTCTTGTTACAAAGTTTGGTTTAAAATTGAGTTTGACTGATATAATTGGTGCTACTTTGGCTTTCTTTTGACATCCATTTACATGGTAAATAATTCTCCATCTCCTCACCTTCCCTATAAAGGTGTCTTTAGATTTAAAATGAGTATCTTATAGGCAGCATATAGATAGGGCTTGTTTTGTAATCCATTCTGACACCTGATTTCTTTTTATTGGAGCATTTCATCCATTTACATTCAGAGTAATTATTGATAGACAGGTATGTAGTGCCATTTTATTACTTCTGTTTTTGTTGTTGCTGTTGTTGTTTGTGGAGATTTTTCTCTGTTCTTTGTCAATTTTGGTGTGTCCTTCACACTAAAAGATCCCCTTTAATATTCTTGCAGCACTGATTTAGTGGTCACAAACTCCTTTAGTTTTTGTTTGGGAAACTCTTTACATCTCCTCTTCTCAATGATAGACTTGCTAGTTAAAGTATTCTTGGCTGCACATCTTTTCTCATTCAGCAGGTTGAATATATCATGCCACTCTCTTCTTGCCTGCTAAGTTGCTGTGGAGAGATCAGTTTCTAAACTTATGTGTCTTCCTTTTTGTGTTAAGGACTTATTTTGTCTTGCTGTTTTTAGATTTTTTCTTTATCTCTATATTTTGCAAATTTAATTACAATATCACTTGGTGTTGGCCTGCTTTTGTTGATTTTGTTGAGAGTTTTCTGTGTCTCCTGGATCTGAATGTCTGTTTCCTTCCCCAGATTAGGGAAAATTTCAGCTATTATTTCCTCAAATAAAATGTCTATCCCATTTTCTCTCTTCTTCTTGTGGGACTCATAAAATGAATGTTGTTACATTTGATGGAGTCACTGAGTTCCATCTCCTTTCATTATCCATGATTTTTCTTTCTCTCTTCTGTTCAGCTTCCTTATTCTCCATTATTCTTTCTTCTGTATCACTTATTCATTCCTATGCTTTCTCCATATTTGTGACCATTACATCAAGTTTGTTTCCAATCTCAGTTAATGCATCTTTCACTTCTGCCTGATTGTTTTTTAGCTCTTTTATCTCTGCAGTAAGGGTCTCCCTGATGTCTTCCATGCATTTCTCAAGCCCAGCAAGTATCCTTATGACTATTGCTTTAAATTCTCCATCAGGCATATTACTTATGTCTGTTTTGATTAGATCACTGGCCATAACCATTTCTTGTTCTTTCTCTTGGGATGGATTCCTCTGTCTTGGAATTTTGTCCATGTCTGTCTTCCTTTCTGTGGTAGAAAAGCCTGTTATGTTTCCTGTTCTTGAAGGTAATGGCTTTATGAAGAAAAGATAATACAGTGTCTATGGCCTGGCACTTCAAGGAGTGTCTCTGGTGGGTGTTATGTGCCCTTTGCTGCTGTTTTTGGCTGCTTAATCCCACAATAAGTCATCTTCAAAGACTGCTTGCCTGCAGTGGGCAGTATTTGGACCTTAGCCAGAGTGCAGTGAGTTTTTTTTATGTTTATTTATTGTTGAGAGAGAGAGATAGAGTGCAAGTGGGGGAGGGGAAGAGAGAGAGGGAGACACAGAATATGAAGCAGGCTCCAGGCTCTCAGTTGTCAGCACAGAACATGATATAGGGCTTGAACCCGCAAGACATGAAATCATGATCTGAGCCAAAGTGGGATGCTTACCTGACTAAACCATCCAGGTGCCCCTTTTTTTAAAAAACTTTTTAAATGTTTATTTATTTTGGGGGGAGAGACAGAGTTCAAGCAGGGGAGGGGCAGAGAGAGAGGGAAGAGTGTGGTGAGTTTTAACTAGATGTGTTCTGGTCTCTGTGTTAAATGAGATCTGATGCTACTTGAACTAGAACTGAAGCCTAGCAGAACTCTTTGGTCATTAGACGTGTGTGCAGAGGTTTCTGCTGCTCTTCTGGGGAAGGGACCTGCTGTGCCAGTCCTTAGGCCCACTTTCCTGAGAAAAGCAGTGCCAGCAGAGTTCAGGGAGGCAGAACTTGGTGTAAGCAGGTTATACTTTGTAATACAGCTTGAAGTCCAGAACAGTGATGCTTCCCACTTTTCTTTTCTTTTTCAGCATTACTTTGGCTATACAGGGTCTTTTCTGGTTGCATACACATTTTAGGATTGTTTGTTCTAGCTCTGTGAGTATTGCTGGTGTTATTTTGATAGGGATTGCATTGGATGTGTAGATTGCTTTGGGTAATATAGACATCTTAACAATATTTTCTTTTACAATCCATGAGCATGGAATGTTTTTCAACTTGTGTCTTCTGCCATTCCTTTCATAAGTGTTCTATGGTTTCCAGGGTATAGATCTTTTACCTCTTTGGTTTGGTTTATTCTTAGATACCTTATTTTATGTTGCAATTGTAAATGGGATAGATTCCTTGATTTCTCTTTCTGCTGCTTCATCATTGGTGTATTAAAATACAAGATATCTGTACATTGATATTGTATCAGGTGACTTTACTGAATTCATGTATAATTTCTAGTAATATTTTTTTGGTAGGGTGTTTTGGGTTTTCTATATAGAGTATCATGTCTTCTGCAAATAGAGAAAGTTTGACTAATTCCTTGCTGATTTGGATGCCTTATATTTTATTTTATTTGCTGTTGTTGTTTGATTGTTGAGACTAGTATTTCCGGTACTATGTTATATAACAGTAATGAGATAGACATGCTTGTCTTGATCCCGACTATAGAGAAAGAGCTCTCCATTTTTCCCCATTGAGGATGATATTGGCTGTGGATATTTCATATATGAGCTATTTACTCATATATATACTGTTGAGGGATATTCTTTCTATCCCTACTTTCTTCAGGGTTTTTATCAAAAAAGGATGCCGTACTTTATCAAATGCTTTTTCTGCATTTATTAAGATGGTTATATGTTTCTTATCCTTTTTCAAAAATTAATGTGCTGCATAGCATTGATTGATTTGTGGATATTGAATCACCCCTGCAGCCCAGGAATAAATCCCACGTGATCATGGTGAAAAATTCTTTTAAAGTACTGTTGGATTCCATTTGCTAGTAACTTGTTGAGAATATTTGCATTCATGTTCATCAGGGATATTGGCCTGTAATTCTCCTATTTACTGGTTTGTGTCCCAGTATGTGGTTTATTCAGGATAATGTTCTATGTGCACATGAAAAGAATGTGTATTCTGCTTCTTTAGGGTGAAATGCTGTGAATATATCTGTTAAGTCCTTCTAGTCCAGTGTGTCTTTCAAAACCATTGTTTCCTTGTGGCTCTTTTGCTTAGATGGTCTATCCACTGATGTAAATAGGGTGTTAAAGTCCCCTACTATTATTGTATCATTATCAATGAGTTTAGTTTAAGTGTGTTACTAATTAATTCATATATTTGCTTTCTCCTAAGTTGGGTTCACAAATATTTACAGTTGTTAGATCTTATTGGATAGACCCATTAATTTTGGTATAGTTCCCTACCTCTTCCCTTATTACAGTCTTTTGTTTAAAATCTAGTTTGTCTGATATACATATGGCTGCTCCAGCTTTCTTTTGATGTCCATTAAAATGATAAACATTTCTCCACCTCTTCACTTTCATTATGGAGGTGTCTTTGTGTTTAAAATGAGTCTCCTGTAGGAGTGCCTGGGTATCTCAGTCAGGTGAGCATCTGACTCTTGATTTTTACTTAGGTCATGATCTCATGGTTTGCGAGTTTGAACCCCACATCAGGCTTTGCATTGTCAGTGTGGAGACTTTTTGGAATTCTCTCTCTCCCCCTCCCTACTTGCTCTCATTCTCACTCAAAAAATAAATAACATAATTTAAAAAATAAATAATTTTAAAAAGGAAAACATTGTTTTAAAAAGAAATAAAATAAAATAAAAATAAAATGTTAAATTAAATTAAATTAAAATGATTCATCTGTAAGCAACATATTGATGCATCTTTTTTTTTTAAATCCATTCTAACATCCTATGTCTTTTGGTTTGACCGTTTAGTCCATTTACATTCAGAGCCATTAGTGATTGATATGTTTTTAGTGCCATTGTATTACTTTTTTTGTCATTGTGGAGATTTTCTGTTATCTTTTCCTGCCTTTCTCACTTCTGGTCTTTCCTTTGCCCTCAAACATTCCCCTTTAATATTTTTTGGAGGGATGGTTCAGTGGTCATGAACTCTTTCATTTTTTGTTTTTATGGTAAACTCTTTATTTCTCCTTCTATTCAGAATGATATCCTTGATAGAATATTCTTGGGTGCAGATTTTTTCCCATTCAGCCTTTTGAATATGTCATGCCATTCCCTTCTGGCTTGCCACGTTTCTGTTGAGAAATCTCCAGCTTGCTATGTGGATTTTCTCTTGAAAATTAAAGACATCTTTTGTATTGGTGCTTGTAGGATTCTTTTTTTCTCTATATATCTATCTATCCATCCATCACCTGTCTACCTATAGGCACACACGCACACATTTTTTAAATTGAATTATTTGTATTATTTTTGAATTTTAGATTTTTTATTTATCCAGGAATATTCCCTTTGTCAGATGTGTATGTATAGGAAATACACTTTTCATGAAAAAAAGTTTATCATTATTCCCATTTATGGTTTGTGATTTTGTGTCTCAAGACATTTTTGTTTATCCCAATATTGTAAACATTTTTTTCTATATTTTCTTCTAGAAGTTTCACAGTGTTACCTTTTACATTTTGGTCAATAATCCATTATGAATGAATTCTTATGTAAGGTGTGAGGTAATAACAATGTCCAGCGAAGTTTTGAAAACTATCCTTCCCTAATTTAATTACCATAGTACTAATAAAAATCATTTGACTATACATGTATGAGTCTATTTATGGATTTTATTTTGTTTTGCTGTCTATATGTCCATTCACATGACATTATCACACTCTCTTGGTAGTTATAGTCTTTCTTTAGACAAATTTTGAGGAAATTTTATATCTGGACAATATTGAGTCTTCCAATCTATTTATATGGTCTGACTCTTCATTTATTTTTTTTCTCCTTTTATTTCTCTGAGCAAGGTTTTTTGTTGTTGTTGTTTTCATTTTGTAAGTCTAGTGCATATTTTATTAAATTTACCCTTAAGCATTTTATATTTTTTATGCTACTTTCAATTATATCTTCAACATGTTAATTTACAATAGTGTATTAATATATATGGAAATACAACTGACTTTGTATTTTGGCCTTCTATTCTGTGACATTGCTAACTTTCCTTATTTTTAGTTGTTTTTTCTTGTAGATATCTCAGAATTTTCTACACGAATAATCACGCCATTTATAAATTAAGATTATTATCTCTTCATTTCCAATGCTTATGGTCTCTATTTTTTATTGAAATGGCTAGGATCTTCAGCACAATATTAAATATGAGTAGTGAGAGTGATCATTGTTGCCTTGTTCTTGATCTTAGTATAGGGGAATATTTAGCCTTTCTACATTATGCATGGTGTTAGCTGGGTTTTTTTGGTCAATAGATGCTTTTTCTTAGATTTAGTAAGTTCTATTCTTATTCTAGTCAGATGAGAGTTTTTATCATGAATGTGTATTAAATTTGCCATATAATTTTCTGCATCCTTTCTGATAATCACATAAGATTTTTTTCCTTTATTGTCTTAGTATGTTGATTTACAGTACTTTTAATGGTAAACCCATCTTGTAGTCCTGACTTAAGCCCTATTTGGTCATGGTGTGTTATCATTTTTATATACTACTGAATTTCCTTTGCTAAAATCCTTTTAAGATTTTTTATGAGGGATAGTGGATGGTAGTTTAATTTTTTGTTATGATTTTATCTCATTTTGGTATAAGCATAATACAAGCCTCACAAAATGAAATATATTGTGTAGAATTGGTATTATACTTCTTGAAATGTTTGATAGAATTCACCAGTAAAGTCTACTCATCCTGGAGTTTTCTTGTGATAGGTTTTTATTTTTTTTAATTATGGAAATATATTTTATTTGTTGTAGCTGTGCACTGAAGAAAAAGTTCTCAGACATTTAGACTGACAGGATGTGCAGGACTGCCTCTGCCAGTGAAACAGCAGCACCAGAAAACTGCACATAGTCTTTATTTCATGTCGCTGGGCATAAACATCACATAAACATCAAAGAATGTTAAAGCATTGGAGGAAAACATAAGGAGCCTCTAGACGTAGACCAAACACACATCTGGTTTTATGTGAAAGCATGTAGGGAAAATGTGCAGTTTCAAGGACTGCTAAGGAATTATAGTGGGTCTGTTCCTTAACTGGCTCCTGGGAGATCATCGGGCTCTGTTCTCATAGTGTTATTGCGTTTGACAGCCTTGAGACCAGAACATCACTGACGTTTCAACAATTACCCTGTTCACTTTGCCAGGGCTTCCAATACACTCTCTATAAATAATTCCACAATTTGTCAAGAGTAAATGCTAATTTTATTTAGAAATATTCAAGAATAAAGCATGAAAAATTGTATACAACTCAGGCCTACCAAATGCAAGATGCATAGGGTAATAAATGAGGGCAGGGAGCTTCTTTGTGTTCTCTCAGTGTGTAATTCTATCAGCACTTTGATTTGTTTATTAACCAGGAAGCTCTTTGTGGTGAGGTTTTAAATTACAAATACAATTTATTTAGTAGATATAACACTATTTTCTATTTCTCTTTTAGTCAGTTTTGGTAAGTCTTGTTCCACAAAATATTGTCTATTTCATCTAAGTTGTGAAATTTTTGGCATTACTTTGTTAATATTTCTTTATTATAATTTTAATGTTGGTAATATGTATAATAATATTCCTTTTTTCATTGCTGATATTGGAAGTTTGTATTTTGTCCTTTTCTTATCAATCTAAGTTCATAAATTTTAGTTACCTTATAACTTAACCCAAATTTGGTTTTACTTATTTTTCTGTTATTTCCATTTTCATTGATTTCTGCTCTTATATTTATTTTGTTCCTTCTATTACTTTGGGTTTAATTTGCTCTTGTTTTCCTAGCTTATTAAGGGGATATCTTATAGCATTTAATTATAATTAGTAAAAAGTCTTTGTCACTTATGATGTAGTCACTTTTTAATCTGTTGCTTTTGTGCCAGATCTCAGGGTGGGATCTTTGTTTCCTATAGTTATTTGATTTTCCTGGTCTTAATTCAGATTGATTTTCAAAACCAGGCATTTTGTGGCATTGTCTTTTCAGCACTGACTCTTAAGGTCATGGTATCTGGTGTGGGGAATAATCCTTTCACTCCTTGAGGAAATGTTCCATATTTTTGGGATCACTCTTGCTTGTGAGGGTCACTAAATCTGGGGTGGGATCCTGGGTGAGACCATGTCTTTGACTTTCATGCTTTTCTCAATGTATCCTTTTTGTTCTTTGTTGTAAGATGCTATTAATTTAGTTTTTATGTCCTTTTCAAAGGAAAATAATTTCATATGTAGCTGTGAATTTGTTGTGTGTATGGGAAGAAGTGAGTTTGGAGTCTTTTACATTAACATCTTGAACTTTCTATGAATATATTGGTATTTTGTTTTATTTAATCTTTTAATTTTTCTCATCACTATGTTTATGATTTCTTTTCAATACTTGACTTTTGCATATAAATTAATATCACCTTCTAAATGCATCATCTCTTTTATTTCTGGGTATTCTATTGACTGCTGTTTCTCCTGCTTGTGAGTTAAATTTTCATGACTTTGAGCTTGTGTAATAAATTTTAAGTGGATGCTGGACACTTACACTTTTGTGTTTTAGAGTGTCTAGATTTTATTGTCTTCCTTTAAAGAGTGTTGAGCTTTTTTCTCATAGTCAAGTGAATTGCTTTCCTTGATTATTTTGAGGCTTACTTTTATGTTTTGTAAGTTCAGATTTGACTTTATTCTAGTGATATTTTAGCTGTAATACTAAAGCATGGTCCTTTTGTGGTCCTTCCCAAATTCTCTGAGTGATTAACAAGGACTCTGTATTCTTGTTTGCCATATCTCAAATATCTTCCATTCTTGTGTGAACTTTGGGACCTGTTTTAGTGAGAAATTTCTATTTTAGCTTTGCCCAAACTCTTGGCGTTTCACTCTATGCATACATATCTTTATATTTTGCATAAACTGAAGGATGTCCTTATGCAAATTTCTGGACTCTTTTTAAATTTAAATTTTAGTTAACATGCAGTCCAATATTGGTTTCAGCAGTATAATTCAGTGATTCATAATTTCCATACAACACTCTGAGCTCATCACATCAAGTGCCCTCCTTAATACCCATCACCCATCTAGCCCATCTCTCACCCAACTCCCTCCATCAACCTTCAGTTTGTTTTCTATCATTAAAAGTCTCTTGTGGTTTGTTTCCCTCTCTCCTCGTTTTCATTGGTTCCCATATGTTTATCTGTTTTATTTCTTAAATGCCACATACAAATGAAATCATATGGGATTTGTCTTTACCTGACTGATGTATTTCGATTAGCGTAATACATTCTAGCTCCATCCACGTCATTACGAATGGCAGATTTCATTATTTTTGATGGCTGAGTCATATTCCATTGTATTTATATACCATATCATCTTTATCCATTCATCAGTCAATGGACATTTGGGCTTTCATTATAGTTTGGCTATTGTTGATAATGTTGCTATAAACATCAGCATGCATCTAACCTTTCAAATCTGTATTTTTGTATCCTTTGGGTAAATACCTACTAGTGTAATTGCTGAATTTAGGGTAGTTCTATTTTCAGTTTTTTGAAGATCCTCCGTACTGTTCTCCAGAGTCGATATACCAGTTTGTATTCTCACCAACAGTGCAAGAGGGTTCCCCCCCTTTCTCTGCATTCTTGCCAACACCGATTGTTTCTTCTGTTGTTAATTTTAGCCATTCTGACAGGTGTGAAGTCATATCTCATCGTGGTTTTGACTTGTATTTACCTAATGATGAGTGATGTTGAGTAATTTTTCATGTGTCTGTTAGCCATCTGGAATGTCTTCTTTGGAATACTGTCTGTTCATGTCTTCTGCCCACTTCTTAAATGAGTTGTTTTTTGGGTGTTGAGTTTGATAAATGTTTTTTAGATTTTGGATGCTAACCCTTTATCAGATATGTCATTTGCAAATATCTTTTCCCATTCCATAGGCTGCTTATTAGTTTTGTTGATTGTTTCCTTTGGTATCCAGAAGCTTTTAATCTTGGTGAAGACCCAATACTTTATTTTTGCTTTTGTTTCCCTTGTCTTCAGCAACATGTCTAGTAAGAAATTGATCCAGCAGAGGTCAAAGAGTTTGCTGCCTGTGTTCTCCTCTAGGATTTTGAGGGTTTCCTGTCTCACATTTAGGTCTTTCATCCATTTTGAGTTTATTTTTGTGTATGGTGTAAGAAAGTGGTCCAGTTTTATTCTTCTACATGTTGCCACCTAGTTTCACAGTGCCATTTGTTTAAGAGATTGTTTTTTTTCCCTTGATATTCTTTCCTG
This sequence comes from Panthera uncia, assembly GCF_023721935.1. Taxonomy (NCBI): domain Eukaryota; kingdom Metazoa; phylum Chordata; class Mammalia; order Carnivora; family Felidae; genus Panthera; species Panthera uncia. The sequence continues at coordinate 58,995,495 of NC_064817.1, read as the reverse complement.
CTTTGTTGAAGATTAGTTGGCCATATAGTTGTGGGTACATTTCTGAGTCCTCTATTCTGTTTTTCTCTATGTGTCTGTTTTTGTACCAGTACCATACTGTCTTGATGATTATAGCTTTGCAATATAGCTTGAAATCCTGAATCATGATGCCTCCAGTTCTGTTTTTCTTTTCCAAGATTGCTCTGGCTATTACAGCCTTTTTAAGCCTCCATACAAGTTTTTGGATTCTTTGTTCAAGCTCTGCAAAAAAAAATACTGGTGGTATTTTGATAGCGATTGCATTAAATGTGTAGATGGCTTTGGGTAGTAGAGACATTTTAACAATCTTTGTTCTAATCCATGAGCATGGAATGCTTTCTCATTTCTTTGTGTCCTCTTTAATTTCTTCATAAGTGTTCTATAGTTTTCAGAGTATAAATCTTTTACCTCTTCCGTTAGGTTTATTTCTAAGTATCTTATTTTTTGGCATAATTGAAAATGGGATTGATTCCTTGATTTCTTTTTCTCTGTTTCATTATTGGTGTATAGAAATACAACAGATTTCTGCACATCGATTTTGTACCTTTTTGGTGGAGTCTTTAAGGTTTTCTGCATAGAGTATCATGTCATCTACAAATAGTGAAACTTTGACTTCTTCCTTGCTGATTTGGATACCCTGTATTTCTTTTTGTTTTATGATTGTTGAAGCTAAGACTTCCAGTACTATGTTAAATATTAATGGTTAGAGATGACATCCTTATCTTGTTTCTGACCATACAGGAAAGGTTCTTAGTTTTTCCTTATTGAGGATGATATTAGCTATGTGTCTTTCATATATGGCCTTCACGATGTTGAGGTATGTTCCATCTATCTTCACTTTGTTAAAGGTTTTTATCAAGACATGATGCTGTATTTTTCAAATGCTTTTTCTGAATCTATTGATAGGATCATATGGTCTTATACTTTCTTTTATTAATGTGGTGTATAATGTTGATTGATTTGCAAATATTGAACCAGCCCTGTAGCCCAGGAATGAAACCCACTTGATCATGCTGAATAATTCTTTTACTATATGGTTAAATTCAATTTGCTAGTATCTTGTTGAGATTTTTTGCAACCATATCCATCAGGAATATTGGCCTTTAATTATCCTTTTTAGTGTGGTCTTTGTCTGGTTTTTGAATCAAGGTGATGATAGATTTGTAAAATGAGTTTGGAAGTTTTCCTTGTGTTTCCATTTTTTGGAACAGTTTGAGAATAGTGAGGATTAACTCTTCTTTAAATGTCTTGTAGAATTCCCCTGGAAAGCCATCTCGCCCAGAACTGTTGTTTGTTGGGAGATTTTTGATTACTGATTCAATTTCAGTGCTTGTTATGGGTCTGTTCAAATTTTCTATTTTTTCCTGTTTCAGTGTGTGAGCTTCTAGAAATTTGCCCATTTCTTCCAGATTGCCTTGTTTGTTTCCATATAACAAAGTTTATTAACTTCCATATAAGTTCCCACAGTATCATCTCTAAATGTTTGTATTTCTATGGGTTTTTGAGATCTTTCCTTTTTCATTTGTGACTTTATCTATTTGGGTCCTTTCTATTTTCTTGTTGACAAGTCTGGCTAGGTGTTTATCAATTTTATTAATTCTTTCAAAAAACCCAGCTCTTAGTTATATTGAACTGTTCTAGTGGTTTTTTGTTTGTTTGTTTGTTTCTATATTGTTTATTACTGCTCTAATCTTCACTATTTCCCTTCTTCTGCTGGTTTTACAATTGATTTCCTGTAGTTTTTCTAGCTCCTTTAAATGTAAGGTTAAGTTTTACATTTGAGATCTTCTTGCTTCTTGGGATAGGCCTGAATTGCAATACAGTTCGCTCTTTGCTGCATCCCAAATGATTTAGACTGTCATGTTTCATTTTCTTTTGCTTCCATGTACTTTTTAAATTTCTTTTTTAATTCCCTGGTCAACCTGTTCATTCTTTAATAGAATGTTGTTTAACCTCTATGTATTTGAGGATGTTCCAAATATTTTCTTGTGGTTGACTTCAAGTTTCATAGCATTATGATATGAAAATATGCATGGTATGATATCAATCTTTTTGTACTTGTTTATGGTTGTTTTGTGACCCAGTATGTGATCTCTTCTCGAGAACATTTCATGTGCATTCAAGAAGAGTATGCATTCTGCTGCTTTATGATGAAATGTTCTGAATATATCTGTTAAGTCTATTGGTCCAGTGTGTTTTCTTTTTTTAAAATATAATTTGTTGTCAAATTTGTTTCCATACAGCACCTTGTGTTCATCCCAAGAAGTGGCCTCCTCCATGCCCATCACCCACCTTCCCCTCTCCCCCACACCCCCATCTACCCTTAGTATGCTAAGGGATTTGTTAAAGAGACTGTCTTTTTTCCATTGGATATTCTTTCCTGTTTTGTCAAAGATTAGTTGGCCATACATTTCTGGGTCCAATTATGGAGTCTCTATTCTATTCCACTGGTATATGTGTCTTTTTGTGCCAATACGATGCTGTCTTGATGATTACAGGTTTGTAGTAGAGGCTAAAGTCTGGGATTGTGATGCCTCCCATTTTGGTCTTCTTCTTCAATATTACTTTGGCTATTCGGGGTCTTTTGTGGTTGCATACAAATTTTAGGATTGCTTGTTCTAGCTTCGAGAAGAATAACACTGCAATTTTGATTGGGATTGCATTGAATGTGTAGATAGCTTTGGGTAGTATTGACATTTTTTATTCTTCCAATCCAAGAGCATGGAATTTCTTTCCATTTCTTTGTGTCTTCTTAAATTTCCTTCATAAGCTTTCTATACTTTTCAGCATACAGATCGTCTAAATCTTTGGTTAGGTTTATTCTGGGGTGTTTTATGGTTTTTGGTGCAATTGTAAATGGGATCAGTTTCTTGATTTCCCTTTCTGTTGATTCATTATTGGTGTATAAAAATGCAAGCGATTTCTGTACATTGATTTTGTACCTTACAACTATGCTGAATTCATGTATCAGTTTTAGCAGGCTTTTGGGGGAGTCTTTCAGGTTTTCCATGTAGAGTATCATGTCATCTGCAAGAAGTGAAAGTTTCACTTCTTCCTTGCCAATTTTGCTGCATTTTATTTCATTTTGTTGTCTGATTGCTGATGCTAGCACTTCCAATACTATGTTAAACAACAGCGGTGAGAGTGGACATCTCTGTTGTGTTCCTGATCTCAGGGAGAAAGCGCTCAGTTTTTCCCCATTGAGGATTATACTGGCTGTGGGCTTTTTATAAATGGCTCCTATGATGTTTAAGTATGTTCCTTCTATCCCGACTTTCTTGAGACTTTTCATCAAGAAATGATGCTGAATTTTGTCAAATGCTTTTTCTGCATCTATTGAAAGGGTCATATGGTTCTTTTCTTTTATTAATGTCATGTATCACATTGATTGATTTGTGAATATTGAACCAGCCCTGCAGCCCAGGAAAGAATCTCACTTGATCATGGTGAATAATACTTTTTACATGCTGTTGAATTCAATTTGCTAGTATCTTGTTGAGAATTTTTGCATCCATATTCATCAGGGATATTGGTGTGTAGTTCTCTTTTTTTATTGGGTGTCTGTCTGCTTTGGGAGTCAAAGTAATGCTGGCATCATAGAATGAGTCTGGAAGTTTTCCTTCCCTTTCTATTTTTTGGAACAGCTTGAGAAAGATAGGTATTAACTCTGCTTTAAATGTGTGGTAGAATTCCCCCCAGGGAAGCCATCTGGTCCTGGACTCTTATTTGTTGGGAGATTTTTGATAACTGATTCAATTTCTTCGCTGGTTATGGGTCTGTTCAAATTTTCTACTTCTTCCCATTTGAGCTCCAGTAGTGTGTGGGTGTTCAGGAATTTGTCCATTTCTTCCAGGTTGCCCATTATTATTGGCACATAATATTTCATATTATTCCCTGATAATTGCTTGTGTTTCTGAGGGATTGTTTGTAATATATCCATTTTCATTCATGATTTTATCTATTTGGGTCATCTCTCTTTTCTTTTGGAGAAGCCTGGCTAGAGGTTTATCAATTTTGTTTATTTTTTTTAAACAAGTTTTGATTTCACTGATCTGTTCTACTCGGTTTTTGGATTCTACATTGTTTATTTCTGCTCTGATCTTTATTGCTTCTCTTCTTCTGGTGGCCTTGGGGTTTCTTTGTTGTTCTGATTCTAGTTCCTTTCAGTGTGCTGTTAGATTTTGTATGTGGGACTTTTCTTGTTTCTTGAGATAGACTTGTATTGCAATGTATTTTCCTCTCAGGACTGCCTTTGCTGCATCCCAAAGGGTTTGGATTGTGGTATCTTCATTTTCATTTGTTTCCATATATCTTTTAATTTCTTCTCTAATTGCCTGGTTGACTCATTTGTTCTTTAGTAGGATGTTCTTTAACCTCCATTCTTTTGGAGGTTTTCCAGGCTTTTTCCTGTGGCTGATTTAAAGTTTCATAGCATTGTGATTTGAAAGTGTTCATGGTATTATATCACTTCTTTTAGATTCTTGAGGGCTGTTTTATGACCCTGTATGTGATCTATCTTGGAGAATGTTCCATGTACATCTGAGAAGAAAGTATATTCAGCTGCTTTGGGATGTAGAATTCTAAATATATCTGTCAAGTCCATCTTGTCCACTGAATCATTCAGGGCCATTGTTTCTTTACAGATTGTGTATCTAGATGATCTGTCCATTGTTGTAAGTGGAGTATTAAATCCCCCTGCAATTACCACATTCTTATCAATAAGATTGCTTATTTTTGTGATTAATTGTTTTAAATTTTTGGTTGCTTCCGAATTCAGTGCATCAACATTTATAATTGTTAGCTCTTTCTGATGGATAGACTCCGTGATTATTATATAATGCCCTTCTTCATCTCTTCTTACAGGCTTTAATTTAAAGTCTAGTTTGTCTGATATAAGTATGGCTACTTCAGCTTTCTTTTGAATGCCAGTAGCATGATAGATAGAAGAAAATAAAAATAAGTTAGAGAGGGAAAGAGCCAAATCATAAGAGACTCTTAAAAACTGAGAACAAACTGAGGGTTAATAGGGGGTGGGTGATGGGTATTGAGGAGGGCACCTTTTGGAATGAGCACTGGGTGTTGTATGGAAACCAATTTGACAGTAAATTTCATATTAAAAAAAAGACTAAGCTGAGTCTCTTGTAGGCAGAATATTGATGGATCTAGTTTTTATAGTGATTCAGCCATTTTACGTGTTTTGACTGGAGAATATAATCAATTTATGTTTAAGATAATTATTGAAAAGTAAAGATTTACAATTGGCATTTTTTTTACTGCACTATAGACCCATTTTTCCTGGATTTCTATCCTGCTGTTTTCTTGTGTCTTTTTGTATCAGTATGCTTTGACTTATTTATCATGTTCTTTTTTGTAATTACCATAGGTTCTTCCTTTGTGGCTACCATGAGGCTTGCATAAAGCGTCTAAAATTATAACACAATATTTTAAGCTTATAGCAACTTAACTTTAGTAGGATTTCTAAACTTTACACTTTTACTTTTTTTCTTTGCAATTTGTGTTACTGATGTTACAGTTAACATATTTTTATACTGCAAAACCAGTATCAAATTATTATATTTTTGGTTATTTTTACTATTTTTTGACTTAACTTTTTTTAATGTTTATTTTTTGAGAGAGAGAGAGAGTGCATGCACACAGGGGATGGGCAGATAGAGGAAACACAGAATGCGAAGCAGACTCCAGACTCTGAGCTGTCAGCACAGAGTCCAATGTGGGGCCTGAATTCACAAACTGTGAGATCATAACTTGTGCCGAAGTCAGACGCTCAACTGACTGAGCCACCCATGCGCCCCATTTTTTTAACTTTTAAACTAGAGTTGTAAGTGGCTTACACACTGCCACTACCACATTACAGAATCTAACCTTTACTATATATTTACCATTAACAATAAGTTTTATACTACTTTTTTATGTTATTATCATCCATTTATTTCTATTCAAATAACTCATTTTATTATTTCCTGTAAGGAAGGTCTAGGGGTGATAAACTCCCTAAGCTTTTAATTTTTTGGGAAAGTATTTTCTCCCTTTCTTTCCTGAAGGACAGTTTTCCTGTTATAGAATTCCTGGTTGGCAAGCTTTTTTTTACCTCAATATTTTAAGTATATCATCTTATTCTCTCCTGGGCAAAAATTTTCTGTTGAGAAATCCAATAGCCTTATGGGTATTCCTTATATGTAACTTCTCTTTGATTTTGTTGCTTTCAGAATTTTTCCTTTATCTTTGGCTTCTATTTAATCATAAGTATCTAAGCATAGCTTTTTTCAGATTTAATGTATTTGGAGTCTTTTAGCATAACACTCTCCAGTTACATCCACATTGCTACAAAAGGCCAAATTTCATTCTTTCTCATTGCCACGTAGTATTCCATTGGGTATATAAACAACAATTTCTTTATCCATTCATCAGTTGATGGACATTTAGGCTGTTTCCATCATTTGGCTATGGTTGAAAGTGCTGCTATAAACAATGGGGAAAAAGTGCCCTTATGCATCAGCACTCCTGTATCCCTTGGGTGAATTCCTAGCAGTACTATTGCTGGGTCATAGGGTAGATATATTTTTAATTTTTTGAGGAATCTCCACACTCTTTTCCTACTTATTTTTGAGAAAGAGAGAAAGACAGAGTGCGAGTGGGGGAGGGGCAGAGGCGGGGGGACACAGAATCCGAAGCAGGTTCCAGGCTCTGAGCTGTGAGCACAGAGCCTGATGCAGGGTCTGAACTCATGAACTGTGAGACCATGACCTGAGCTGAATTTGGATGCTCAACCAACTGAGCCACCCAGGAGCCCCAGGAATTACTATTTTAAACATACATACTGTTTCTTTATATTTCTCTGCTCTTTCTGGAATATCTATAATGCAAATATTGTTTCTTCTGATTATGTTCTATAAGTTCCACATTCTTCCTTCACTCATTTATATTATTTTCTCCTCTGAGTGGAAAACTTCAAATGTTTTGCCTTCTAGATCTTTGATTCTGTTCTCTGCACTGTTGAGTCTGTTCCTTAAGCTCTCTGTTGAAACCCTCAGTTCAGTCACTGTATTTTTCAGGTGTAGGATTTTTACTTGAATAGTTTTTTAGGTTTCTTATTTCCTTGTTGAACTTCTCATTTCGTTCCTGCATTGTTTTCCTAATTTTGTTTTGGTTTGTCTTGTTTTTTTGTCATGTGTACTTGTAGTTCATTAAACTTTTCTAAGACTACTATTCTGAATTCTTTGTCAGGCAATTCATAGATCTTCAATTTTTACAGTGTGTCATTGGGAGATTAATTAGTTTTTTTTTTTTTAAAGACTCTGCCTTTATTTATTTATTTTTTTTTAGTGCTCTACAAAGTTTTATTTTTTTTATTTTTTTTTCAATATATGAAATTTATTGTCATATTGGTTCCCATACAACACCCAGTGCTCATCCCAAAAGGTGCCCTCCTCAATACCCATCACCCACCCTCCCCTCTCTCCCACCCCCCTTCAACCCTCAGTTTGTTCTCAGTTTTTAACTGTCTCTTATGCTTTGGCTCTCTCCCACTCTACCCTCTTTTTTTTTTCCTTCCCCTCCCCCATGGGTTTCTGTTAAGTGTCTCAGGACCCACATAAGAGTGAAACCATATGGTATCTGTCTTTCTCTGTATGGCTTATTTCACTTAGCATCACACGCTCCAGTTCCATCCACATTGCTACAAAAGGCCATATTTCATTCTTTCTCATTGCCATGTAGTATTCCATTGTGTATATAAACCACAATTTCTTTATCCATTCATCAGTTGATAGACACTTGGGTGCTTTCCATAATTTGGCTATTGTTGAGAGTGCTGCTATAAACATTGGGGTACAAGTGCCCCTATGCATCAGTACTCCTGTATCCCTTAGGTAAATTCCTAGCAGTGCTATTGCTGCATCATAGGGTAGGTCTATTTTTAATTTTCTGAGGAACCTCCACTATGCTTTCCAGAGCGGCTGCACCAATTTGCATTCCCACCAACAGTGCAAGAGGGTTCCCATTTCTCCACATCCTCTCCAGCATCTATAGTCTCCTGATTTGTTCATTTTGGCCACTCTGACTGGCGTGAGGTGATATCTGAGGGTGGTTTTGATTTGTATTTCCCTGATAAGGAGCGACGTTGAACAACTTTTCATGTGCTGTTGGCCATCCGGACGTCTTCTTTAGAGAAGTGTGTATTCATGTTTTCTGCCCATTTCTTCACTGGGTTATTTGTTTTTCGGGTGTGGAGTTTGGTGAGCTCTTTATAGATTTTGGATACTAGCCCTTTGTCTGATATGTCATTTGCAAATATCTTTTCCCATTCCGTTGGTTGCCTTTTAGTTTTGTTGGTTGTTTCCTTTGCTGTGCAGAAGCTTTTTATCTTCATAAGGTCCCAGTAATTCATTTTTGCTTTTAATTCCCTTGCCTTTGGGGATGTGTTGAGTAAGAGATTGCTACGGCTGAGGTCAGAGAGGTGTTTTCTTGCTTTCTTCTCTAGGGTTTTGATGGTTTCCTGTATCACATTCAGGTCCTTTATCCATTTTGAGTTTATTTTTGTGAATGGTGTGAGAAAGTGGTCTAGTTTCAACCTTCTGCATGTTGCTGTCCAGTTCTCCCAGCACCATTTGTGAAAGAGACTGTCTTTTTTCCATTGGATGTTCTTTCCTGCTTTGTCTAAGATGAGTTGGCCATACATTTGTGGGTCTAGTTCTGGGGTTTCTAGTCTATTCCATTGGTCTATGTGTCTGTTTTTATGCCAATACCATGCTGTCTTGATGATTACAGCTTTGTAGTAGAGGCTAAAGTCTGGGATTGTGATGCCTCCTGCTTTGGTCTTCTTCAATATTACTTTGGCTATTCAGGGCCTTTTGTGGTTCTATGTGAATTATAGGATTGCTTGTTCTTGTTTCGAGAAGAATGCTGGTGCAATTTTGATTGGGATTGCATTGAATGTGTAGATAGCTTTGGGTAGTATTGATATTTTAACAATATTTATTCTTCCAATCCATGAGCATGTAATGTCTTTCCATTTCTTTATATCTTCATAAGCTTTCTATAGTTTTCAGCATACAGATCTTTGACATCTTTGGTTAGATTTATTCCTAGGTATGTTATGCTTCTTGGTGCAATTGTGAATGGGATCAGTTTCTTTATTTGTCTTTCTGTTGCTTCATTGTTAGTGTATAATGCAACTGATTTCTGTACATTGATTTTGTATCCTGCAACTTTGCTGAATTCATGTATCAGTTCTAGCAGACATTTGGTGGAGTCTGTCGGATTTTCCATGTATAATATCATGTCATCTGAAAAAAGCGAAAGCTTGACTTCATCTTTGCCAATTTTGATACCTTTGATTTCCTTTTGTTGTCTGATTGCTGATGCTAGAACTTCCAACACTATGTTAAACAACAGCGGTGAGAGTGGGCATCCCTGTCGTGTTCCTGATCTCAGGGAAAAAGCTCTCAGTTTTTCCCCATTGAGGATGATGTTAGCTGTGGGCTTTTCATAAATGGCTTTGATGATGTTTAAGTATGTTCCTTCTATCCCGACTTTCTCAAGGGTTTTTATTAAGAAAGGGTGCTGGATTTTGGCAAAGGCCTTCTCTGCATTGATTGACAGGATCATAAGGTTCTTATCTTTTCTTTTATTAATGTGATGTATCACGTTGATTGATTTCCGAATGTTGAACCAGCCCTGCATCCCAGGAATGAATCCCACTTGATCATGGTGAACAATTCTTTTTATATGCTGTTGAATTCGATTGGCTAGTATCTTATTGAGAATTTTTGCATCCATATTCATCAGGGATATTGGCCTGTAGTTCTCTTTTTTTACTGGGTCTCTGTCTGGTTTAGGAATCAAAGTAATGCTGGCTTCATAGAATGAGTCTGGAAGTTGTCCTTCCCTTTCTATTTCTTGGAATAGCTTGAGAAGGATAGGTATTATCTCTGCTTTAAACATCTGGTAGAACTCCCCTGGGAAGCCATCTGGTCCTGGACTCTTATTTGTTGGGAGATTTTTGATAACCGGTTCAATTTCTTCACTGGTTATGGGTCTGTTCAATCTTCCTATTTCCTCCTGATTGAGTTTTGGAAGCGTGTGGGTGTTTAGGAATTTGCCCATTTCTTCCAGGTTGTCCAATTTGTTGGCATATAATTTTTCATAGTATTCCCTGATAATTGTTTGTATCTCTGAGGGATTGGTTGTCATACTTCCATTTTCATTCATGATTTTATCTATTTGGGTCATCTCCCTTTTCTTTTTGAGAAGCCTGGCTAGAGGTTAATCAATTTTGTCTATTTTTTCAAAAAACCAACTCTTGGTTTCGTTGATCTGCTCTACCGTTTTTTTAGATTCTATATTGTTTATTTCTGCTCTGATCTTTATTATTTCTCTTCTTCTGCTGGGTTTAGGCTGCCTTTGCTCTTCTGCTTCTATTACCTTTAGGTGTGCTGTTAGATTTTGTATTTGGGATTTTTCTTGTTTCTTGAGATAGGCCTGGATTGCTATGTATTTTCCTCTCAGGACTGCCTTCGCTGCATCCCAAAGTGTTTGGATTGTTGTATTTTCATTTTCGTTTGTTTCCATATATTTTTTAATTTCTTCTCTAATTGCCTGGTTGACCCACTCATTCTTTAGTAGGGTGTTCTTTAACCTCCATGCTTTTGGAGGTTTTCCACACTTTTTCCTGTGGTTGATTTCAAGCTTCATAGCATTGTGGTCTGAAAGTATGCATGGTATGATCCCAATTCTTGTATACTTATGAAGGGCTGTTTTGTGACCCAGTATATGATCTATCTTGGAGAATGTTCCATGTGCACTCGAGAAGAAAGTATATTCTGTTGCTTTGGGATGCAGAGTTCTAAATATATCTGTCAAGTCCATCTGATCCAATGTATCATTCAGGGCCCTTGTTTCTTTATTGACCGTGTGTCTAGATGATCTATCCATTGTTGTAAGTGGAGTGTTAAAGTCCCCTGTAATTACCACATTCTTATCAATAAGGTTGCTTATGTTTGTGAGTAATTGTTTTATATATTTGGGGGCTTCTGTATTCGTCACCTAGACATTTATAATTGTTAGCTCTTCCTGATGGATAGACCCTGTAATTATTATATAATGCCCTTCTTCATCTCTTGTTATATCCTTTAATTTAAAGTCTAGTTTGTCTGATATAAGTATGGCTACTCCAGCTTTCTTTTGGCTTCCAGTAGCATGATAAATAGTTCTCCATCCCCTCACTCTCAATCTAAAGGTGTCCTCAGAGCTAAAATGAGTCTCTTGTAGACAGCAAATAGATGGGTCTTGTTTTTTTATCCATTCTGATACCCTATGTCTTTTGGTTGGTGTATTTAGTCCATTTACACTCAGTGTTATTATAGAAAGATACGGGTTTAGAGTCATTTTGATGACTGTATGTTTTATGCTTGTAGGGATATCTCTGGTACTTTGTCTCACAGGATCCCCCTTAGGATCTCTTGTAGGGCTGGTTTAGTGGTGACAAATTCCTTCAGTTTTTGTTTGTTTGGGAAGATCTTTATCTCTCCTTCTATTCTAAATGACAGACTTGCTGGATAAAGGATTCTCGGCTGCATATTGTTTCTGTTTAGCACACTGAAGATCTCGTGCCAATCCTTTCTGGCCTGCCAAGTTTCAAAAGAGAGATCAGTCACGAGTCTTATAGGTCTCCCTTTATATGTGAGGGCACGTTTATCCCTTGCTGCTTTCAGAATTTTCTCTTTATCCTCGTATTTTGCCGGTTTCGCTATGATATGTTGTGCAGAAGATCGATTCAAGTTATGTCTGAAGGGAGTTCTCTGTGCCTCTTGGATTTCAATGCCTTTTTCCTTCCCCAGTTCAGGGAAGTTCTCAGCTATTATTTCTTCAAGTACCCTTTCAGCACCTTTCCCTCTCTCTTCCTCCTCTGGGATACCAATTATGCGTATATTATTTCTTTTTAGTGTATCACATAGTTCTCTAATTTTCTCCTCATACTCCTGGATTTTTTCATCTCTCTTTCTCTCAGTTTCCTCTTTTTCCATAAGTTTATCTTCTAGTTCACCTATTCTCTCCTCTGCCTCTTCAATCCTAGCTGTCGTCGTTTCCATTTTGTTTTGCATTTCGTTTAAAGCGCTTTTCAGCTCCTCGTGACTGTTCCTTAGTCCCTTGGTCTCTGTAGCAAGAGATTCTCTGCTGTCCTCTGTACTGTTTTCAAGCCCAGTGATTAATTTTATGACTATTATTCTAAATTCGCTTTCTGTTATATTATTTAAATCCTTTTTGATCAGTTCATTAGCTGTTGTTATTTCCTGGAGATTCTTCTGAGGGGAATTCTTCCGTTTGGTCATTTTGGATAGTCCCTGGAGTCGTGGGGACCTGCAGGGCACTTCCCCTGTGCTGTGGCCTTTAACTGGAGTTGGTGGGCGGGGCCGCAGTCAGACCTGATGTCTGCCCCCAGCCCACCGCTGGGGCCATAGTCAGACTGGTGTGTGCCTTCTCTTCCCCCTCTTAGGGGTGGGATTCACTGTGGGGTGGCATGGCCCATCTGGGCTACTTGCACACTGCCAGGCTTGTGGTGCTGGGGATCTGGCGTATTAGCTGGGGTGGGTAGGCAAGGTGCACGGGGGCAGGAGGGGCAGGTTTAGCTCGCTTCTCCTTAGGTGATCTACTTCAGGAGGGGCCCTGTGGCAGCGGGAGGGAGTCAGATCCGCTGCCGGAGGTTTGGCACCGCAGAAGCATAGATTTGGTAGTTTGCCTGGAGCGAGCAAGTTCCCTGGCAGGAACTGGTTCCCTTTGGGAATTTGGCTGGGGGATGGGCAAGGGAGATGGTGCTGACGAGCGCCTTTGTTCCCCCCCAAACAGCTCTGTCATCCGGGGGCTCAGCAGCTCTCCTTCCCTTTGTCCTCCAGCCTTCTCGCTTTCCGAGCAGAGCTGTTAACTTATGACCTCCCAGACGCTAAGTCGCGCTTGCTGTCGGAACACACTCCGTCTGGCCCCTCCGCTTTTGCCAGCCAGACTCGGGGGCTCTGCTTGGCAGGAAGTCTGCCCCTCCACCCCGGCTCCCTCCTGCCAGTCGGTGGAGCGCGCACCGCCTCGCCGCCCTTCCTACCTTCTTCCATGGGCCTCTCGTCTGTGCTTGGCTCCGGAGACTCCGTTCTGCTAATCCTCTGGCGGTTTTCTGGGTTATTTAGGCAGGTGTAGGTGGAATCTAAGTGATCAGTAGGATGCACGGTGAGCCCAGCGTCCTCCTATGCAGCCATCTTCCAACCAAGACTCGGGAGATTAATTAGTTTTATTTGATGGTGTATTGTTTACTTGATTTTCATAATCCTTGAATCCTTACCTCGGTATCTGCATGTTTGAGTAAGCATTTTCCTATTCCAGACTTTAAAGATTCACTTTGGCAGAAAAAGTTCTTCAGTGGTCAGCTCAGTTTGGGTTTCTGGATGTGGCTACTTGTATCATCCTTCGGCAGGTGAAGCTTCCTATCAGAGTCTATTTTTGTGTAAAGCCATGGTCACCCTCTGATGTTGGGCAGGGCAGAGCTGCTGCTGGATGAGAACAATTTAGAGGACTGCTGGCTTGGTTTCTTCCAAAGTGAAGCTGTAGGATGGACTCCACATTTGCCTGGTTTCTCTGTTCAGGCTTACTAGATAGTTGGGGCTGGCGCTATACCCAATAGTAGATGGCACTATTGATTAAGTTCCCTGCCCTGGCAGGGCAGCAGTACTAGCTCCAAACCTGATTGTTTGAGAATCTGAACCAGGCAAGACTTCCCTGAATTACCTGGCCAGGGGCAGGGGAGGGGGGTCAATGTCTTGCTGTACATACAGGAAAAAGCATGGACAGATCTCTTTGTTCAAGTGCTACTGTAAACAAGGCTGTCAGATGTACTACACAATTACCTGTGTGCTTTGGTTAGGTTCCCTGCATAGGTAGGGTGAAAGCTATATTCAGCAACGGAAAAGGCTATGAATTAATTTCCCTGCCCAAATACAGTGTGAGAAATTGCTCCAAAGTCCAGCAAAATTTTTGTTTGTGTACTATACTCAAGGTGACCCATGCCTCAAGTTTTCTAGCTGAACAGGGCCAATGGCTTTGTTTTTCAGATGAATAGCTTTGCCTGCCATAGTCTGCTCTAACAATTTTGGGTTATGCAGATTTCCAGGTGCTCTGGCCAGTCTTTTAAGTCAGGCAAGGCCAGGAGCTAACACAGCAGTGGACCAGGCTATTATTTAGTTCCCCTTCTTGGGCAAGGGAAAACCAGGTTGCAAAGCATTAAAAACTCTTTGCTTGAGGACCCAAATCAGGCAGACCTATAATCGTCTGAGTTCCTTCATCAAAGTTTGCCACTATCTTGGCTTTGTAAATAAGCAAATATGCTGCGTGGAATTGCTACCTGGGCATCACAGGGTGGAATGCTGTCTGCCAAGATCCAAGTGCTGGTTGTTTCAAGCCCCTACTCTCTACTACATCACAATTAGATTCCCAATGGCCAAGTCCCACTGATTCCCCTCCAATCCCTGTGGAGTAAGACCAAAGTAGAAGTTCCCAAGAAGTGACCCACAATGCTGGTGGAGCTGGATGTCCATCCACCAAAGGTGCTCTTTCCTTCTGGAAGAACTGTAGGCTCAGAGGAGACCTCTCATTGTAGTGCACTGGCCTAGGGTTGAAGAAACATAGTCAGCATATAGCCAATTCTCTTAACCTTCTAATGCAGTTTATCTTGGTCTCTGAGGTGCAGAGAGTGGTTCAGCCTCTATTCCATACTATAGTGTTCTCTCAGTAGTGTTTTCTTCATGAATGGCTGTTGTTCTTTTTGTGAGGGGAAGCAAAGTCAGAAACAACTATGTCCCCATCTTGGTGATGTCACTCTCCTGATCATTAGATTTTGAGACTATGTTAAAACTTCCAACCACAATTGTTGATATATTTATTTGTTCATGCAAGTCTGTAGGTAGTTGCTTAATCCGCTTTGAGGCTGTATTGTTTGGTAAATATGTGCTTATTTTGGCTACATATTCTTGCCATATTTTATCTTTTTTTGGTTTAATTCTGTTTTGTCATAAAATAAGAATGCTATTTCAAACCTTCTGCCACATTATTCCTTACAACTCTTTAGTGGCACTTCATATCCTCCAGAATACAATCCAAACTCCTGATCATGGCTTATAAGGCATTTCAGGATCCAGCCCTGGTCAATTCTCCACCCTGTTCTCAAAACACTTTAGCACATTTACTCTTTATTCCCACTATTCAGAACAATTTTTATTTTCTTCAATATATCCAAACCCCAAAGAAGACACACAGATGGCCAACAGACACATGAAAAGATGCGCTATATCACTCATCATCAGGGAAATACAAATCAAAACCACAAGGAGATACCACCTCACACCTGTCAGAATGAGTAAAATTAACACCACAGAAAACAACAGATGTTGGAAAGATGTGGAGAAAACTCTTACACTGTTGGTGGGAATGCAAACTGGTGCAACCACTCTGGAAAACAGGATGGAGGTTCCTCAAAAAGTTAAAAATAGAACTACCTTATGAACCAGCAATTGCATTAGTAGGTATTTACGCAAAGGATACAAAAGTACTGATTCAATGGCACACATGCACAACAATGATTATAGCAGCATTATCAACGAGAGCCAAATTATGGAAAAAGCCCAAATATCCATCAACGGATGAGTGTATAAAGAAGATGTGGTATATATATATATATATATATATATAGTAACATTACCCACACTTCAAACACAATGAAGTCTTTCCAAAAGAATGAAATGGCATAGATAGAGCTAGAGTGTATTATGCTAAGTGAAATAAGTCAATCAGAGAAAGAAAAATAAGATATGATTTCACCCATAAGTGGAATTTAAGAAACAAAACAGATGCACAAAGGGAAAGGGAAAAAATAGACAAACAATAAGTGACTCCTAATGATAGAGAACAAACTGAGAGTTGATGAAGGGGAGTCGGGTGGGGGGGTAGGTTAAATGGATGATGGGTATTAAGGAGAGCACTTATGATGAGAGCACTTGTTATGATGAGTACTGGTTGTTATATGTAAGTGATGAATCACTAAATTCTACTCTTGAAACCAATAGTATACTGTATGTTAACTAGTTAATTTAAATAAAATTTGAAACAAAAAAATATATCCAAACCATTGTGTTATAGCTCATCCTCAACCTTCTCACAGGACTTTAATTCCATCCCAACTGTCTTTCTGGCTTCACCTTTTTCTCCTTTTTAAACTGTAGATTTACAAATGAAAATAAATCATTCAAATGTCTTTGTGACTCTCAACTTTTGGGTCACCAATAAAAACTAGATTCAAAAAGGTGATCTCTGTGATTGTAAGGAGTACAAATAACATAAGACTTTACTTGAGGACCCATGGAAAGGTGTTCCATGGCACATGCCAAAAGTGGTAGCGTGGTGCTAGCTCTGGACAGAGAATAGGGAGACCGTGAAAGTTAGGGTCTAGTCCTGTCTAACCTACAACTAATAAGCTAGGTGACTAGGAGTAAGTCTTTTACCCTCATGGCAACACTGTATTTCATATTAACAAAAATAAGGTAACTCAACTCTTAGGTTTCTACTCAAGGAAAAAAATGTGTTCACAGAGACTTGTACTTTTATGTTCGTAGCAGCATGATTCATAGCACCCAAAAATTGGCAAAATGGAAGCAATCCAAATAACCATTTACTGATAAATGGTTAAACAAAAGGTTTTATATTCTTCTTTTTAAATATGAAATTTGTTGTCAAATAGGTTTCCATACAACACCCAGTGCTCATTCCAAAAGGTACCCTCCACAATACCCATCACCCACCCTCCCCTCTCTCCCACCCCCCATCAACCCTCAGTTTGTGCTCAGTTTTTAAGATTCTCTTATGCTTTGGCTCCCTACCTCTCTAAACTCTTTTTTTTTCTTCCCCTCCCCCATGGACTTCTGTTAAGTGTCTCAGGATCCACATAAGAGTGAAAAGAGATGGTATCTGTCTTTCTCTGTATGACTTATTTCACTTAGCAAAACACTCTCCAGTTCCATTCACATTGCTACAAAAGGCCATATTTCATTCTTTCTCATTGCCACGTAGTACTCCATTGTGTATATAAACCACAATTTCTTTATCCATTCATCAGTTGATGGACATTTAGGCTCTTTCCATAATTTGACTATTGTTGAGAGTGCTGCTATAAACTTTGGGGCACAAGTGCTGCTATGCATCACCACTCCTGTATCCCTTGGGTAAATTCCTAGCAGTGCTATTGCTGGGTCATAGGGTAGATCTATTTTTAATTTTTTCAGGAACCTCCACACTGTTTTCCAGAACAGCTGCACCAGTTTGCATTCCCACCAGCAGTGCAAGAGGGTTCCCATTTCTCCACATCCTCGCCAGCATCTATAGTCTCTGGATTTGTTCATTTTAGCCACTCTGACTGACGTGAGGTGATATCTGAGTGTGGTTTTGATTTGTATTTCCCTGATAAGGAGCGACGTTGAGCAACTTCTCATGTGCCTGTTGGCCTTCTGGATGTCTTCTTTAGAGAAGTGTCTATTCATGTTTTCTGCCCATTTCTTCACTGGATTATTTGTTTTTCAGGTGTGGAGTTTGGTGAGCTCTTTATAGATTTTGGATACTAGCCCTTTGTCCGATATGTCATTTGCAAATATCTTTTCCCATTCCATTGGTTGCCTTTTAGTTTTGTTGATTGTTTCCTTTGCAGTGCAGAAGCTTTTTATCTTCATGAGGTCTCAATAGTTCATTTTTGCTTTTAATTCCCTTGCCTTTGGTGATGTGTCAAGTAAGAAAATTCTGCGGCTGAGGTCAGAGAGGTTTTTTCTTGCTTTCTCCTCTAGGATTTTAATGGTTTCCTGTCTCACATTCAGGTACTTTATCCATTTTGAGTTTGTTTTTGTGAATGGTGTAAGAAAGTGGTTTCATCTTTCTGCATGTTGCTATCCAGTTCTCCCAGCACCATTTGTGAAAGAGACTGCCTTTTTTTTCCATTGGATATTCTTTCCTGCTTTGTCAAAGATTAGTTGGTCATACTTTTGTGGGTCTAGTTCTGGGGTTTCTATTCTATTCCATTGGTCTATGTGTCTGTTTTTGTGCCAATCCCATGCTGTCTTGATGATTACAGCTTTGTAGTAGAGGCTAAAGTCTGGGATTGTGATGCCTCCTGCTTTGGTCTTCTTCTTCAAAATTACTTTGGCTATTCGGGGCCTTTTGTGGTTCCATACAAATTTAGGATTGCTTGTTCTAGCTTTGAGAAGAATGCTGATGGAATTTTGATTGGGATTGCATTGAATGTGTAGATAGCTTTGGGTAGTATTGACATTTTGACAATATTTATTCTTCCAATCCATGAGCACGGAATGTTTTTCCATTTCTTTATATCTTCTTCAATTTCCTTCATAAGCTTTCTATAGTTTTCAGCATACAGATCTTTGACATCTTTGGTTAGATTTATTACTAGGTATTTTATGCTTCTTGGTGCAATTGTGAATGGGATCAGTTTCTTTATTTGTCTTTCTGTTGCTTCATTGTTAGTGTATAAGAATGCAACGGATTTCTATAAATTGACTTTGTATCCCGCGACTTTGCTGAATTCATGTATCAGTTCTAGCAGTCTTTCTGTGGAGTCTGTCAGATTTTCCATGTATAATATCATGTCATCTGCAAAAAGTGAAAGCTTGACTTCATCTTTGCCAATTTTGATGCCTTTGATTTCCTTTTGTTGTCTGATTGCTGATGCTAGCACTTCCAACACTATGTTAAACAACAGCAGTGAGAGTGGACATCCCTGTCATGTTCCTGATCTCAGGGAGAAAGCTCTCAGTTTTTCCCCATTGAGGATGATATTAGCTGTGGGCTTTTCATAAATGGCTTTGATGATGTTTAAGTATGTTCCTTCTATCACGACTTTCTCCAGGTTTTTTATTAAGAAATGATGCTGAATTTTCTCAAATGCTTTTTTCTGCATTGATTGACAGGATCATACGGTTCTTATCTTTTCTTTTATTAATGTGACATATCACATTGACTGATTTATGAATGTTGAACCAGCCCTGCATACCAGGAATGAATCCCACTTGATCATGGTGTATAATTCTTTCTATATGCTGTTGAATTTGATTTGTCAGTATCTTATTTAGAATTTTTGCATCCATATTCATCGGGGATATTGACCAGTAGATCTCTTTTTTTACTGGGTCTCTGTCTGGTTTAGGAATCAAAGTAATGCTGGCTTCATACAATGAGTCTGGAAGTTTTCCTTCCCTTTCTATTTTTTGCAATAGCTTGGGAAGGTTAGGTATTATCTCTGCTTTAAATGTCTGGTAGAATTCTGCAGGGAAGCCATCTGGTCCTGGACTCTTATTTGTGGGGAGATTTTTGATAACTGATTCAATTTCGTCCCAGTTATGGGTCTGTTCAAGTTTTCTATTTCTTCCTGTTTGAGTTTTGGAAGTGTGTGTGTGTTTAGGAATTTGTCCATTTCTTCCAGGTTGTCCAATTTGTTGGCATATACTTTTTCATAGTATTCCCTGATAATGGCTTGTATTTCTGAGGGATTGGTTGTAATAATTCCATTTTCATTCATGATTTTATCTATTTGGGTCATCTCCCTTTTCTTTTTGAGAAGCCTGGCTAGAGGATTGTCAATTTTGTTTATTTTTTCCAAAAACAAACTCTTGGTTTCATTGATCTGCTCTACCATGTTTTTAGATTCTATATTGTTTATTTCTGCTCTGATCTTTATCATTTCTGTTCTTCTGCTGAGTTTTGGGTGTCTTTGCTGTTCTGCTTCTAGTTCCTTTAGGTGTGCTGTTAGATTTTGTATGTGGGATTTTTTTGTTTCTTGAGATAGACCTCGATTGCAATGTATTTTCCTCTCAGGACTTACTTCCTTCACTGCATCCCAAAGCGTTTGGATTGTTGTCTTTTCATTTTCGTTTGTTTCCAAATATTTTTTAATTTCTTCTCTAATTGCCTGGTTGACCCATTCATTCTTTAATAGGGTGTTCTTTAACCTCCATGCTTTTGGAGGTTTTCCACACTTTTTCCTGTGGTTGATTTCAAGCTTCATAGCATTGTGGTCTGAAAGTATGCATAGTATGATTTCAATTCTTGTATACTTAGGAAGGGCTGTTTTGTGACCCACTATGTGATCTATCTTGGAGAATGTTCCATGTGCACTCGAGAAGAAAGTATATTCTGTTGCTTTGGGATGCAGAGTTCTAAGTATATCTGTCAAGTCCATCTGATCCAATGTATCATTCAGGGCCCTTGTTTCTTTATTGACCGTGTGTCTAGATGATCTATCCATTGTTGTAAGTGGAGTGTTAAAGTCCCCTGCAATTACCACATTCTTATCAATAAGGTTGCTTATGTTTGTGAGTAATTGTTTTATATATTTGGGGGCTTCTGTATTCGTCACCTAGACATTTATAATTGTTAGCTCTTCCTGATGGATAGACCCTGTAATTATTATATAATGCCCTTCTTCATCTCTTGTTACAGCCTTTAATTTAAAGTCTAGTTTGTCTGATAATTGTGGCTACACCAGCGTTCTTTTGACTTCCAGTAGCATGATAGATAGTTCTCCATCCCCTCAGTTTCAATCTGAAGGTGTCCTCAGGTCTAAAATGAGTCTCTTGTAGACAGCAAATAGATGGGTCTTGTTTTTTTATCCATTATGATACTCTATGTCTTTTGGTGGGAGCATTTAGTCCATTTACATTTAGTGTTATTAAAGAAAGATATGGGTTTAGAGTCATTGTGATGTCTGTAGGTTTCATGCTTGTAGTGATGTCTCTGATATTTGTTTCACAGGATCCCCCTAGGATCTTTTGTAAGGCTGGTTTAGTGGTAATGAATTCCTTCAGTTTTTGTTTGTTTGGGAAGACCTTTATCTCTCCTTCTATTCTGAATGACAGACTTGCTGGATAAAGGATTCTCGGCTGTGTATTCTTTCTGTTTATCACATTGAAGATTTCCTGCCATTACTTTCTGGCCTGCTAAGTTTCAGTAGATAGATCCATCACTAGTCTTATTGGTATCCCTTTATATGTTAAAGTGTGTTTATCCCTAGCTGCTTTCAGAATTTTCTCTTTATCCTTGTATTTTTCCAGTTTCACTATGATATGTCATGCAGAAGATCAATGCAAGTTACATCTG
Organism: Panthera uncia; assembly: GCF_023721935.1. Lineage (NCBI taxonomy): Eukaryota > Metazoa > Chordata > Mammalia > Carnivora > Felidae > Panthera > Panthera uncia. Next base: position 58,974,273 of record NC_064817.1, on the reverse strand, counting down.
AAGGGAGTTCTCTGTGACTCTTGCATTTCAATCCCTTTTTCCTTCCCCCAATCAGGGAAGTTCTCAGCTATGATTTCTTCAAGTACACCTTCAGCCCCTTTCTCTCTCTATTCCTCGACTGGAATCCCAATTATGCGTACATCATTGTGTTTCATCGCATCACTTATTTCACTACTGCTCCCCTCTTACTCCTAGTTTTTTTTGTCTCTCTTTTTCTCTGATTCCTCTTTTTCCATAATTTTATCTTTAAATTCACCTGTTCTTTCCTCTGCCTCTTCAATCCGAGCTTTGGTTGCCTACATTTTATTTTGCACCTCATTTATAGCATTTTTGAGCTCCTCCTGACTGTTTCTTAGTCCCTTGGTCTCTTTAGCAATAGATTCTCTGCTGTTCTCTATACTTTCTGCAAGTCCAGCGATTAATTTTATGAATATTATTTTAAATTCATTTTCTCTTATATTGCTTAAATCGTCTTGATCAGTTCATTAGCTGTCACTACTTCCTGGAGTTTCTTTTGAGGAGAATTCTTCTGTTTCATCATTTTGGATAGTCCCTGGAGTGGTGCAGAACTGCAAGGCTCTTCCTCTGTGCTGTCTGGAGTAACTTTCATTGGTGGGCATGGCTGCAGTCAGACCTGATGTCTGCCCCCAGCCCACCGCTGGGGCCACAGACAGACTGGTGTGTACCTTCTCTTCCCCTCTCCCAGGGGCAAGACTCACTGTGGAGTGGTGTGGCCCCTGTCTGGCCTACTTGCACACTGCCAGGCTTGTGGTGCTGCTTCAGTCGGATCTGGCTTATTAGCTGGGGTGGATCCACAAGGTGCACAGGGGTGGGAGGAGCAGACTCAGCTCACTTTACCTTCAGTGGCCTGCTTCGGGAGGGTCCCTGTGCCATGGAGAGGGAGGCAGACCTATCGGAAGAATGGATCCACAGAATCACAGCGTTGGGTGTTTGTGCAGTGCAAACAAGTTCCCTGATGGGAACTGGTTCCCTTTGGGATTTTGGCTGGGGGATGGGTGAGGGAGATGGCACTTCCCAGTGCCTTTGTTCCCCACCAAACTGAACTCTGTCCTCTGGGGCTCAGAAACTCTCCCTCCCGTTGTCCTCTAGCCCTCCCACTCTGGGAGCAGAGCTGTTGACTTCTAACATTCCAGATGTTAAGTTCCACCTGGTGTTAGAACACACTCTGCCCGGCCCCTCTGCTTTTGCAAGCCAGACTCTGGGGCTCTGCCTTGCAGGGAGGGCTGCCCCTCCACTGCCCTGGCTCCCTACTGCCAGTCAGTGTAGCCCGCACCACCTCTCCACCTTTCCTACCCACTTCTGTGGGCCTCTTGTCTATGCTTGGCTCCTAAGAATCTGTTATGCTAATTTTATGGCGGTTTTCTGGGTTATTTAGGCCAATGTGGGTGGAATCTGATCAGCAGGACACGGTGAGCCCAGCGTCCTCCCACGCCGCCCTCAGCTTAAAGACACACATAAACTAAGAGTAAAGTTATGGGAAATCTATTTTATGCATATGGTAACTAACAAAATTAGGCATAGCTAGACTTATGTCAGAAGAAATACTTTAAAAATGGTAAATAGAGACAAAAAATCAATAAATAATGGTAACGAGGTGAATCACTCAAGATTAAAATAATTATAAATATTTATATACCCAACATTGAACCACTTAAATATATAAAGCCCAAACTAACAGAACTAAAAGGAGAAATTAAAAAAAAATACAATAAACGTTGTTGAATTTATACTCCAGTCTTAATGGAATAATCATCCAGGCAAGTAATCAGCAAGGAAACATCAGATTTGAACAGTACTAAAAACCAAATCGACCTAACAGACAAATACAGAGCAACTTATCCAACAAAGCAGACTACACATTCTTTTTAGGCACAGATGGAACATTTTCTAAAATAGATGTTAGGCCACATAACAAGTTCTTAGCAAATTCAAAGAGACTGAAATCATATCAAGTATCTTTTGTGACCATAAAAATATGAACCTAGAAATAAGTAATGGAAGGAACATGGCAAAATTCATCAACACATGGAAATTAGAAAACATTCTCCTCAAAAACCAATGGGTTAAAGGAGAAATTAAAGGGTAAATAAAAAAGTATCTTGGAACAAAAGAAAATGAAAATACGATATATGAAACTTATTGGATGAAGCAAAAGCAGGTCTCAGATGGAAGGTTGTAACAATAATCACCTCATTAAGAAATAAGAAAGATCTCAAATACATAACTGAATCCTACAACTTCAGGAAATAGAAAAAGGACAAACTGAGTCCAAAATTAGCAGAACGAAGGAAATAATAAAGATTAGAGCAGAAATAAAAGAAAAAGAGAATAGGAAAAAATAGAAAAAAAAAGTAACAAAACTAAAAGTTGCTTTTTCAAAAGGTAAATATAGTTGGCACACCTTTCTTTAGACTAACCAACGAATATAGAGAAGACACAAATCAATAAAATTATAAATTGTTTAACATTTATTCATTTTTGAGAGTGAGAGAGACAGAGCATGAGTGGGGGAGGGGCAGAGAGAGAGGGAGACACAGAATCAGAAGCAGCCTTCAGACTCCGAGCTGTCAGCACAGGGCCTGATGCAGGGCTTGAACTCACGGACTGCAAGATAATGACCTGAGCCGAAGTCGGATGCTCAACTGACTGAGCCACCCAGGCGCCCGTCAAATCAATAAAATTATAAATAGAAAAATAGACATTATAACATACCACAGAAGTGCAATATATCTTATGAGGATACTATTAATTATTAGTCAAATAAGTGAGCAACAAAGAATAAATGGAATAATTCTTAAAAACATAAAGCCTGCCCAAACTGAATCATAAAGAAATAGAAAATCTGATTAGAACAATTACTAATAAGATAGAATCAATAATCAAAAATATCCCAATGAAGGAAAACCCAGGAATAAATGGCTACACTGGCAAGTTTAACCAAACATTTAAATTAGAATTATCACCAATACTTTTTAAACTCTTCCAGAAAAATTAAGAGAAAGGAAAACTGAAGGTCAATATCCCTCATGAACATAGATGCAAAGACTCTTGGTGAAATTCTAGCAAACCAAATTTAGCAGCAGATTTAAAGGCTCACTCACTATGATCAAGTAGGACTTATCCCTGGCATGTGAAGATGGTTGAAAATATGCAAAATAATCAATATGACACAACACATTAATATAATAAAAGAAAAAATATATAATCATTTCAATAGGTGCAGAAAAAGCATTTGACAAAATTCAACAGCCATTCATGAAAAAACTCTTAAAAAATAGGTACAGAAGGAATGTACCTCAACATAATGAAGGCCACATATGACAGGTCCACAGTTAACATAATGGTGAAAGGTTGAAATATTTTCCTTCAAGATCAGGAGGAAAGCAAGAGTGCCTACTCACACTACTTCTACAGTACTGGAATTCCTGGTCAGAGCACTATGATATGTCATGGTGTTAACCTTTTATTTTGAATGGAGTTCTCTATGCCTCTTGGACTTGGATGCCTGTTTCCTTCCCCAGATTAAGGAATTGCTCAGCTATAATTTGTCCAAATAAACCTTCTTTCCCTTTCTCTCGCTCTTCTTCTTCTGGAACTCCTATGATATGGATATTGTTGCATTTCATGGAATGACTTAGCTCTCTAATTCTCCCTCATGATCTAGTAATTTCCTTTCTCTTTTTTCCAGCTTCATCATTTTCCATAATTTTATCTTCTATTTTACCCATTCTCTTCTCTGCTTCTTCCATCTTCACTGTTACTGTATCTAGTTTAATTTGCATCTCATTTATAGCACTTCTTAATTAATCGTGACTAGTTTTCAGGTCTTTGATCTCTGCAACAATAGATTCTCTGCAGTGTTCTATGCTTTTTTCAAGCTCATCTATCATTCTTATGACTATTAGTCTAAATTCTTTATCATATATATTGTGTATATTTGTTTTGAGCTATTCTCTGGCTGTGATTTCTTCCTGACTTTTCTTTTGGGTACAGTTCTTCTGTTTTGTCATTTTTGTCTAAGTTTTTGTCTTTTGCATGTTTTTATAGCTTTGTTATGTGTCCTGCATCTGCAAGTACTATTATATTAAAAAGGGATAATACACTGTCCAGGGCCTGGCACTTCAGGAAGTGTTTTTGGTGTATGTTGCATTCACTCTGTTGTTGTGTTTTGGCTGCTCTATCCCATTGGCCAGTTCTCTGCAAAGCCTCTCCTTCCTTTGTATTGGTGGAGTGTTTGGACCTTCAATCAGGTGTGCTTTGATTTGTTTGTTGAAGTAACCCTGGAAAAAAAGAAGGAAAAAAAATGGGTACAAAGGAAGCCTGATCCCATAAAAAAAAGAAAAATGAAATGGGAGAAAAGAAGACCAAAAAGAGAATCAAAAAACTATAAGGCTAAATCCAGAAGAATAGAAATAAAAATAAAGAAGACACATCAAAATGGTGAGAAAAGAAAATAGTAAAAATGCCTGATCAAACAAACCATATATATATATACATACACACACACACACACACACACACACATATATATATTAAGAATTTACCAAAAACAACTCAGAAACCATGAGCCTGATTAAAAAAAAAAGAGGGTAGGAAGAAAAAGAAAAAGAAAAGAAAAGAAAAGAAAAGAAAAAGATGGGGGCACCTTGGTGGCTCAGTTGGTTAAGTGACTTCGGCTCAGGTCATGATCTCACTGTTCATGGGTTCAAGCTCCACATCAGGCTCTGTGCTGACAGCTCAGAGCCTGGGTCCTGCTTCAGATTCTGTGTCTCCCTCTCTCTCTGCCACTGCCCCACTCACACTGTCTTGCTCTCTCTCAAAAATAAACATTAAGAAAAAGAAAAAAAGAAAAAAAGAAAAGAAAGACAGATAAACATAAACAAAACAAAACAAAACAAAACAAAACAGTTTTCTGTTGGGGCCTGGGACCGGTGGTTGTGCTGGTCTGGAGGAGAGGCCAGCTGCCTTGGGTCAGTCAGAGTTGTTCTAGTAAGTAAGCAGTTGCCAGGCACAGAGGGGCGGGGTTTGGTGTAAGCAGGTCCACCTCCACTGGGGGCTGCAGTGTTTCTCTCTGAAGTCTCATGGTGTTGGTTTTGGGGAGAAAAATAATGACAGCCCAATCTTTCTTCCCCAGACCAAGCATCTCAAACCACGCTGTTCAGGTAGCACTCGCAGAACAGTGAGGGTGGTCAGCCCTGCTCCACAGTTCTCCTGTGCCTCCTAAACACTTGGCTGGGATTCAAAACCAGATGTCTTAAAGGATCGTGCACCCCATGGACCCTGTTCTGGTGTAGCACTACTCTGCACTCCTGATAAAAGGCCTTTGGTTGGCACCTGCAAGACCTTTAGTCCTTGGGGAGGTAATAAACCCTCTTCCCAAAGTACTCGAGGAAGCGGACTGTTCTCTACCAATGTGCCCCTGAGATCACTACAGTGCTCCAGGGCTGGCTCCTTCTTCCCCAGGAAAGCACACACCTGGCTTCCAGATTATCTTTGGAGAAAGTCGCACACTTTTGGAACCTCCAAGTTTCAGCTCCTAAGGCTGTTTGCAAAATAGAAACTGGCATTCTCTGGATTTCTTGTTCTCCAGCCCATGATCCAGAGAGGTTTTCCTCTTGTGCTAATTAGACATGGAAACCTTCTCTCTTTCTCTCCCTTTTGTCTCTGCACAGAAAGGTTTCCCTACCCTCCATGCCTATGCCATTTTATCTCCTCCAATTCACATATACACACCTCAATCTTACCAAACTGTCTCCCTCCAACTGTGGAGATCCTTCTGCCACTCAACGCATTGATTTCCTGGGTGTTCCAAGTGATCTGACCTCAATTCAGCTGTGTTTGAGGATGAGGAAATCCTAGTTCCCCTACTTCTCTGCCATCTTAACTCCACCCTCCTGGTCAGAGCAATCGAGAACAAAAAGAAAGAAAACGATCAGAATTGGAAAAAAACAAAATAAAATAGTCTCTATATGTAGATAACACTATTTTATATATAGAAATGCTGAAGACTTCACCCAAAAATGTTAGATATAGAAATGCTGAAGACTTCACCCAAAAATGTTAGATATAAAAATCCTGAAGACTTCACCCAAAAATGTGAGATCTAATAAACATGTTCAGAAAATTTTCAGGATAAAAAAATTAACATACTAAAATCAGCAGGGTTTCTACACATGAATAACAAATTATCCAAGAAGGAAATGAAGAAACTGACCACCTTTACAATAACATTAAAAATAGCAAAATACTTAGGACTAAATATAACAAGGAGATGAAAGATCTCTAATCCAGAATCTACAAGGTGTTTATGAAAGACATCAAAGAAGGGAAAAACAACTGGAAATATGTCCCATGTTCAAGAATTAACACTGTTAAAATGTCAATACTACCAAAAGCCATCTATAGATCCAATGCAATATCCATCAAGATTCTATTGGCGTTTTTTAAAACAGAAAAAAAAATCTTAAAGTTTATAAGGCACCACAAAAGATCTTGAAAAACTAAGACAATCATGAGAGAGAGGAAAAGAGAAGGCATCAAATTTCTTGATTTCAAGCTATCCTCTAAAGCTATGTAGTAATCAAATCAGACACATATATTAATGGAACAGAACGTAGAGACCAGAAATAGCCCAAGAATATATAGTCAAATAATATCTGACAAGAGAGCAAAGAATACTCAATGGAGGGTCTCTTCAATAAATGGTGCTGGGGAAAGCGAATATCCACATGTAAAAGTGTAAAAGTAGATCTCTATTTTACATGGCTCACAAAATGTAACTTGAAATGGATTAAAGACTTAAATGAAAGACCTGAAGCCATAAAATTCTTAGACAAAAACATAGAAGAAAAGCTACTTGACATAGGTCTTAACAATAATTTTTTATATATGACAGCTAAAACACAAGCAACAAAATAAAAAAATAAACAGGAGATGACAATTAAAAGCTTCTTTACAGAAAAAGCAACAATAATGTAAAACGACAATTTACACAATGGGAAAAATCTTTGCAAACCACATATCTGATAAAGGGTTAATATCCAAAATATACATGGAACTTATACAACTTAACAGGAAAAATAATCTGATTAAAAATGAGCAAATGACTGAAGTGGACAGTTTTTCCAGAAAAGACATATGAATGGTAACCAGATACACTAAAGCACATACAGTATCACAAATAATTAAGGAACTTCAAATGAAAATACAATGATATATCTCCTTATGCTTGTTGGAATGGCTAGCATCAAAAAGACAATACATAACAAACGCTGTTGAGGATATGGAGAAAACGGAAAACTGTGCTGTTGGTGGGACTTGAAACTGGTACAGTCACATGGAAAACAGTATGGAGTTTCCTCAAAAAATTGAATATATAACTACTATATGATCCATCAATCCCATTTCTGGGAATATATCTGAAGGAAATTAAAACACTATGTCAAAAAGCTTATTGGCACGCCCACATTAATAGCAGAATTATTTAAAATAGCCAAGACATGAAAACAATGTAAGTGTTCATTAATAGTTAAACGAATATAGAAGTTGTGAATGATTATACAATATATATAAAATTCATCAATAAACAGAAAATTGTGCCATTTGCAAATATATGGATGGGCCTCAATGGCATTATGATAATGAAATAAATCAGAGAAAAACAAATACTGTATGACCTTACTTATATGTAGAATCAGAAAAAAAATACCTCATAGAATAAGAGATCAAAGATCACTTAGAATCTTAGAATCTCATGGAATAAAATTTATGGTTATCAGAGGGGGGCTAAGAAGGTGGTGGAGTAGGAGGCCCTAGGCATATCTCACCCCTCAAACATAACCATGTAACTATCAAATCATTCTAATATCCTAGAAATCAACTTGAAGGCCGTTAGAACAAACTCTACAACTAAAGGGACAGAAGAAGCCACATCAAAGAAAGTAGGAAGTGCAGAAACTACAGGTACGTGGTGAAGAAATGGATCACAGGTACTATAGAGGGGAGGGAACTGTGGTCATGGATAAAGGCCAGAGAGGATCACACTGGGGAAAACACAAGAAGAAAACCTCCCCAAAGTCATTGTCTGGGAAAATGAGAGGGAGTGACTTTTCTGAGTTTTTGCAAGCAACGGAGCTTAAAGACTGGAATTTTAAAGGTCAGTGGGCTTGGTTAGGATAGAGTACTGAGGGCACTTCCCTACTCCTTGTGAGAAAGCAGGCAAGCAGCCCAGGGGCAGAAGACATGGGAACAGCAATCTGAACAATGCTTGAGACACATTATGGGATATTATTTGTTCCTTTTGGAGGGTATCCATGAGAGGAAGAGTTCACAGACACCTCTCTGGGGACAAAGAAGACCCTGGTGACAGTTCCCTCCCTCACCCTTCAGCATAAACACAAAGTCACCTGCTGGAAGTAGCACAAAGCCCACACTGGCTACCTAACTTGCTTACAAAAAGACCCACTCTCCTGAACTCTGGCACAACTGACCTTCTCAGTCAAGCTTGTCTCAGTCCCAACATAGCAGGCCCCTCTGCCAGAAGACCAGAACAAATGCCTGCCCACATCACATCCTTAAAGACTAGAGTTTTAAAAGTCAAGGTTTGGCTGAGAAAGAGCCCAAGAGCACCGCACTGCTCCTGCAGAGAGGTAGACAAACAAGCTGGAGGCAGACAGTGCGGCAACAGTGATCTGAAGAATACCTGGGTCACACAGGGAGGAGATTATTGACTCTTCTCAGAGAGGTTCCCTGAGATTCAGCATTCATGGAGACCTCTCTCCAGGGACAAATGAGCCATATAGCACATTTTCCTTCCCCTGCCTCTTAGCATAAACACAGTGTCACCTGTCGGAAGCAGCACAGTACCAAAACTGGATGCCTAACCTGCTTACACCAAGTCACAAATTCATGTGCTCTGGAAGTACTGCCCTTTCCCAACAAGCTTGACTCAGTACAAGGTGGCAGATGCTTTGTGCTGACAATCAGAAACACCTGCCCACAGCTGCCCACACCATGTTTCCTGACCATACAGTTCTGCAGAGACTCAATTCCAGTGGAGTGGTGGCTGGTCTCATTCAACAAGCAGACAAGAGCACACCTAGTTAAAACTCATCACATTCTGGCTAAGAACCAAATACTGCCCACTGCAGGCAAGGAAAGCTTCTGCAGATGACTGGCCTGAAGGGTACAGCAGCCACAACAGAGCAGCAGGGCACATGTAGCACACAACAGAGACACTCCCTGAAGCACAACGTCCTGGACACTACATGACCTCTTTTCAAGAAGCCATTACACTCAGGAACAGGAAACATAATGGGTTTTTCTAACACAGAGAAGACAGAGATTAGGACAAAATACCAAGATGGAGAAATTCATCCCAAATGAAAGAACAAGATAAGTTCACACCAGAGATCTAATGGAAACAGATATAAGTAACATGCCTGACAGAGAATTTAGAGCAACAATCTTAAGGACTCTCACTGGGCTTGAGAAAAGAATGGAAGACTTCAGGGAGAACCTTACAATGGAGATAAAAGAATTGAAAAATAGAAATGAAAAAATACAATAACTAAGATTGGAAACAGGCTTGATGAAATGAACAGCAGGTTGGAAGAAGCAGAGGAATAAATAAGTGATATAGAAGACAAAATAATGGAAAATAATGATGCTAAACAAAAGGGACAAAGAATTATGGAACATGTGAATAGACTTATGAAAATCAGTGACTCCACCAAACATAACACTTGTGTTATAGGAGTCCCAGAAGAATAAAAATAGAGATAAGGGGTGGAAAATTTATTTGAATAAATAATAGTTTGAAACTTCCTTAATCTGGGGAAAGAAACAGACATCCAGATCCAGGAGGCCCAGAGAACTCCCATCAAAATCAAATAAAGCAGGCCAACATCAAGACATATTACAATTAACTTTGAAAAATATAGAGATAAAGAAAAACATCTTAAAAGCAGCAAGAAAAAAGAAGTTCCTAACTTACAAAGGAAGACCCATAAGACTGACTGCAGATGTCCCAAAAAGAAATGTGGCAAGAAAGTAGTGGTATGATATATTCTATGTGCTGAATGGGAAAAATCTGCAGCCAAGAATACTGTATCAAGCAAGACTATCATTCAGAACAAAAGGAAAGATAATGTTTCCCAGACATAGAAAAACTAAAGGAGTTCATGACCACTAACCAGCCCTGTAAGAAATACTACAGGGAAGTCTTTGAGTGGAGTGTCTTTGAGTACAAAGACAAGGAAGAAACAGAAAATCTCCACAAATAAAAAGAAAACAAGTAACAAGATGGCACTAATTACATACTTATTGATAATTCTTGCAAATATAAAGGGACTAAACACTCCAATAAAAAATAAGGTGGCAGAATGGATAAAAAAACCAAGGCCCATCTATATGCTGCCTACAAGAGACTCATTTTAGACTAAAAACACCTTCAGATTGAAGGTGAAGGGATGGAGAAACATGTATCATGAAAATGGACATTAAAAGAAAGCTGGAGTAGTAATACTTATGTCAGATAAACAAGATTTTAAACCAAATACTGTAATGATACATGAAGAAGGGCACTATATCATAATGAAGGGACTATCCAACACAAAGATCTGACAATTGTACATATTATTCCCCAACATGGAGGCACCCAAATATATAAAAACAATGACAAACATAAAGGAATTAATTGATAATAATATAATAATACTAGGGAACTTAAACACCCCACTTACATCAATGGACAGATAATCTAAACAGAAAACCAACAAGGGCATGATGGCTTTGAACAACACACTGGACCAGATGGAGTTACATATAAAAGCTACATTCAGAACATTCCATCCTGAAGCAATAGGATACACATTCTTTTTTAGTGCAAATGGGACATTCTCCAGAATAGCAAATACTAGGTCACAAATAAGACCTCAACAAGTACAAAAAGATAGAGACTATGTCATGCATTTTTTCTGACCATAATGTTATGAAACTTGAAGTCAACCACAAGAAAAAATTTGGAAAGACCACAATTATGTGGATGTTAAACTGCATGTTGCTAAACAATGAATGAGTCAACCAGGAAATCAGGAAAGAAATAAAAAAAATACATGGAAACAAATAATAATGAAATCCCAACTGTCCAAAACCATTAAAATGCAGCGAAAGTGGTCCTACAAGGAAAGTATACAGCAATACAGGCCAATCTCAGAAGCAAGAAAAATCTCAAATACACAACCTAACCTTACACCTAGAATAACTACAAAAAGAAGAACCAATGATGCCTTAAGACAGCAGAAGGAATGTAATAAAGATTAGAGCAGAAATAAATGATATAGAAATAAAAAAAAACTGATAAAAAAAACCAGGAGCTGGTTCTTTGAAAAAAATTAATGAAATAGATAAACACCTAGCAAGATTTATCAAAAAGAAAAGAGAAAGGACTCAAATAAAATCATAAATGGAAGAAGAGAAATAACAAACAACACCACAGAAATGCAAACATTTATAACATAATTTATGAAAAACTATATACCAACAAATTAGACAGAGTGGAAGAAATGGGTGAATTCCTAGAAACATTTAAATTACCAAAATTAAAAAAAGAGAAACAGAAAACTTTAACAGACAGACAACCAGCAAATAAATTGAATTAGTAATCAAAATTTCAAAACAAACAAAAATCCAGGGCAAGATGGCTTCAAAGGTGAACTTCAAAGGTGAAATTTACCAAACATTTAAAGAAGAGTTAATACTTTTCTCAAAACAGTAAAAAAATTGAAAACAAAGGAAAACTTCCAAATTCATTCTATGAGTCCAACATTACCCTGATACCAAAACCACATAAAGACTCCAGTGAAAATGAGAACTACAGGCCAGTATCTCTGATGAACATAGATGCAAATATTCTCAATAAAGTACTAGTAAACCAAATATAACTATATTAAAAGAATTATTCACCACAATCAAGTGTGATTTGTTTCTGGTCTGCAAAGTTGGTTCAATATTCACATATCAATCAATGTGATACTACACATTAATAAAAGAAAAGATAGGAACCATATGATCCTTTCAATAGGAAAAAAAGCATTTCACAAAGTACAACATGCATTCATGATAAAAACACTCAACAAAGTGTGCTTAGAGGAGACATACCTCAACATAGTAAAGGCCATATATATGAAAAAACCCACAGCTAATATCATCCTCAATGGGGAAAAACTGAGAGGTTTCCTCTATGTCAGGAACCAGACAAGGATGTCCATTCTCATCACTGTTATTTAAGACAGTACTGTAAATCTTAGCCTCAGCAATTAGACAACAAAAAGAAATAAAAGGCATCCAAATTGGCAAAGAAATAGTAAATCTTTCACTATTTGCACATGGCATGATACTTATATAGAAAACTCAAATGACTCCACCAAAAAAGAATTACTAGAACTGATACACCAGTTCAGTATAGTCGCAGGATACAAGATCAATGTACATTGCATTTCTATACACAATAATGAAGCAGCAGAGAGGAAATCAAGGAATAAGTCCCATTTACATTTGCACCAAAAGATACCTAGGAATAAACCTAACCAGATTAAAAGATCTGTCCTCTGAAAATCTATAAAACTCTGATGAAAGAAATTGAAGATGGCACAAAGAAATGGAAAAAAAACATTCCATGCTCATGGTTTGGGGGGAAATATTGTTAAAATTCTATATTACCCAATGCAGTCTACACACTTAATGCAATCCCTATCAAAATACCACCAGCATTTTTCACAAACCTCGAACAAATAATCCTAAAATTTGTATGGAAACCAAAAGACCCCGAATACCCAAAGCAGCCTTGAAAAAGAAAAGCAAAGCTGGAGGCATCACAATTCCAACTTCAAGTTATATTACAAAGCTGTAGTGATCAAAACAGTATGGTATTAGCACAAAAATAGACACATAGTTCAAAGGAATAGAATAGAAAACCCAGAAATGAACACACAACTAAATGGGAATTGAATATTTAACAAAGCAGGAAAGCATATCCAATAGAAAAATGAAAGTCTCTTCAACAAATGGTGTTTGGAAAACTGGACAGCAACATGCAAAAGAATGAAATTGAACCACTTGCTTACATCATAAACAAAAATAAATTAAAAATGAATGAAATACCTGTGAGATAGGAAGACATAAAAATCCTAGAGGAGAACACAGGCAGTAACTTCCTTGACATCAGCCATAGCAACCGCTTACTAGATATGTCTACTGAGGCAAGGGAAACAAAATCACAAATAAACTATTGGAATTCTATCAAAATAAAAAGCTTCTGCACAGAAAAGGAAACAATAAACAAAACTAAAAGTCAACTTTTGGAATGGGAGAAGATATCTGCAAATGTTGATAAAAGTGTTAATATCCGAAATATATAAAGAACTTATAAAACCCAACACCAAAACAAAGCAAAACAAATAATCTAGTTAAAAAATGGGCAGAAGAAATGAATAGACCTATTTCATAGAAGACATCCAGATGGCCAACAGACATGTGACAGATGCTCAACATCATTTATCTTCAGGGAAATGTTAATAAAAACTACAATGAGATATCACTTCAGACCCGTCAGAATTTCTAAAATTAGTGACACAGTTGTCAGTAGGTGTTGGTGAACGTGTGGAGAAAGGGAATCCCTCTTACACTTTTGGTGGGAATGCAACCTGGTGCAGCTTCTCTGGAAAACAGTATGGAGGTACTCAAACAGCTAAAAATAAAATTACCCTAATATCTAGCAATTGCACTACTAGGTATTCACTCAAATAATACAAAAATACTAATTCAAAGGGATGACATGCACCCTGATGTTTATAACAACATTATCTACAATAGCAAATTATGGAAACAGCCCAAATATCCACTCAGTGATGAATGGATAAAGATGTAGTAAATACAGTAAAACCTTGGATTGTGAGTAACTTGTTCTGCAAGTGTTCCATAAGATGGGAAAACATTTCTAATAAATTGTAACTTGATAAATGTGTGAAGTCTTGTAATACAAGTAATATGTGACACAGAACATTGCATGATCACAACTGAGTCAATGGTTCTTGAAATTTGCTTTGATATATGAGTGCTTTTTACTACAAGCATATTCCTGGAACGAATTATGCTTTCAAACCAAGGTTTAACTGTATTTACAATGGAATATTACTCAGCTATGAAAAAGAATGAAATCTTGCCATTTGCAATGACATGCATGGAGCTAGAGATTATTATGCTAAGCAGAATAAGTCAGTCTGAGAAAAAGAAATACCATATTATTTCACTCATAGGTGGAATTTAAGAAACAAATCAAATGATCATAAGAGAAAAAAGAGAGGCATACCAAGAAACAGACTCAACTATAGAGAGGAAACTTCTGGTTAACAGAGGAGCAGTGGGCTGGAGAGGTGGGTTAAATAGGTGAGGAGTTTAAGGATTGCCCTTATTGTGATGAACATCAGGTGTTGTATGTGTTGAATCCCTGAATTGTACACCTGAAGGTAGCACTACACTGTATATTAGCTAACTGGAATTTAAATAAAAATTTAAAAAATAAAGATTTATGGTTACCAGAAGCAAGAGGTGGTAGGAGGGAGAATTAGATTAAAATAGTCATAAAGTACAACTTCCAGTTATAAAATAAATAAGTAATATGAATATAATGTATAACATAATTACTATGCTAACACTGCTGTGTGATATAGATGAAAGTGGTTAAGAGAATAGATTCTAGGAATTCTCACTAAAAAGAAAAACTATTGTTTACTTTTTCTTCTTTTTTTTGCATCTGAATGAGATGGTAGATGTTAACTAAACTTATTGTGGTAGTCATTCCATGATAAATATAAGTCATTATACTGTACAAATTAAATTTATAGAGTGTTGTATTGCAATCATGTCTCAATAAAACTGGGGAAAAAATAATACTCAAGCAGATAAAAACTAAGCAGAGATGGAGACATGTCTAAAAGACACAGATCCAAGCTGAAAGAGTTTCCCATAGCCAAATCTGGAATGATTGAGCTATAAATAAATAACAGTATTATGTTATATTCCAATGGAAAAAGTACCCATAAGTCTTGCTGATATGAGAAATCATTGAATTCATCAATAAACAATAAATAACAAATTTGTTAGCAATAATTCTAATTTTTATTTTTTTTATGTTTATGTATTTATTTTGAGAGAGAGAGAGAGAGGCGAGCACAAGCAGGGTAGGGGCAGAGAGTGGGAGGAGAGAGAGAGAGAATCCCAAGCAGGCTCCACAACATCAGCATAGAGCCCAATGTGGCACTCAGCTCACTAACTGTGAGATCATGACTTGAGCTGAAACCAAGAGTTGGATGCTCAACCAACTGAGCCACCCAGGCACCCAAGTTTCTTGCCAAATAATTCTAATAAATACATGTAGAAGAAACAGAGACATAGTACGACAGTAATAATTGCTGAGGACAAAATACACTCATGAAAGCTTAAATTAGAGGAAGAAACTGGATATATTTGCATAGCCTCAAAATATATCTTTCTGAAGACTATCAGTTTTCTGGTAGTTTTAACATATGCCCAGAATTTCTTCTATGCTTTTTTTCTTCAGACAAAAGAGCTTAATTCTCCATTACTCAATTGTAGGCTAGACTTAGCTGAACTTAGACTCTTTCAAATAAAAGTAAATGTCAAAGGAAAAAGAGGACCTTCATAGTGGAGAAATCTGGCAGATACCACCTTAGCCAAGTCATCAAGATTAAAATTTTAATAAGTCATGTTGATATCATTTACCCTCTGATATGAAGTATTGAGAAAGGAACATCAAAGAAATTAAAAATATCAGAAAAACCCAAATTTACAAGCAATATAATGTACCTGGACACTACCCTTAAAAATTGTCAAGGTCTTAAGAAACAAGGAAAGATTAAGAAAGTGTTACTGATTTGAGAAGATTAAGGAGATATGCTGACTGAATGCAATATGATGTTTCTGATGGGATGGTGATGTCAATAAAGACTTTAATGAAAAAAGACAGAATAAAGTCTGTAGTTTAATAGTATTATACGAATTATTAGTTTTGATAAATGTGTTTTATTTACAAAATTCCATCCTTAAGGGAAGCTGAGTGAAGAGTATATGGGTAATCTTTGTACTTTCTACTTTTAAACCCTTCTATAAATCTAAAATTGTTTCAAATAAAAAAATCAAAACAAACATAAAAAGTAGAGATTTGGACAACTTGAACAATAAATGGAATACCCTTAAATTATTTTCTTTATAGAAAGTTCCACACACAACAGAGAATTTTTTTTCTGTACATGGAATATCCATAAAAAGCAATGATGCACTAAGCCATGAATAATGCCTCAGAAAACTCCAAAAGGTCATTATCATCTAGACTACTTTTTGATAATAATTTAATAAATTAAGAACTTGTAACAAAAAATAGCAACAAAATCCTGTGTGTTGTTTTACTAAATTACATATTCCTAAATAACCCCTTGACACTTTTAATGCTTAAGTTAAAGAAAATCATAAAGGGAGGCGCCTGGGTGGCTCAGTAGGTTAAGCATCCAACTTTGGCCCAGTCATGATCTCTCAGTCAGTGAGTTTGAGCCCTACATCAGGCTGTGTGCTGACAGCTCAGAGCCTGGAGCCTGTTTTGGATTGCCTCACTCTCTCTCTGCCCCTCCCCAGCTCACGCTCTGTTCTGTCTCTCAAAAATGAATAAATGTTAAAAAAGTTAAAAAAGAAAATCATAAAGGATATAAATAAATATTTATAACAGTATGATAAATGAAATAGTACATGTCAAAATTTATCAGCCAGTGGTGCCTGGCTGGCTCAGTGGGTAGAGCTTGTGACTCTTGATCTTGGGGTTGTGAGTTTGAGCTCCACATTGGGTGTACAGATTACTTAAAAATAAAAACATTAAAAAATAATCAGATCAAGCACTATTTATAGAAAAGTATGTAGCTTTAAATAAATAAATCAGAATATAGTACCTAAATTATGTAAACATTCAACTTAGGAGGTTGAAGAAAAGGAATAGAGCAAATCTAACTAAGAAAGGAAGAAATTATAACGATCAGAGAAAAATTAATTAGACAATCAAACTGGAGATAAATAAGAATATCAAATTATGGTTCTTTAAAAATAGTAATAAATAGAAGGATCTCTAGTGAAACTCACCAATAGAAAGATAAGGTGCAAATAAAACATATACAATGAAAAATAGAAAATAACTTTTGACATAACAAAAATAAAAACTAATAGAGTATCATGAAAAAAGTAATGCCCATAATTTGAAAACCTAGGTGAAATGGATAGATTCCTAGGAAAATATGAAATGCCAAAATTGACTGAAGAAGAAATAATTTTAATAAACTAATAAATATTTTTAAAATGATAAGTTAATCAAAGACCTCATTTTTCCTGAAACCTCTGCTACAGATGGTTTACAAAACTTTTTTGTTTGAGGTATAATTGACATACAATTTTAAATTACTTTCAGGTGGACATTTGTATACTTTACTAAATGGTCACTGCTATATCTACTACCAACTGTCACCTCAAAAAGGTAATACAATATTATTGACTATATTCCTACATCTCCATGATTTGCATCTCCATGACTGTCAAACAACATGAGGTTAGGGGTGCTGAAATCTACACAGTCAAAAATATGCATATAACTTTTGACTCCCCCCAAATTTCACTAATTGTCTACTGTTGACCAGAAGTCTTACTGGCAAATAGTTGATTAACAGTTGATTAACTTTTGATTAACATATTTTTTCTGTTATATGTATTATATACTGTATTTTTACAATAAAGTAAACCAGAGAAAAGAAAATGTTATTAAAAATATCACAAGGAAGAGAAAATACATTTCCAGTATTATACTGCAAAAATGTGTACATAAGTGGACTCATGCAGTTCAAACAACCTGTGTTCAGGGGTCAACTATATTTATTTTATAACTGAACATTTTTGCTTCTTAAATCCCTTCACCCATTTCATGTCCCCAACACCTCTTCCCTCTGGCAACCATCAATGGGTAATCTGTTTTTATGAATTGGGATTTTGTTCTACTTTGTTTGTTTTGTTTTGAAGATTCAACACATAAGGGAAATCATGAGGTATTTGTCCTAGAGTTTCTAACTTCTTTCACTTAGAATAAAACTCTCAAGTTCCATCCATGTTGTCACAGATGACAAGATATCATTTTTTTATGACTGAGTAGTAATCTATACTATATACTTCATATGTTATATATATACTTCATATATATATTTCATATATATTTTCAAATTAATATTTTATTTAATTGAAATAGATACTAGGTAGTGGAATTGATCAATCATATAGTATCTCTATTGTTAATTTCTTGAGCAATCTGCTTTGATTGGGTGTTATATGTAAGTGACGAATCACTAAATTCTACTCTTTCATTTTATTTTATTTTAATTTATTTTATTTTATTTTATTATTTTTTAATATGATATTTATTGTGAAATTGGTTTCCCTACAATCCCCAGTGCTCATCCCAACAGGTGCCCTCCTCAAAATCTATCACCAACCTTCCCTCCCTCCCACGCCCCATCAACCCTCAGATTGTTCTCAGTTTTTAAGAGTCTCTTATGGTTTGCCTCCTGCCCTCTCTAACTTTTTTTTCCCTTCCCTTCCTCCATGGTCTTCTGTTAATATTCCGAGGATCCACATAAGAGTGAAAAAATATGGTATCTGTCTTTCTCTGTATGACTTATTTCACTGAGCATAACACTCTCCAGTTCCATCCACGTTGCTACAAAAGGCCATATTTCATTCTTTCTCATTGCCATGTAGTATTCCATTGTGTATATAAACCACAATTTCTTTATCCATTCATCAGTTGATGGACATTTAGGTTCTTTCCATAATTTGGCTATGGTTGAAAGTGTTGCTATAAACATTGGAGTACAAGTGCCCCTATGCATCACCACTCCTGTATCCCTTGAGTAAATTCCTAGCAGTGCTATTGTGCCATTGGGAAGATCTATTTTTATTTTTTTGAGGAACCTCCACACTGTTTTGCAGAGCAGCTGCACCAGTTTGCATTCCCACCAACAGTGCAAGAGGGTTCCCGTTTCTCCACATCCTCGCCAGCATCTATAGTCTCCTGATTTGTTCATTTTAGCCACTCTGACTGGCGTGAGGTGGTATCTCAGTGTGCTGTTGATTTGTATTTCCCTGATGAGGAGAGACATTGAGCATCTTTTCATGTGCGTGTTGACCATCTGGGTGTATATTCATCTTTTCTGCCCATTTCTTCACTGAATTATTTGTTTTTTGGGTGTGGAGTTTGGTGAGTTCTTTATAGATTTTGGATACTAGCCCTTTGTCCAATATGTCATTTGCAAATATCTTTTCCCATTCCATCAGTTGCCTTTTAGTTTTGTTGATTGTTTCCTTTTCAGTGCAGAAGTTTTTTATCTTCTTGAGATCTCAATAGTTTACTTTTAATTTTAATTCCCTTGCCTTTGGAGATGTGTCAAATAAGAAATTGCTGTGGCTGAGGTCAGAGAGGTTTCTTCCTGCTTACTCCTCTAGGGTTTTGATGGTTTCCTGTCTCACATTCAGGTCTTTTATCCATTTTGAGTTTATTTTTGTGAATGGTGTAAGAAAGTGGTCTAGTTTCATTCTTCTGCATGTTGCTGTCCAGTTCTCCCAGTACCATTTGTGAAAAAGCCTGTCTTTTTTCCATTGGATATTCTTTCCTGCTTTGTCAAAGATCACTTGGCCATACATTTGTGGGTCCAATGCTAGAGTCTCTATTTTTTTCATTGGTCTACGGATCTGTTTTTGTACCAGTACCATGCTGTCTTGATGATTACAGCTTTGTAGTAGAGGCTAAAGTCTGGGATTATGATGCCTTCCGCTTTGGTCTTCTTCTTCAAAATTACTTTGGCTATTCGGGGTCTTTTGTGGTTTCATACAAATTTTAGGATTGCTTGTTCTAGCTTCGAGAAGAATGCTGGTGCAATTTTGATTGGGATTGCATTGAATGTGTAGATAGCTTTGGGTAGTATTAACATTTTAACAATATGTATTCTTCCAATCCATGAGTACGGAATGTTTTTCCATTTCTTTGTGTCTTCTTCAATTTCCTTCATAAGCTTTCTATAGTTTTCAGCATACAGATCTTTTACGTCTTTGGTTAGATTTATTCCTCGGTATTTTATGCTTCTTGGTGCAATTGTGAATGGGATCATTTTCTTGTCTTTTCTTTATTTGTCTTGATTTGTTTCATTATTAGTGTATAAGAATGCAACTGCTTTCTGTACATTAATTTTGTATCCTGCGACTTTGCTGAATTCATGTATCAGTTCTAGTAGACTTTTGGTGGAGTCTCTTGGGTTTTCCATGTATAATATCATGTCATCTGCAAAAAGTGAAAGCTTGACTTCATCTTTGCCCATTTTGATGCCTTTGACTTCCTTTTGTTGTCTGATTGCTGATGCTAGCACTTCCAACACTATGTTAAACAACAGCAGTGAGAGTGGACAACCCTGTCATGTTCCTGATTTCAGGGGGAAAGCTCTCATTTTTTCCCCATTGAGGATGATGTTAGCTGTGGGCTTTTCATAAATGGCTTTTATGATATTTAAGTATGTTCCTTGTATCCCGACTTTCTCAAGGGTGTTTATTAATAAAAGATGCTGAATTTTGTCAAATGCTTTTCTGCATCGATTGACAGGATCATATGGTTCTTATCTTTTCTTTATTAATGTGATGTATCACGTTGATTGATTTGCGAATGTTGAACCAGCCCTGCATCCCAGGAATGAATCCCACTTGATCATGGTGAATAATTCTTTTTATATGCTGTTGAATTTGATTTGCTAATATCTTGTTGAGAATTTTTGCATCCATATTCGTCAGGAATATTGGCCTGTAGTTCTCTTTTTTTACTGGGTCTCTGTTTGGTTTAGGAATCAAAGTAATGCTGGCTTCATAGAATGAGTCTGGAAGTTTTCCTTCCCTTTCTATTTTTTAGAATAGCTTGGGAAGGATAGGTATTATCTCTGCTTTAAACATCTGGTAGAACTCCCCTGGGAAGCATTCTGGTCCTGGACTCTTATGTGTTGGGAGATTTTTGATCATAGATTCAATTTCGTTGGTGGTTATGGGTCTGTTCAAGTTTTCTATTTCTTCCTGTTTGAGTTTTGGAAGTGTGTGGGTGTTTAGGAATTTGTGCATTTCTTCCAGGTTGCCCATTTTGTTGGCATATAATTTTTCATAGTATTCCCTAATTGCTTGTATTTCTGAGGGATTGGTTGTAATAATTCCATTTTCATTCATGATTTTATCTATTTGGGTCATCTCCCTTTTCTTTTTGAGAAGCCTGGCTAGAGGTGTATCTATTTGTTCATTTTTGTCAAAAAAAAAAAACAAAAACAACTTGTGGTTTCATTGATCTGCTCTACCATGTTTTTAGATTCTATATTTTTTTTCTGCTCCGGTTTATTGTTTATCTTATTCTCCTGAGTTTCAGGTGACTTTGCTGTTCTGCTTCTATTTCCTCTGGGTGTGCTGTTAGATTTTGTATTTGGGATTTTTCTTGTTTCTTGAGATAGGCCTGGATTGCAATGTAGTTTCCTCTCAGGACTTCCTTCTCTGCATCCCAAAACATTTGGATTGTTTATTTTCATATTCATCTGTTTCCATATATTTTTTAATTTCTTCTCTAATTTCCTGGTTGACCCATTCATTCTTTAGTAGGGAGTTCTTTAATATCCATGCTTTTGGAGGTTTTCCAGACTTTTTCCTGTGGTTGATTTCAAGTTTCATAGCAGTATGGTCTGACAGTGTGCATGGTATGATCTCAATTCTTGTATACTTATGAATGGCTGTTTTGTGACCCACTATGTGATCTATCTTGGAGAATGTTCCATGTGCACTTGAGGAGAAAGTACATCCTGTTGCTTTGGGATGCAGAGTTCTAAATATATCTGTCAACTCCATCTGGTCCAATGTATCATTCAGGGCCCTTGTTTCTTTATTGATCCTGTGTCTAGATGATCTATCCATTGTTGTAAATAGAGTACTAAATTCCCCTGCAATTACCACATTCTTATCAATATTGTTGCTTCTGTTTGTGATTATTGTTTTATATATTTGGGGGCTTCCGCATTTGGCACATATATATTTATAATTGTTAGCTCTTCATGATAGATATACCCTGTAATTATTATATAATGCCCTTCTTCATCCCTTGTTACAGCCTTTAATTTAAAGTCTAGTTGGTCTGATATAAGTATGGCTACTCCAGCTTTCTTTTGACTTCCAGTAGCATGATAGATAGTTCTCCATCCCTTCACTTTCAATCTGAAGGTGTCCTCAGGTCTAAAATTTGTCTCTTGTAGACAGCAAATAGATGGGTCTTGTATTTTATCCATTCTGATACCCTATGAATTTTGGTTGGAGCACTTAGTCCATTTATATTCAGTGTTATTATTGAAAGATACAGGTTTACAGTCATTGTGATGTCTGTAGGTTTCATGCTTGTAGTGATGTCTCTGGTACTTTGTGGTCCTTGCAACATTTCACTCACAGAATCGCCCTTAGGATCTCTTGTATGGCTGGTTTAGTGGTGATGAATTCCCTCAGTTTTTGTTTGTTTGTTTGTTTATTTGTTTGTTTGGGAAAAGCTTTATCTCTCCTTCTATTCTGAATGACAGACTTGTTGAATAAAGGATTTTTTGCTGCATATTTTTCCTGTTCATCACATTGAAGATTTCCTGCCATTCCTTTCTGGCCTGCCAAGTTTCAGCAGGTAGGTCTGCCACTAGTCTTATGGGTTTCCCTTTGTACGATAGAACCTGCTTATCCCTAACTGCTTTCAGAATTTTCTCTTTATTCTTGTATTTTGCCAGTTTCTCTATGATATGTCGTGTAGAGGCTCAATTCAAGTTACTTCTGAAGGGAGTTTTCTGTGCCTTTTTGATTTCAATGCCTTTTTTCCTTTCCCCCATCAGGGGTTTTCTCAGCTATGATTTCTTCAAGTACACCTTCAGCCCCTTTCTCTCTCTGTTCTCTTCTGGAATTCCTATCATAAGGATATTGTTCCGTTTGATTGCATCACTTTGTTCTATAATTGTCCCCTCATACTCCTGGATTTTTTTATCTCTCTTTTTCTCAGCTTCATCTTTTTCCATAATTTTACCTTCTAATTCACCTATTCTCTCCTCTGCCTCTTCAATCCATGCTGTGGTCACTTCCGTGTTATTTTGCACCTCATTTATAGCATTTTTTTGCTCCTCATGACGATTTCTTTGTCCCTTGATCTCTGTAGCAATAGATTCTCTGCTCTCCTCTATGGTTTTTTCAAGCCCAGCGATTAATTTTATGACTATTATTCTAAATTCTTATTCCATTATATTGCCAAAATCATTTTTGATCAATTAATTAGCTGTTGCTACATCCTGGAGTTTATTTTGAGGAGACTTCTTCCATTTAGTTATTTTGTGTATTCCCTGGAGTGGCTCCAAACTGCAGGCCACTTCCCCGTGCTGTCTGGAGTAAATTGTGTTGGTAAGCAGGCTGCAGTCAGACCCATGTCTGTCCTCCACCCACAGCTGGGGCCACAGTCAGACTGGTGTGTACCTTATCTTCCCCTCTCCCAGTGCAGGAATCACTGTGGGGTGGTGTGGCCCCTGTCTGGGCTATTTGCACTCTACCAGGCTTGTGGTTCTGCTTCAATGGGATCTGGAGTATTAGCTGGGGTGGTTCCACAAGGTGCACAGGGGTGGGAGGGGCAGGCTTAGTTCACTTTGCCATTGGTGGTCTCCCCTGCAGAGGGGCCCTGCAGCACCAGGAGGGAGGCAGACCCATAGGAGGGATGGATTCACATAAGCACAATGTTGGGTGTTAAGCGGTGCGAGCAAGTTTGGTGATGGGAACTGGTTCCCTTTGGAATTTCGTTTCTGGTGTGGGAGAGGGAGATGGCGCCTGCCAGTGCCTTTGTTCCCCACTGAGCTGAGCTCTGTCGTCCGGGGCTCAACACATCTCCCTCCCAGTGTCCTCTCGCCCTTCCGCTCTCCGAGCAGAGCTGCTGACTTATAACATTCCAGATATTAAGTCCCGCCCCCTGTCAGGACTCACGCAGTGGGCCCCTACACTTTTGCAAGCCAGACTTCAGGGGCTCTGCCTTGCAGGGTGGACTGCCTCTCCACCGCCCAGGCTCCCTTCCGCCTGTCTGTATAGCGCGCACCACCTCTCCTCCCTTCCTACCCTCTTCTGTGGGCCTCTTTTCTATCCTTGGTCCTGGAGAGTCTGTTCTGCTAGTCTTCTGGAGGTTTGCTGGGTTATTTAGGCAGGTTTGGGTGGAATCTAAGTGATCAGCAAGATGAGGTAAGCCCAGCGTCCTCCTAGGCTGCCATCTTCTCAATAAAATGTGATATTACCTTCCTAAAAATGTCTGTTTGCAAATATTGACTCATTATTTCTTCACAGTCATCCTCTGAGGTAAATCCTATTATTACAGATGAAGAAATTGAGACCCAGAGAAGTGAAATAACTTGCTGGAGAGCATTCAGATGGTAGGTGATCAAGCTAGAACTTTAATCTAAGTGGTCTGATTCCAGAGGCAATGCTCTCAGGGTACATTGGAGCCTTTTAAACACCAGAGGGTGGCGAGGGCAAGGGTAGGGCAACTACTGACATTCATGGTGACGTCCATGGCTTCCTAAATTCTACTCTTGAAACCATTATTATGCTATATGTTAAGTAACTTGGATTTAAATAAAATTTTTAAAAAAGGAAAAAAAGAAAAACCTGCTTTCATAGTAGCTGTGTCAATTTCCATTACCACCAACAGTACTAAGTATTCCCTTTTATCCACATCCTTGCCAACACTTGTTTGTTACATGTCTTTTTAATTATAGCCATTATGGCTGGTATAAGATATATCATTATGTTTCTGATTTGAATTTCCCTGTGATTAGTGATGTTGAGCATCTTTTCATGTGTCTGTTGGCCATCTGAATATCTTCTTTGGGAAAATGTCTGTTCAAATCCTCTGCCCATCTTTTTTAGAAGATTCAGGTAACACAAGGAGTAGGGAAGACAAATACAAACCACTCCAGGAGTTGCTGACCTTGGGCCCATAAACTTTCTAGGGTTAATCCTCTTTGTTATAAGCACCTTCTCAATCTTGTTCACTACTGTCCTATCACTGTACTTTTTCAGTGTTTTTTAAAATATTTTAGCGTTTTTTATTTTTGAGAGAGAGAGAGAGAGAGACAGAATGTGAATGAGGGGAAGAGAGAGAGGGAGACACAGAATCCAAAGCAGGCTCCAGATTCTGAGCTGTCAGCACAGAGCCCTACCTGGGGCTCAAACCCAGGAATAGGAGATCATGACATGAGCCAAAGTTGGATGCTTAGCCAACTTAACCACCCAGGCGCCCTTCTACTTTTTAAGTGTTAAAAGGGGATGGGCAGATGGTGACTCTCAGGCATGCTGAAAGTAGGTGAGTCACCTTAGAGGCAACCTTCAGCTGCTCATAAATTAGTCTCCCTTTAGCAGTGAGTATTTGGGTGTCACCTTGAATCGTTATTTTCCTTACTTATAAGTTTAAGGCATCCTCTGCCCTTTTTTTAATCTATTTTTTTTGTTTCTGAGTTGTTATTCTTCATATATTTTTTATGTTAAATTTTTATCAGATACATGATATATTCTCCCATTCAGTAGGTTGCCTTTTCATTTTGTTAATGGTTTCCTTTGTTGTGCAGAAGCTTCTTATTTTTTACTTTATTATTTTTAAATACTTTTTAATGTTTATTTTTGAGAAAGAGACAGAGCACGAGTGGGGGAGGGGCAGAGAGAGAGAGGGAAACACAGAATACGAAACAGATTCCAGGCTCTGAGCTGTCAGCACAGAGCCCGACATGGGGCTCAAACTCACAGACTGGGAGATCATGGCCTGAGCTGAAGTCAGATGCCTAACTGACTGAGCCATCCAGGTGCCCCAGAAGCTTTTGATTTTAATTTAGTCCCATTCAATTATTTTTGCTTTGTTTTCCTTGCCTCTGAAGTCATATTTTTGAAAAAAATCACTAAGACAATTGTCAAGAAACATTCCATCTATGTTTTCTTCTGTCAGTTTTATGGTTTCAGGTCTTACATTAAAGCCTTTAATCCATTTTGAGCTCATTTTCATATATCATGTATGATAGTGCTCGAGTTTCATTATTTAGTGTGTAGCTTTCCAGTTTCTCAACATCATTTATTGAAAAGAGATTCTTTTCCATTATATATTCTCGCCAACTTTGTCAAAATTTAATTGGCCATATAAGTGTGGGTTTATCTCTTGGCTTTTTATTTTGTTCCATTAATCTCAGCACCTATTTTTATGCCAATACCATCCTCTTTTGATTACAGTACCTTCATAGTGCACTTAGAAATCTGGAGCATGAAACCTCTGGATTTGTTCTTTCTCAAGATTGGTTTGGTTATACATGGTCTTTTATGTTTTCATACAAATTTTAGGATTATATGTTTTATTTATGTAAAAAAATAACATTGAAGCTTTCATCAGGAGTGTATTAAATCTGTAGATACCTTTGGGTAGTATGGACATTTAAAAATATTAATTTTTCCAGCGCATGAGCACAAAATATCTTTTCTTTTATTTGTATCTTCTTCAAATTTTTTCATTTATGCCTTATAGTTTTCAGTGAACAGGTCTTTCACCTTCTTGGTTAAATTTATTCCTAGAAGTTTTATTCTTTTTTTTTTAATTTTTTTTTTACCGTTTTATTTATTTTTGAGACAGAGAGAGACAGAGCATGAACAGGGGAGGGGCAGAGAGAGAGGGAGACACAGAATCGGAAGCAGGCTCCAGGCTCTGAGCCATCAGCCCAGAGCCCGATGCGGGGCTCGAACTCACGGACCGTGAGATCGTGACCTGAGCTGAATTCGGACACTTAACCGACTGAGCCACCCAGGCGCCCCTAGAAGTTTTATTCTTTTTGATACAATTGTAAATGATATTTTTTCTTTATCTTTCTGATAGTCCATTACAAGTGTATAAAAATTCAACAGATTTTGTATATTAATTTTGTATTCTGAAAATTTACTGAATGTATTTATTCATCCAATTGTTTATTAATGGGGTTTTTAGGGATTTCTATATACAGTATCAGGTCATCTGCTGATAGTAAAAGTTTTATTTTTTCCTTTCCAATTTTGGATACATTTAATTTTTTTCTTGCCTAATTGCTAAAGCAATATATTGTTGAATACAAGTGGGAACTATGGATAGTAGGTATCTTTATTGTGTTCATGATCTTAAAAGAATACCTTTCAGCTTTCCACCATTGAGTATGATTATGGCTGTGTGTTTTTTCATATATGACTTTTATTATGTTGAGGTATGTTCCCTCTATTCCCACTTCATTGAGAGTTATGATAAATGAATGTTGAATTTGCCAAATGCTATTTCTGCATCTATTGACATAATTGTATGATAATTTTTCTTTCATTTTGGTAATATGGTGTAACAAGTGGATTGATTTGTGGGTGTTGAACTATCCTTGCATCATAGGAATAAATCCACTTGATCATGGTTCTTCCGTGTGTTATTAAATTCCTTTAGCTAATGGATTAAATACATAAATGTGAGACCTGAAATCATAAAAATTCAGAGATGAATAGGAGTACCCTCTTTGACATCAGCTATAGCAACTTCTTTCTAGATGTCACTTTAGAAAATGTTTATTTATTTTTGAGAAAGAGAGAGAGAGAAAGTGGGGGAGAGGAAGAAAGAAAGGGGTACAGATTATCTGAAGCAGACTGTGTGCTGACAGCAGAAAACCTGATGTGTGGCTCAAACTCATGAACCATGAGATTATGACCTGACCTATAGTCAGACACTTAAGAACTGAGCCATCCAGGCACCCCACTAGATATGTCTCTTGAGGCAAGGGAAACTAAAGCAAAAACTAATGGGAATACATCAAAATAACAAGCTTCTGCACAACAAACAATAAACAAAACTAGAAGGCAATCTATGGAGTAGGAGAAGATAGTTGCAAATGTTTCGCTGATAAAGGTTAGTATCCAAAATATACAAAGAACTTATCAAACTCAACATCCTAAAAAAAATAATCCAATTAAAAAATGGGCAGAAGACATGAGTAGATATTTTTCCAAAGAAGACATACAGATGGCCAACAGACACATGAAAAGATTCTTAACATCACTCATAATCAAGGAAATATAAATCAAAACTACAATGAGGTATCACCTCACACCTGTCAGAATGGCAAAAATCAACAACACAAGAAACAGCAGGTGTTGGTGAAAAGGGAAACCTCTCTCAGTGTTGATGGGAATGTAAACTGGTGCAGCCACTTTGGAAAACACTATGGATGTTCTTCAAAAAGTTAAAAATAGAAATACCCTACAATCCAGCAATAACACTGGTCGGTATTTACCTAAAGAATACAAAAACACTAGTTAAAAGGGATACATGCCCTCTGATGTCTACAGAAGCATTATCAACAATAGCCAATTTATGAAAACTGCCCAAATGTGTCGTGACTAATGAATTGATAAAGAAGTGGTATACATAGTCAATGGAATATTACTCATTCATAAGAAGAACAAAATCTTGCCATTTGCAATAACGTGTATGGAGCTAGAGAATATTATGCTAAATGACATAAAGTCAGTCACAGAAAGACAAATACCATATGATTTTTCTCATATGTGGAATTTAAGAAACAAACTAAAGAGCAAAGGGAAAAACAAGAAAGAATCGAACCAAGAAACAGATTAAACTATAGAGAATAAACTGATGGTTACCAGAGAGGAAGTCGGGGGGGGGCATGAATT
Source organism: Panthera uncia (assembly GCF_023721935.1). Taxonomy (NCBI): domain Eukaryota; kingdom Metazoa; phylum Chordata; class Mammalia; order Carnivora; family Felidae; genus Panthera; species Panthera uncia. Next base: position 58,945,359 of record NC_064817.1, on the reverse strand, counting down.
AAATAGGTTACAGGTAAGGAGTGCACTTGTTATGATGAGTGCTGGGTGTTGTATGGAAGTATTGATTCACTTAATTGTACATCTGAAACTAATATTACACTCTATGCAACTTTTGTTCCTGTTCAATAATTTTGAAGAGAATTGAGAAAGATAGGTATTCAATATTTGAATGTTTGGTAGAATTCACCAGTGAAGCCATCTGATCTTGGATTGGGAGGTTTTTGTGAGGTTTTTGATTAGTGATTCAATCTCCTTACTAGTAATCGGTCTATTCAGATTTTCTACTTTTTCATGATTCAGTCTTGGAAGATTGTATGCTTCTATGAATTTATCCATTTCCTTTGGGTTGTCCAATTTGTTGATGTGTAATTGTTTATTGTGGTCTCTTATCATTCTTTGTGTTTCTGTCATATCAATTGTAACTTCTCCCCTTCCATTTCTGATTTAATTTATTAGAGCTTCCTCTCATTTTTTTTCTTTTGGGTCCAGCTAAAAGTTTGTTAATGTTGTTTATCTTTTCAAAGAACCAGCTCTTAGTTTCATTGATATTTGTATTGTCTTAAATTTGTATTTCATTTGTTTTTGCTTTATTCCTTTCTTTTATTAACTTTGGGCTTTATTTGTATTTTTTTTCTAGTTCCATTAGGTATAGGGTTAAACTGTTGAGATTTCTCTTGTTTCTTGAAGTAGGTCTGTAATGCTATAAGCTTCCCTTTTAGTACTATGTTTGTTGTATTCCATAGGCTTTGGTGTATTGCATTTCTTCTTTCATTTTCCTATAGGTATTTTTTGCTTCTCCTTCAATTTATTCTATTATCTAATGGTGTTCAGTAGCATGTTTTTAATCTCTACATATTTGTAGTTTTTCCAGTTTTATTTTTTGTAGTTTATTTCTAGTGTCATACTTTTGTGGTTGGAAAAGATGCTTGATGTCATTTTAATCTTCTTGAATTTATTGAGACTTGTTTTACAACCTAACATGTGGTCTATCCTGGGAATGTTCTATGCGCATTTGATAAGAATGTATATTCTGCTGCTTTTGGATGTCATATTCTTTATATATGTGTTAAGTCTATCTATTCTAATGTGTCATTTAAAGCCAATGTTTCCTTATTGACTTTTTTATCTAAATGATCTATCTACTGACATAAGATATATATTTATCAATGTTATATTTTCTTGCTGAATTGACCTCTTTATCATATGAAACACCCCTATTTGTCTTAAAATTCCTGTTTTAAAGTCTGTGTTGTCAGATACGCAATACACACAATAGCTTTCTTTTCATTTCCATTTGCATGGAATATTTTTTACTATTTCTTCACTCTCTTTTTGTGTTATTACTTTTGAAGTGAGTTTCTTTTAGGCAGCATATAGATATGTCTTTTTTTTCTATCCACTCAGCCACTCTTTATCTTTCAATTGCAGAATTTAGTCCATTTACACTTAAAGTAATTTTGATAGGTATGTGCTTTTTGCCATGTGTTTTCAGTTTTTGTGGTTTCTCTCTGTTCCTTGATTCTCTTGCTCCCTTTCCTTGTGGTTTGATGGCTTTATTTAGTGTTATGTTTAAAATTCTTTTTCATTTTCTTTTGTGTATTTACTATGAATGTTAACATAAGGTTCACATATATAATCCTGTGACTGGTCTCTCTTAAATTGATAACAATTTAAATTGGAACACATTCCAAAACTCTACATTTTTACTCCCTCACATCTTATTATATTTTGATGTCATCTTGTACATCTTTTTTATTTTATGTATCCCTTAATTAATTATTATGCTACTAATTAACTTTACTGCTTTTACTGCTTTACCTTCTTAAGAGTAACTTTATAAGTGATTAATCTGATACCATTACTTCATATTTACCTTTTTCCAGTGAGATTTTCACTTTTGTATGCTTTCTTAGGGCTAATTAGAGCCATTTCTTTTCAGGTTAAACAAGTCCCTTTAATATTTCTTGTAAGGCCATTTTAGAAATGATGAAGTCTTTTAGTTTTTCATCTGTGTGTCTGGAAAAATCTTTACCTTTCCTTTGAATCTTAATGTTAAATTTTCCATGTAAGGTATTTTGGTTGTAAGTTTTTTTTTTTCCTTTCAGAACTTCAAATATGCCTTGCCACTCCTTTTTGGCTTACAAATTTTCTGCTGAAAGAACTGCTGATAGCATTATGGGGTTTCATTTGCATGTAACAATTTGCCTCGTGCTACTTTTAAAATTCTTTATCTCTTTTGACATTTAATTAATAATGTGTTTTGGTGTGGCACTTATGGGGATCATCTTATTTGAAACTCCTGGGCTTCCTGGACCTGAATGTCTGTTTTCTCTTTCAGGTTAGGTAAGTTTTCAGCCATTACTTCTTCAAATAAGTTCTCTTCCCTTTCTCTTTTTCTTCTTCTTCTGTGACCTGCCTAATGTGAATGCTATTCCACTCGATATTTTCCCAGAGGGCTCTTAAGTTATCTTCATTTAAAAAAATTCTTTTCATTTTTGCTGCTATGACTGAGTGAGTTTTATTCCTTTATCTTCCTGTTTACTTGTCCATTCTTCTATTTTATCCAGTGTGCTGTTGAACACATCTGATAAAACTTTCATCTGTTATTGTGTTCATCAGCTATGTGAATTTTGTTTCGTACTTTATGTTTTCTCTTTGTTGAAATTATCACTGTGTTCATCCATTCTTCTCCTGAGTTCAGTGAGCACCTTTATGACCATCACTTTGAATTCTTTATCAGGTAGATTATGTATCTTCATATTATTAAGGTCTCCTCTTAAGGTTTTGTCTTTTTGTTCTCATTTGAAACATTTTTCTGTTTCCTCATTTTGCTTGACTCTCTGTACTTTTTTCCTATGTATTAGCCAAAACAGCTACCTCCTTCACTCTTGAAGGAGTGTCTTTGTGTAGGTGATGTTCCTTCTTGTTCAACTTTGCCCTAGCTCTTAGTTGTCTCTCCCTCCTTTGTGATTGCTTAAACCACCTGATTTTTCTTGATATGCCCAATTTTGAGGGTGCACCAGGACCTGTTAGTGATCCAAAGGAAAGAATCTCATTTAGTACCTTTTCAGGATGATTGGAATCCAGACTCTCAGGCAGCAGTTCTTCAAGTATGCTAATATATACACTCTTGTAGGTTTACAGTTGTAATCCCTGCTGGCCTCCAGACCAGGAGATCTGGAGTTGTGCCCTGGATAACAGTTGCAAAAATTCAGGGCTCCAGATAAGTGTATGAGTTTCTTTCAGGAAAGTCTCATCAAGCTGTAGTGAGGTGCAGAGCGTTTGTAAGGATAGTGTCTTCCTGCTTAAGTTTTTTTGGAGTGCCTCTTTGGCTTCTACATGTTTGGGAAACCTGAAGCCTGTCTGTCAGAATGAATTCCAAGATATGTAAATAGGCTCTTTTCACAGGAAAACTTGGGTTGTGGTTTAGTCCACTCTGTACAGTGCTCTGATTATGTTTGCCTGCCAATTGTCTTTCTGATTGTCACAGTCCCATAAAGCTCTGGAAATCCAGTCCTTTTGGCCACCATGGCCAGGCGATCAAGGTTTGTCCCTTGTGTGGTTTACACAGGCTGCTGACTTTAGCAAAGCATCTGGAGATTGTACAGGGTGGCACATAATCTATAGCTTCAGAAAGGCAGTTGAAAAATTATTTTATATGTCTTCTGTCTTCAGAATGTAGTGGGAGAATACCTTGTTTGTGCATACATACCAGCTTTATGATGAGAGCAGGAGAATGCTATAATTGCCTACTGTCACCAGCCATAGTAAGGAGTTTTGCAATTGTCTATACTAGCAGACTTTAGCTAGTTAATGGGAGTACTCTACAACTGTTAGTGCTCAACTATCACCACGAGGGAGTAAGGGAGCACTGCAACATTCACTCTTTTTGGCCTTGGCAAATGTTGTGGATTCTCATCCCGCCCCCTTCCCCATCCCTGCAAGAGGATGCCACATCTGAACTTGTCTAACTGTGCTAGCAAGTTATGGGGAGAGTGCTACAATGGCATCCAACAGCACCTCCACCAACATACCCCCATATCAGCAATTAACCTGCTTCTAATATAGACTAGGAACTATTAAATTTCTGTTTTCTTTTTTTCACTAAGTCATATTGAGAGTGAGATGACATAGGAGAATTTCAAGAGGGGAATCTCAGTTTCCTATAGCACTTTTTGTCCCCCAGATGTCAGCTGAGTTGGCTTCCCAAAGCAGACATTCTGGAACTTGTCACTCCAGTGCAAATGCCAGGGGGCAGGGTGCCCAATGTGGGGCACCAACCCCTCACTCCTCTGGGTAAAGTGCTTGTATGGTGAGATAATTCCCTAATGTGTGTTGCTGCACCAGGGTTTAGCTTTGTGAGTTCATGTCTCTGTGTCTCCTACCTATCTTGATGTGGTCCTTGTATTCGTTGTTGTGGAAAGAAATTCATCTGTATTTTAGATCTTTTTCAGAGGGAAATGATGTAACCCAGTCCAAGATCATTCTGCTCACCACATCACAGGCCAGTAAGTTGAGGGGCAAGATGTTGGTGTAATGAAAGTGACTTTATTCAGAAATCCAGCAAGCCAAGGATATGGTAGATTATTGTCCCAAAGAACTATCTTCACCAGCATGAGATTTGAGCTTCTTTTATGTTAGGAAATTGGGGTAGAAGGAAGAGGCTGGAGTCAAAATGTGACTGATGTCAGTAGACATTCGCAAAGTTTGTGTAAATTCTTTTGTCTTTGGTCAATTGATCTTTGCACACAGGAATCTGGTCATATTGTTCCTCTAAATCTTAAACATAGCACATTCATTTCTGTATGTACTTATCTCCTCAGTGAAGTTTTTGGTTAAAAAGCAGTTTGTTTTATTTGTTTTTTCCCCCAATTATCATCTATAAGCAAAATTCCTGCAATGATTAACATGCTTACATGGAAGACTAAGCAGAAGTTTCTAAGCTATAGTCACACAAGCAAGGGAGATTGAAGTAGTATAGAGTCAGACATGCTAAGTTTCTCTTTGTTTCAATAATCCATAACTATCTGTAGATTTGGTATGTCCATAGGAGGAGAACAGCTCAGGATCTTCTTATGCCATGTCTTGGAACCCCTCCCCCAACACACTTTTAAAGTATAGCTTATTGTTTTATGCAAGTATTTCCAAAAAAGAAAATAAATGGAGGCTGAAAGTTCATTTTATAATCTTGATTTCAAAACCAGATAAGGAAAATACATGATAAAAAATTAAAGAACTATTTCTCTTCAGAATTTAAATAGAAAATCTTGAATAAAATATTAGTTAACCATGTTCAGTATTAAATTTTTAAAAACTTATCTTGATCCATGTATTTTATTACAAAAATTCAAGAATTGTTGAACATTAGAAAATTTATCACTGCAATTCACCATATTAATAGAATAAAGGACACATTTTATACATTATCTTAAATACAGAAAATCCTTTTTATAAAGTTCAGTGCATATTTATGATATAAACTATTTAAACATCAAGACTAAGAAAAAACTTATTTAACAAGAAATGTTCTATACCAAAACCCTACAGTAAACATTCTACTTGTGATAGAGAAACTTTTGACCTTTAATATCAGAAACTGTATAAAGATGTCCACTTTCAACTATTATGTGTTAATGGTAAGACTTGAGACTTTAATCAATATTACAGGGAAAGAAAACTAAATAATTTAGAAAAGGATTGGAATGGAAGAGATAAAACTCTTCTTATATGCAGTTTATGTAATCTACCTTGGAAAACCAATAGAATAAGTTAACTATTAGATGAGTTTAGCAGAGTGGACAGATAGATTGAAAATTATAACAATCAATAGAATTTCTATATACCCACAATAATTAACAAGAAAATGTAATAAGAAACAAGATGACATTCACAGTAGCACCAAAAACTCTAAAATTTTGAGGAACGAAATTAAAAATATATAAGATATCTATGTAAAATTAAAAATATATAAGATATCTATGTAAAACATTTCTAACTTTAGAACATAGAATATGTTCTGAATAAATGGAAAGAGAACCTGTACTCATGATTAGGATAGAACATATTATAAAGATATGTTTCCAAAATGAATGTTTAATTCAAAGCAGTTCCAAACAATGTAGTTGAAATTTTCAAAGTACTGATAAGCTTGTTCAAAATGTATGTAGAAATATAAAGATCCAAAACTAACTAAGTCAATGTTGAAAAGAATATTAAGGGGACTTGCCCTATTAGGTATTGTCATACCTTAAAATTACAGTAATATCATTAGTACTATACACACACACACACACACACGCATATAAAGCCAATTTATGATAAAGATGGCTCCATATTTCAGTGCTGAAATGATTATCTAAAAGATAAGATGAGAAAAACTAGCTTAATTCATGTAGGAAAATGAAACTGCATTTTTTCCCTAACACCACATTGAAAAACATGACTGTCAGATGGATTAAACATCTAAATGTCTAAGGTAAAATCGAACAATCAATAGAAGAAAATGTAGGCAATATATTTTTGACATGGGGCAGAGATTGATTTTGTTAAGTAAAACTGCAAAGAGCACAAAGCCTTCTTTTAATTGTCACAGGGGAAAATCAAATGACAGAATAGAAGGAAATAAAGGGAATATGTCTAGAATATACAAAAAAAACACACATTGATAAGAAAAACCCTTAATCAATAGAAAGTATGGCAAAGGAGATGAATACATAATTTCAGAAGAAAAGACCCTTAAGACCAACAAGCATTCAAATATATCCTCTAATTCAGTAATGAGGTAAATTCAAGTGTAACAATAGTATATCACTTTATAACTGTTTAGACTGACAAATATTAGAAAACTGAATAATCCTTAAATGGTAGTAAAAGAATCTAGAAACCTTTGGAGGTCGGTAGGAGTAGACTGATAAGTCATTCTGGACAAAAAATTCTTGCACTAGGTCAGATTAATTATATGGATACTCCCAATGATTTTGCTCCTGAGTGTATATTCTTAAAGTATTTCCACATAAGCCCATAAGAGTCAATAAATGTCTGAAAGATATTCACTTTATTTCATTGTGTCATTGTTCTTGGTGGTGGGAATTTGGGGTAATTTGGATGGAACTCACTGGAACCGTGGATATGTAACATGTGGTGGATGTATGTCATGGAGTACTGTGCAGCAGTAAGAAATAACTTAGATGTACATGTAACCAAATTGAAGGGTATTAAAAGCAATACTTAGTAGGGATGACTGGGTGACTCAGTCAGTTAAACATTCGACTTCGGCTCAGGTCATGATCTTGTGGTTCTTGAGTTCAAGCTCCGCATCTGGCTCTGTGCTGATGGCTCAAAGCCTGAAGCCTGCTTCAGATTCTGTCTCTCTCTTTCTCTCTCTCTGTCCCTCCCCTGCTCACACTTTGTCTCTCTCTCTCTCTCAAAAATAAACAAACATTTAAAAAAGCAATGCTTAATAATGGGAAAAATATTAAAAAATTTATGTGATAATAAACACATAGTTTATATGTTTTATATGTTACATATTAAGTATATTATATATATAAATTATATATATATGTTATTTAAATTGAAAAAAACATGCCCCCAAAAAAAGCAATACATATTTTATAGCAGCAAACAAAAATATACACATTAACTATATTAGAATTCTTGCCTACGTGTGTAAGAGTAAGAAGAAATAAAATTAGAAAAGTCTTGTATGGACTAATGATAATGTGCCATTAACTGAGGAATACGATTAACTTGACCATCTGCATCGGATGGCTCAGCACTGTGTAATCCCAGTGTAAGCAAAAATTAGAATAACAGCTGTTAGTCTAAGGTGAGACCAACAGCTATGGGATACGGTTGGTTTACCAAACTCAGGTACAACAAGGAATTATCAAAGGAGAATTTTGGTAATGATGAATGACCAACTATCTTACTTATACCCACACTGTGGTAATGAGTACTGGGATTATTGAAAATACTAGTAGAAACTGGGTATTACACCCTGTTCCCCCTGAGCCTCTTCTCTTGTGAGGTTTTGGGGGTGAATTTTACCTATGTTTATCTAATGGAGGAATTTAAACTACTTGGGTAGTTTCTGTAAATAAAAGGCTTCCTCAGGGGTCATACACTCCCCAATTGTTCTTTTCATAATACTGTGAGTCCAGGACTCCTTAAACCAGTTATTTGAGCTTCCCTAGCCTAGGTGTTCACCAAAATCTGCTAAGAAACCATATGAAGAAAAGGGCTTCTGTATCAGATTTCCAAAACTGGTAAATGGTAGACTGGATAGACATTTATATAGTTTGCTAAGATCAAAAGGCTATAAAGTCAGTGACTTACCTTACTTTGAATATTTTCTTTTTTTAATTTTTTTATTGAAGTATAGTTGACACACAATGTTACAAAAGTTTCATATTCCCAACATAGTTATTCAACAACTCTACACCTTATCCTATGCTCACAAGTGTAGCGACAAGCTGTCACCATACAATGCTATTACAATACCATTTGCTATATTCTGTATGCTGTAGATTTCATCTCCAATATTTATTCATTCCATAAATGGAAACCTGTACCTCTCACTCTGCTTCACCCATTTTGCCCATTCCCCCCCCCGCACCATCCTGTCTAGAAATTTTGTTATCTGTTTGTATGGGTCTATTTCAGTTTTAGTTCATTTGTTTCATTTGTTTCATTTTTCAGATTCCAAATATAAGTGAAATCATGTAGCATTTTTCTTTTTCTGGCTGACTTGTTTCACTTAGCCTAATTCTCTGTAGGTCCACCCATGTTATAGCAAATGGCAAGATCTCATTGTTTTTTTATGGCTGAGTAATATTCCATTGAATATATATATCACAATCTCCTTATCCATTCATTTATTGATGGATACATAGGTTGTTCACATATGTTGGGTGTTGTAAATAATGCTGTAATAAAAATAGGGTGTATGTGTCTTTCAAATTAGTGTTTTTGTTTTCTTTGGGTAAAGACCCAAAAGTGGAACTACTGGATTGTATAGTATTTCTAATTTGGGGGAACCTCCATACTGTTTTTCACAGTGGCAGTACCAATTTACATTTTCACCAACAGTGCTCTAGGATTTCTTTTTCTCCACATCCTCACCAACATTATTATTCCTTGTCTTTTTGATAACAAGAATTCTGACAAGTGTAAGGTAAGATCTATCTCATTGTGGTTTTGATTTGCATGCCCACAATTAGTGATGTTGAGAATTTTTTCATTTGTCTGTTAGCCATCTGTATGTATTCTTTGGAAAAGTGTCTATTCAGGTCCTCTACCTATTTTAATACGATTATCTGGGTATTTTTGATGCTGAGTTGTGTATGTTCTTTATATATTTTGGATATTAACCCCTTATCAGATATACCATTTGCAAATATCTTCTCCTATACATTAGGTCGCCTTTTCACTTTGTTGATTGTTTCCTTCACTGTGCAAAACCTTTTAATTTTGGTGTAGTCCCCATACTTTATTTTTGCATTTGATTATTTTTCCTGAGGAGACACATTTAGAAAAATGTTGCTAAGACTGATGTCCAGGAGATTACTACCTTTATAAAACTTCTAGGAGTTTTATTGTTTCAAGTCTCACATTTAGATCTTCAACCCAATTTGAATTTATTTTTTGTATGGTATAAGAAAATGGTCCAGGTTTATTCTTTTGCATGTATTTGTCCAATTTTCTCTGCCATTTATTGACAGGTAGTTGTCCAGTTTTCTCAGTGCCATTTATTGGAAAGACTGTCTTTTCCATATTGTATATTCTTGCCTATTTTGTTGTAAATTAATTGACCATATACATGTTGCCTTATTTCTGGGTTCTCTATTCTATTCCATCTACCTATGCATCTAGTTTTGTTCCAAAACTATTCTGGTTTTTTTGATTTTTATTTGAATATAGTTGACAATGTTACATTAGTTTTAGTTGTACAATATAGTGATTCAACTTCTCCATACATTATACTATGCTCACAACAAGTGCAGCTACCATCTATGATCATGAAATGCTATGACATTATCATTGATTACATTACTAATGCTGTGCCTGATTTATGTGACTTATTTATTCCATAACTGGAAGCCTGTATCTCCTAATCCCCTTTACCTATTTTGCCCATTCCCATCTTCCTTTGCAACATCAGTTTTGTCTTTGTATTTATACATCTGATTCTTCTTTTTATTCATTTATCTTATTTTTTAGATTTCACATATGAATGAAATCATACGGTATTTGCCTTAGCTTTGTAGTAAGTCTTGAAATCTCAGATTGTGATACCACCAGCTTTGGTCTTCTTTCTCAAGATAATTTTGGCTATTCAGGGTCTTTCATGGTTCCATACTAATTTTATGATTTTTTGTTCTATTTCTGTTAAAAATACTATAAGAATTTTGATAAGGATTGCGTTAAATCTGTAGGTATCTTTGGTTACTGTGGGCATTTTAACAACTTTAATTCGTCCAGCCCATGAGCATGGTATTTCATTTCTTCGTGTCATCCTCAAGTTCTTTCATCAATGTTTTGCAGACTTCAAAGTACAGATCTTTTAACTCCTTGGTGAAAATTTCTTGGTTATTCCTTTTGCTGTAATTATAAATGGAATTGGTTTTGTAATGTCTATTTCTTGCTACTTAATTATTACTGTATATAAATTCAGTTGATTTCTGTATATTAATTTTTTATGCTGAACTATACTGAATTCATTTATTACTTCCAATAGCTGTTTGGTGTTGTCTTTAGGGTTTTCTATGTATAGTATCATGCCATCTGCAAATAGTGACAGATTTACTTCTTAGTTAACAATTTAAAGACTTTTAAAAAATTTAATTCCAGTATAGTTAACATACGGTGTCATATTAGTTTCTGGTGTAAAATATACTGATTCAACAACTTCATACATCACCAGTGCTCATCACTACAAGTGCACTCCTTAATCCCCATCACCTATTTAACCCATCTGTTCATGAACATCCCTTCTAGTCACTATCAGTTTGTTCTCTATAGTTAAGAATCTGTTTCTTTGGTTTGCCTCTCTTTCTTTTTTTCCCCTTTTGCTCATTAGTTTTATTTTTTTTAATTCCACGAATGAATGAAGTTATATGATATTTGTCTTTTTTCTGACTTATTTCAGTGTAATACTTTCTAGCTCCATCCATTTATTGCAAATGGCAAGATTGCATTTTTATGGTATATATTTAATATATATACCACTTTTTTGTCCATTCTTCAGTCAATGAACACTTGGGCTATTCCCATAGTTTGGCTAGTATAGATAATGCTGCTATAAACATTAGGGTACATGTATCCCTTTGAATTAGTGTTTTTGTATTCTTTGGGTAAATACTTAGTAGTGCAATTTCTGGGTCATAGGGTACTTCTATTTTTAACTTTTTGAGAAACCCAATACTGTTTTCCAGAGTGGCTGCACCATTTTTCATTCCCACCAACACTGCAAGAGTGTCCCCCTTTCACCACATCCTCACCAACACTTGTTGTTTCTTGTGTTGTTGATTTTAGCCATTCTGACAAGAGTGAGGTAATATCTCATTGTAGTTTTTATTTGTATTTTCCTGATGATGAGTGGTGTTGAGAATTTTTTTATGTGTCTGTTGACCATCTGTATGTCTTCACTGGAAAATGTCTATTCATGTCTTCTGCCCATTTTTTAACTGGATTATTCATTTTTGCAGTGTTGAGTTGTATCAGTTCATTATATATTTTGGATACTAACCCTTTATCAGGTATGCCATTTGAAAATTTCTCCCATTCTGTAGGTTGCTTTTTAGTTTGTTAACTGTTTCCTTCTCTATGCATGAGTTTTTTTTATTTGGATGAAATCCCAATAGTTTATTTTTGCTTTTATTTCCCTTGCCTCAGGGGTCATATCTAGTAAGACGTTGCTGCAGCTGAAGTCAAAGAAGTTACCGCTTGTGTTCTCTTCTAGAATTTTATTTGTTTCCTGTCTCATATTTAGGTCTTTAATCCATTTTGAATTTATTTTTGTGTATGTGTAAGAAAGTGTTCCAGTTTCACTCTTCTGCATGCTGCTGTCCAGTTTTCCCAATACCATTTGTTGAATAGACTGTCTTTTTCCCGTTGGATATTCTTTCCTACTTTGCTGAAGATTAATTGACCATAGAGTTGTGGGTTCATTTCTGTGTTTTCTATTCTGTCCCATTGATCGTTATGTCTACTTTTTGTGCCACTATCATACTGTTTTGACTATTACAACTTTCTAATATAACGAAGTCTGGAATTGTGATGCCTCCAGATTTGCTTTTATTTTTCAAAGGTTGCTTTGGCTATTTGAGGTGTTTTGTGGTTTCACGCAAATTTTAAGACTGTTTGTTCCAGTTCTGTGAAAAATGCTGTTAATATTTTGATAAGGATGGCATTAAATGTGTAGATTGATTTGGGTAGTATAGACATTTTAGAAGTTTATGTATTTTGAGAGAGAGAGAGAGAGAGAGAGAGAGAGAACAAGCTGGGGAGGAACAGAGAGAAGGAGAGACAGAATCCCAAGCAGACTCCTTGTTATCAGCACAAAGCTCGAGGTGGGGCTCCAACTCAAGGACTGTGAGATCATTACCTGACCCGAGATCAAGAGTCAGGCACAACTTACTGCACCACCCAGATGCCCCCGGTAGCATAGACATTTTAACAATATATGTTTTTCCAATGCATTAGCATGGAATGTCTTTCCATTTCTTTATGCCATCTTCAATTTCGCTCATCAGTGTTATAGTTTTCAGAGTATAGGTCTTTCACCTCTTTGGTAAGATTTATTCCTAGGTATCTTACTATTTTCGGTGCAACTGTAAATGGGACTGTTTTAATTTCTTTCTCTGCTGATTCATTATTAGTGTATTCAATGCCATTGATTCCTTGTTGATGTTCTGATTAGATCATCTTTCCATTGATGTAAGTGCAGTATTAAAGTCTCCCAGTATTACTGTATTATTATCTATTAGTTATTGAGAGTTTTATGCATTTCAGTTCTCCTATGTTAGGGGCATAAAGATTTATAATTATTATATCTTCTTGTTGGATTGTCCCTTTTATTATTATATAGTGTCCTTTTTGTTTTTTGTTAGTTTGTTTTAAAGTCCATTTTGTCTGATATAAGTATTCTTGCTGTAGCTTTGTTTTGATATCCATTTGCATGGTGTTTCTCCATCCCCTCACTTCCTTTTTTTTTTTTTTTTTTTTTGCCATCCCCTCACTTTCAATCTGCAGGTGTGTTTAGGTCTAAAGTGAATTTCTTGTAGGCAGAATATAATTGGTCTTGTGTTATTCATTCTGTCACCGTATGTTTTCTGATTGAAGCATTTGGTCTTTTTACATTCAAAGTAATGTTTGATAGATATGTATTTATTGTCATTTTATTATTTGTTTTGTGGTTGTTTCTGAAGATTTTCTCTGATACTTTCTTGTCTTTGTCTCATGTTTTGCTGATTTTCTTTAGTGATATATTTGGATTTATTTCTCTTTGTTCTTTGCATATTTATTAGTGGTTTTTGATATATGGTTACTATTAAGTTGGTATATATCCTCTTCTGCATATAGCAGTCTATATTATGTTGATGGTCATTTAAGTTTGAACACATTCTTTACTCCTCTCCTCCCCATGTTTTAAATATATATTTTTATATTTTACACCCTTTTTTGGTGAGTTCCTTGACAGATTTTTTGTAGAAATATTCATTTTTACTGCAATTCTGTTTCCTACTTTTATATTTAAATTTTGGTCTCTCCTTTCTGCCTAAACAGACCCTTTTTATATTTCTTGCAGGGATGGCTTACTGGTTATGAACTCTTTTAGTTTTTGTTTGCTGTGGGAAATTCTTTATCTTTCCTATTTTGAATGATAGCCTTGCTGTATAGAGTATTCTTGGTTGCAGATTTTTCCCATTCAGTACTTTGAATATATCATGCCACTACCTTCTGGAAAAATCTTCTGGTAGTTTTGTTGGTTTTTCCTTGTAAATTCCTGTCTTCTTTTGTCTTGCCGCTTTAAAATTTTTTTTGTCACTATATTTTGCCAATTTGATTAAAATATTTCTTGGTGTTAGTTTTCTTTTGTTGATTTTGATGGGAGTTCTCTGTGCCTCCTGGGTCTGGATATATTTTTCCTTCCACAGTTTTGGAAAGATTTCAGCTATTATCTCTTCAAATAAAATTTCTGCAACTTTTTCTCTCTTCTTATTCTGGGTTCCTGTAATACAAATGGTATTATATTTGATGGAGTAACTTAGTTTCTTAAGTCTATTTTTGTCTTGCATAATTATTTTTTTGCCTCTTTTTTGAGCTTCATTATTTTCCATTACTCTGTCTTCTAGGTCACTAATTCATTCCTCTGCTTCTTCCATCCTGCTGTGCATTCCATCAATAACATGTTTCTCATTTCCTTTATTGAGCCCTTTATCTCTGCTATATTATTACTTATCTCTGTGGTTAGGATCTCAATGATGTCTTCCACTCTTTTCTCAATACTAGTGAGTATCCTTATGATCATTGCTTTAAATTATCTATAAGACTTATGCTTATTTTGCTTAGATTTTTGGCCGTGGCCTTTCCCTGCTCTTTCATTTGGGATAAATTTCTGTCTCCTCATTTTGTCTTCTTCTCTGTGTCTGTTTCTCTGTGTTAAGACAGTCAATCATGTCTTCTGATTTTGAAAAAAGTGACTTGCTGTAGAAGTCCTGGAGTGCTCTGTATGCATTGTTTCCTGTTCACCAGAATGTGGCACTTCAGGAGAGTATCCTATGTGTGTTGCTTATGCCCTACTGTTGTGTCTGAGTTACCTTTCCCTTCAGTGCTATTTTCTGCACTGTCTCTCTGCCTATTGTGGGTGTGCTTGTTCTCTTTGTTGTTAGTGGTATCCAGGTAGGCCAGCTATTAGGTGGCATTCCTACTGGCTAACTTGAGAGTGGGAGGCCACGTTAGCAAAATTAGAGCTGGTTCACTAGTCCTATGCCAGATCCCCTGAAGCATTGTGGCAGCTAGAAGCCTCAATCTGTGGCATCTAGGGGCACAAGGCTGGGTGCAGTGTGTGCCAGCAGCTTTAAACCAGCAGCTTGGCAAGATGAATGCAAAGGTTTAACAAAATTTGCCCTGATCCCAGGCCTGAAGGTAGCAGGCTTGGAGTTTGTGAGTCTTCAGGAGGACTTGTGGGAATGGTGAACTGCTAACAGGTTAGGGAGCAAATGTATGTGAAGCTTCACTTCCTACAGATATCCCTGTTTAGGTGGTAGGGAAAGAAGGTGCCTACCTCCTCATTTTTGTAGAATTCCACCAACATGCTCCAAAATCAGTATGAGCATATCTATCACCTGTTTGCCTCTGGTGTTGCATAAACTGCAATTTTATTTTGCCTGTCTTCACAGTTTATTGTCTTTTCAAGGATGGTGACCTAGCTATCACCCACCCTCCTTTCTCACCCAGTGCTGAGTCAGCTGACTTTTAAAGCTTCAGGCTCTAAGTTCCACTGGTTATACAAACTCATGTAGTTCAGTCCCTCTCGTTTTCAATGACAAATGATATGGGGATTAGTATTCCCCATGTGAGCTCCCTGATGTGAGGGCCTGTTTCTCTGCCCTTTGCATTTAAGCAGCTCCCTCCCTCCTGTGGTCAGCCTCCCTCTGTGTTTCTGATCTTAACTTTTCATATGAAGCTTCTTCTCTATATTTAGTTGTGGAGTTTGTTCTGGCAGTCTTTGAACTGCTCTCCAGTTTATTTGCTTGAATATGGATGATATCTTGTAAATGTGGGACAGGATATGCTCAGAGTCCTCCTATTCTGCCATCTTCCCAAGCTTCTGTCTGCATTTATTTTTTTATTCTTTGTTTTCTTCATTAACTTATTGGTTGTTTAGTAGTATGTTTTGTCTTCATGTGTTTGTCTTTTTTCCAGTTTGTATTTATTACATGTGATTTCTGGTTTCATATTGTATGGTGGGTAAGGACGCTTACCATGTTGTGTTATAACATGTTATGTATCCTGAAGAAGGTTCCATGTGCAATTGGAAAGAATGTGTACTCTGCTGTTTTGGGATGGAATTTTTTTGTATTTATCTGTAAAGTCTATTTAATCTAATGTGTCATTTAAAGGTACTGTTTTCTTATATATTTTCTGGTTGGATGATCTATCCACTTACAGAAGCAGGGTGTTAAAGTCCCCTAATATCATTGTAGTAGCATCAATTTCTCCTTTAGCATCTTTTAATATTTGCTTTATGTATTTAGGTGCTCCTGTGTTGAGTGTATAGATATTTATAATTGTTATACCCTCTTGTTGAATGACTTCTTTATAATTTTGCAATGCCTTTCTTTTTCTCTTGTTCTAATCTTTTATTTATTTATTTTTTTATTTTTGGAAGAAAGAAAGAGAAAGACTGTGGGCAGAGGACAGGGTAGGGGGAGAGAGAGAGAGAATCTTAAGCAAGCTCCATGCTTAGCATGGAGCCCGATGTGAGGCTTGATCCCACAACCCTCAGATTGTGACTTGAGCTGAAATAAAGAGTTAGATGCTAAACCGACTGAGCCACCCAGGCACCCCTAATCTTTGTTTTAAAGTCTATTTTTGTCTGGGGCACCTGGGTGCTCAGTCAGTTGTGTCCAACTTTAGCACAGGTCATTATCTTGTGGTTTGCCAGTTTGAGCCCCACATCAGGATCTGTGCTGACAGCTCAGCGCCTGGAGCCTGCTTCAGATTCTGCGTGTCTCTCTCTGCCCTTCCCCCACTCATGCTCTGTCTCTCTCTCTCAAAAATAAATTAACATTAAAAAAGTCTATTTTGTCTGACTTAAGTGTTATTATCCTTGCTTTTATTTTGCTTTCATTTGTATGAGATATGTTTTACCATCTTTTCACTTTCAGTATGCATTTTTTTTTAGGTTTGAAGGGAGTCTTTTCCTAGCAACATATGAATGGGTGTTGTTAATTTGTCCATTCTGTCACTTTATGTCTTTTGATTAGATCATTTAGACCATTTACATTAAAGGAGATTATTGATAGGTATATACTTATCTGCAATTTATTGATTGTTTTCTTGTTGTTTTTGTCGTTCTTTTCTGTTTCTTCTTTTGATCTTTTTCCTTGTGGTTAATAAGTTTCTTTGGTGTTGTGCTTGGCTTTCTTTATCTTTTTTGTATCTATTATAGGTTTTGGTTTGTGGTTACAATGGGGTTTATATATCATATTCTAAGTATATATCAGTGTATATTAAGCTTTGGTCACTTGATTTTGATATGATTTCACTCATATGTGGAATTTAAGAAACAAAACAGATGAGCATTGGGGAAAGAAAAAAAAGAGAGAGGGAGGCAAACCATAAGAGAGACTCTTAACTATAGAGACAAACTGAGGGTTGCTGATGTGAGGCGGGCAGGTGGATGGGCTAAATGAGTGATGGGTATTAAGGAGGGCACTTGCTGTGATGAGCACTGGGTGTTATATGTAAGTGATAAATCACTAAATTCTCCACCTGAAACTACTATTATGCGATGTGTTATCTAACTGTAATTTAAATAAAAACCTGAAATATTTAAAAAATGATTTTGAATACATTATAAAAGAAATTGTATTTATACCCCCTCCATATTTTATGTCTATGTTGTCATATTTTACCTCTTTATATTTTGTGAGTCCCTTTAACTTATTTTTTAGACATACTTGATTTTACAACTTTTGCCTTTAATACTTTACTACTTTACTACTTTTGCCATCAAAATTATTTTTAGACATACTTGATTTTACTACTTTTGCATTTACTACTTTACTACTTTTGCCATCATAATAGATTTATGATTGTTCTACTACCTTTACTATATGTTAGCTTTTACTCATATAGTTTTTCCTTTCATAATTTTCTTCTAATTGTAGCCTTTCTTTTCCACTTAAAAAATTTCCATTTACATTTCTTGTAAGAGTGGCTTAGTGGTGATGAACTCCTTTAACTTTTGTCTGTGAAACTCTTTATATCTCCAATTATAAATGGTAGCCATACTAGGTACAGTATTCTTGGTTGTAGGTTTTTTTTTCCCTTTCAGCACTTTGAATATATCATGCCACTCCCTCTTGGCCTGCCAAATTTCTGCTGAAAAATATGCTGATAGCCTTGGTGTTTCCCTTGCATATAACTAGTATTTTCCGTTTCTGGTTTTAAAATTTTGTCTTAACCTTTAATCTTTAACATTTTAATTATTTTGTGTCTTTGTGTGGACCTTATTGGGTTCATTTTGTTTGGAACTCTCTATGTGTTTTGAACCTGGGTCAGTTTTCTTCCTCACGTTAGGAGAGTTTTCAACTAATATTTCTTCAAGTAAGTTTTTTGGCCCTTTCTCTCTTTTCTTCTTCTGGGACATCTATAATGCAAATGTTTGTTGGCTTGATGTTGTCCTTGAGATTCCTTAACCTAAATTTATTTTTAAAATTAAGTTTTATTCTATTCAGTTTAGTGCTTTCCTTTACTTTGTCTTCCAGATTGCTAATTCATTTTTCTACAACCTCTGATTTACTCTTGATTCTCTCCAGTGTAGTTTTCATTCCTATTATGTATTCTCCAACACTGATTAGTTCTTTTTTTATATTTTCTATCTCTTTGTTGAAGTTCTCACTGAGTTCATCCACTCTTCTCTTTGGTCCAATGAGCATATTTATGACCATTACCTTGACATCTTTATCAGATTGGTGATGTCCATTTCATTTAGTTCTTTTTCTGAGGTTTTATCTTGTTATTTTGTTTAGATAATATTCTTGTCTTCTTATTTTGTTTGACTTCCTGTGTTTGTTTCTACAGATTAGAAATAACAGCTGCTTTTCCTAAACTTGAGGAAATAGTCTTGTGTATGGAACTTCCCTGTGTAAACTGTGTTTTCCTGGCAAATTTTATTGGCTGACTTGAGCTGTGGTTGGCATGGGCTTGGCATCCCAAGGCATTCTGTTCTGGGACTGCCCTGGTGAGAAGGCCAGAGCTGAAGCAAACAGAGTTTTGGGGTTGTCTTAAGTGTCTCCATATAAAGGGCACCCTGGAATGACAACAGAAGTTGATGTGGGTGTAACCTAAGGTTTACTGTGTCTGTATGCATGGAGGGGAAATTTTAAGCTAAAGTGGGAATAAGCCAGAGTGTCCTGGAGTGTTCCACACAAGGTGCTCCACACACAGCTCCTGCCCAGGTGTGGTGGGTAGAGGTGAGGCAAGCATGGGCAGGGGGTTCTTGGGATCCTCTATGCAAGGTGTGCCCTCGTGTGGTGGCTGAAGCGAACCATTCAAGGACGGGGAAATCCAAACTCCCTCTGTAGCTGACAGTATTCTGGAAAGTCATCTGGAGTTAAACTGGTATGGGCCAGGAGTGTACTGTGGTTCCTTGTGAACTGTCACCTTGGTCAGGTGGCTGCAGTTGTAGTGAGCACTGACCAGGAGTATTTCAGTGTGTCCTGTGCTGGGACTGTCTTGGTATAATGGCTTGAGCTGGTGTGGGCTAGAGGCCCAGGGTGCACTGAAGCAATAGGCTGGGTATGGGGCCCAGAAACCACTCTCATGCACACTATCAAGATGGAGAGGAAATGTAGACTTTGGAGCTTGCCAGTCCCTCTGATATGGAGAGATTTCCAGGAAATGCACTGCCATTTGGCAGAGTTCTTGGGTTGCATATTTTTTATTATACTTGCTCTTTCGAGCCATGGTGGTTTTTTCATGTATGTGCCCCAGGACATCCACGGCTGGTGTGGGCTAGGGGTCTAGGGCTTGCTGAGGTGGCAGGAAAGCTATGATGCCCAGACCCCTCTCCCATCTGTTTTATCTTGAATGGTTTCTATTAGTTTCTGGCAATTGGGTGGTAGTATAAATGCTCCATAAAGAAAGTTTCTTTCTGGAATGTTCTCCCCCAAACACCAGGTACTCATCAGTATACTGTTTGTACTGAACAATAAAATATCAAAGGCCTACTTGGTAGTCTTCCTCAGTAATATAAGGGTTCCTTAGTTGTTTTTTTTTACAGTTGGGCATCAATGGTGCCAAGAATGTAGAGAAGTACCAGGGGATGCCCATAGCTGTAATAAGAGGGAATATTCTTGGTGGTTTGGTGGAATGTGTTACTTTACGCTAATAATAGATGTCAGGTATGTCGACAAATGGCAATGTTCACAGGTATTAACACCAGAATGTCATTATTTGGTTAGCAGTTTAAAAGTGCTGAGTAAAGAAGAATTGGACGCCACTCTAAAGCATCTTCAAGGTCTTCTGAAATATTGGAGGGCAGACTCAATGTTAAATCAGAAATCTGTGACTTGATACGTTGAAGAGGTTGAATACCTTATTGATAAGCAGATTGTCAAGTAGTTAGACTAAAAGTAGATTTAGAAAACAATCTGTTAAATTTTTGTGAGAGTATGGAATATTGCTGAAACAATTGTTTGGAAAAGTTGAAGGTGGGGAAGAACCCAAAGATGACATCAATTTGATGCTGTCTCAGGAAATTTGACAGGCAGCATCACCACTACACTAATGAGGATGTCTCAGGAAATCTGAGAAATTATGGAGGGCTGGTAGTAAAGGGCTGGATAAATATAGGCTCTGAATTTGTGTCTATTTGCAATAAGCCTCAGTCTTGGACTTCAAGCCTTATTTTGCCAGAATGCAAGCCACACCACCAAATGGTAATCCTTAGGAATTTGGGTGACATGTAGTTTGGTGCTGATAGGTAGAGGTCTTCACCTGTGATTCTGCAAAATTTTATTAAGAGAGTATGGTGGCTTTCGGTGTCCTATTCATACATCCTAGTGTGACACATGAGACCTCCATAAAATTAAACACACAATGATGTGCCATTTCATTACAGTTTCCAGTAAAATAAACAGCATTTGGTAGTGGTTGGAAACATTGATAAATTTACTTTTTAGTTCTAGATTTTTGTATATTGCATCAAATCTTATACATAGACAATCGTGGCTTCTGTAGTTTTACTTCTTTCCAATCTATGTGCCTCATTTTTATTGCAATGGCTATGACTCCCAGTAAAATATTGAAAAAAAGTCATGAAAGTCAACACATTTGCCTTGTTACCAATCTTTTGGAGAATTGCTTCAGTTAAAAGTTCACATTTAATTATGATGATAGCTGTAGGATTTTTAAATAAACTTTATTAGGTTGAGCCACTTTTATTCATAATTTTTTGAGAGTTTTCATCATGAATGGGTTAGAATTTCTCAAGTACTTTTTGGACACATTGAGATGATCATGTTTTTTCTCCCTTATTCTATTTTTACATTTTAAATTAATTTATTTTTTGGATATTAAATCAACTTTTCATTCCAATGCACAGCTTATCACACCCTTGTCCAATTGTAACTGTGATGGACATTACTCATTACAGTAATTCTGGCTTAAGAACGATATGATTTATTCAAGGGCTTGGACCTCTTAGGACTGAAGATTTAGGTCATAAAGTATATCATCAAGACCTACAGAGCTAAGAGCTCAGGGTGAGGGAACTTTACAATGGATAATAAAGGATGGAAAGGATGAGGATGAGCATCAATTTTTGCCTCAAGACCAAATGTAGCAATGGAAGCTATAATTCATTTCACTAGATTCTCTATTTTTGGTTTCTCCTCAGAAATATCCTATAGGAACTATGGAGGAGCTGCTCTTTGAAAATATATGGAAATTTAGATTATTGTAACACAAAAGGTAGACTGTGACAATCATGGGAATATGTCCCATTGGATCATCCTTCAGAAATAACCTTCTATGAGAAGTATAGTTAGCTGGAAACCTCAAACTGCTACACCTTTGACACCCACCTCAGCGTTCATATAAATTCCACACTATCTCTACATTATGTTCCCAGCTTATGATTAAACATCATGGTGGTATAAGAGTTGGAATTTTCCTGTCTAATCTGGGATTCTTCTAGTATACAATCTTTGCTCTGGTGTTCCCTATTGGCTTGGTTGAAATATTATAAGAGCTGTGGTGCAGCCTGACTCTCTTTCTACCCAGTCCTCCTTTCTTTCCACTCTCTTGTTTCAATTGTCAGACCTGATGAACTTTCCAAGGCTCTCCTTGTCTACTAATGCCCCTATCCTTTTATTGATCAAGGTCATTTCCCTAATCAATCTATTGCCCTACTAATTCCATCTTGATGTCTACTTTCTGTAGGATCTTAACTAACACAATATATCTGACAAAAGATTTGTAAATAGAATATTAAAGAATTTGTAAAACAATAATAAAAATACAACAAACTACATCCTCTGTCCAAATGGGTAAAAGACTTGAACAGAAACATTACAAAAAGATAAATAAAAGGCCAATAGACACATGAAACATCATTTAAGAGAAATGCAAATTTTTTTTTTTTTTTATTTTTGGGACAGAGAGAGACAGAGCATGAACGGGGGAGGGGCAGAGAGAGAGGGAGACACAGAATGGGAAACAGGCTCCAGGCTCCAAGCCATCAGCCCAGAGCCTGACGCGGGGCTCGAACTCACGGACCGCGAGATCGTGACCTGGCTGAAGTCGGACGCTCAACCGACTGCGCCACCCAGGCGCCCCGAGAAATGCAAATTTAAACCAAAATGATATACCAGTACACATCTACTGCAATAGCTAAAATGACGGGCACCACCAATTATAAGTGAAAATGTACAGCCACCGAAAGTATTATACATATCTGTGGAGTGTAACATGGCATGGCAACTTTAAACAAAGTTTTAACAATTTCTTGTAGAGTTAAATGTGTACCTACCCTATAATGCAGCAGTTCCATTTTTATGTATCTACCAAGAGAAGTGAAAACATGTCCACACAAATAATTGTATTTGGATATCCAGAGCAGCTTTATTTAAGAGAGCTAAGAAATACAAAAATCTATGGGGCACCTGAGTGGCTCAGTCGGTTAAGTGTCCAACTTTGGCTCAGGACATGATCTCGCATTTCATGAGTTCGATCCCTGCATTGAGCTTTCTGCTGTCAGCATGGATCCTGCTTAGTATTCTCTGTCCCCTTCTCTCTTTGTTTTTTCCCTTCGCTTGCTCGCTTTCTCTCTCTCTCTCTCTCTCTGTCTTAAAAATTAAAAAAAAAAAACATTAAAAAAAGAAGTAGAAAAACCCTAAATGACCATCAAAGGGGTAATGGATAAAACATATTTGGAATATTAATATAATGGAATACTCCTCAGCAATAAAAGTCTGAATAAACATGAGCATGGGAAGAATCCAAGATAGTAGCATAGAAAGATCTGAACTCATCTCCTCATATGGACACACCAAATCTATAGTTATATATGGATCATTTCCCTCTTGAAAAAGTTCTAAGAAGTAGATGAATTTCTCTCCACAACAAAAAATAAAAGGACACCATTGGGATGGGGAGGATAGGCAGAGGCACAGTCTCACAAAAAAAACTCCATCACGGAACAACAAAACACAGTAAGTGTCTCACCAGACAGGCATTTTTCCCACAGGAGTGAGAAGATGATTCCTCACATTGGGCAGTCTGGTCTCTGGGATCTGCACCAGAAAGACAAGCTTCCAGAACATCTGGCTAGGAAAACCAATGGAATTGATGTCCAGCGGTCCCAAAGTGCAACAGGAAACTGAAATTACTCTCTTGGAGGTATTGCATGTGTTCTTCCTTGCCCTGAGACCCAGCGAAAAAAGAGCGGTTTGAAAAGCGTCTCAATTATATTTGAAAGAAATTTATTTGATTATCTGGGGACATTGCCTGGTGGGTCAAGAGACATTTGAGATGCTCCCTGGAGAAAGAATTGCTGGTGGATGTCATTGTTGCACTCTCCACATAGATGGCTAGCATAGAAAGGTGAGTCTAGATGTAGTAACTTCCCACCACCTTGCAGGGAGAAGTGGGGGAAAGTGGTCAGGGCACTTGGTGAGACAGGAGAGCATGGGTGGTTGCAGCACTCACGTGCTCTCTGGCATGGTGGGTGATCACAGATGGTTGTGGAGATCTCCAGCTTCCTAGCTAAGGTCTGTGAAAAACTCTCCCCCAGAGTTTGACAGGGGCTGGCCAGTGAAAGTAGTCCTGGCATTCTCCTACTCTCACCCTAAAGCCAGTGCATATGTAAAGACATGCTGAAGTTTATGGGTGAACACCATCAACACATTTTCCTGCTACATTTCTGAAGCTAGTGTGCCCCACCCACTACACTCTCCAGTAGCTTTGCTAAAGCCAGACGGTGCACATAATGCAAATAGGTAACACCACTTGATTGCCTGGACTTGATGGCCAAGAGGGCTGGTGTTATAGAACTCTCCAGGACTGAAATAGAAAAAAAAAAACAGTACTTGACAGGCCAGCTCCCCCAGGACACTGCATAGACAGCAGATTGAACCACACTCCAGTCTTTCCATAAAAAAGGCTTATTTACTTAGACTGAAGCTTCAACCTAAAAGAAAGGCATTAAGTTTCCCACACATCTACAGGCTAAGGAGGCACTGCCATGGAATGTAAGCAGGAAAATACTATCCTTGCACACCACAGTGACTTGGCTACAACTCAATGAGGCTTCCTCAAAAGGAGATTATATACTTATTTGGGGCCCCAATTTTTGCAACTGTTGCCTATGGGACATATCTTGATATGCTGTTCTTGAGGCCAGCAGGTATTACACTTGTGAACTCACAGGAGTGTATATATTTGCATACTTTAAAATGGCTCACTGGGAGTCTGGTTTCCAATCAGCTTGAAACTAGGTGCTGAGATTCCTCCCTTGGGATTACTGACAAATCATGGTACACCCTCAAAATAGGGGCATATCAAGAATAGTTCAGGTAGTGTATACAATCACAAAGATCTGAAAAACAACCAAGAGACAGGGCAAAGTTAAATGAGAAGGACCATCTCTTACACAAGGCCACTCCCTCAAGACTGAAAGAGACAGCTGTTTTGCCTGATACATAGAAACAGAGAGTCAAGAAAAATTAAGGAACAGAGAAATATGCTCTAAAGGAGCATAGAACAAGAGAAAACCTCATAAAAAGTCCTTAATGATATGGAGATAAGTAATCTACCTGAAAAAGAATTCAAAGTAATGGTCATAAAATTGTTCACTGAAGTCAGGTGAAGAATGGATGAACATAGTGTGACCTTCAACAAATAGGTAGGAAACATAAGACATAAGAAAATACCAAACAAAAATCACAGAGCTGAGAATACAATAACTGAACTTAAAATTCACTAGAGGGGTTCAACAACAAATTCGATGAGGCAGATGAATTGGCAAACTGGAAGAAATGAAATGATCCTCACCCAGACATCAAAAAGATTTTAAAAAGAAGATAACTTAAGGGATCTCTAGGAGAGCTTCAAGCCAAACAACATTTGCATTGAGGTATCCTGGAAGGGGAAGAGAGAGAGGGGAAGAAAACTTATTTGAAGAAATAATGGCTGGAAATTTCCTTAAGCTAGGAATGGAAATAGACATTCAGATCCAGGAAATCCAGAAAGTTCCATATAATATGAGCTCTAAGAGCACCATTACAAGACACATTATAATTAAAATGTCAGAAGTTAGAGATAGAGAATCTTTAAAACAAAAGGAGAAAAACAAATTATTATGTACAAGGGAAATACTATAAAGATATCAGCAAATTTCTCAGCAGAAAGTTTGTACACCACAAGGGAATGGCATAACATATTCAAATTATTGAGAGGAAAAAAACTTCAAACCAAGAATACTTTACCCAGAAAGATTATCATTCAGATTTGAAGGAGAGATTAAGAGTTTCCCAGACAAGCAAAAGCTAAAGGAGTTCATTGCCAGTAAACTAGACTTACAAAAAATATTAAAGGGACTTGTTTAACCTGAGAAGAAATGATACTAATTAATCAAAAGAAAATATACATAAATAAAAATATTACTGGAAAAAATAAAGTAAAGATAAAGGTTGTGGAATAATCACATATAAATTTGTTAAGAATGTTAAAATACAAAGTGGTAAAGTTAACTAAAACTATAATAATTAGATAAAGAATATATAAAATAAAAACATGTAAAAGGTGATGTAAAACACATAAAAATGATGGCAGGGCGAAAATATAGAGTTTTGGAATATGTTAATATTTAAGTTGTTATCAACTTAAAACATGCTATTATATACACAGGATGAAATATGTGAATCTCACGGTAATCACAATCCAAAAACCTACAGTAAATACACACACAAAAAAGCAAGTAATCTAAACATACACTAAAACAACTTACCAAACCACAGGGGACCATAGCAAGAGAAGAAGGAAAGAATGGAGAAGTGCAAAAACAGCCAAAAACAATTAACAAAATGGCAACAAATAAATACTTAGGAATAATTACTTTGACTGTAAATGAACTAAATTCTCCCATCAAAAAACAGGTTTGTTGAATGGATGAGAAAGCAGGACATATATGCAAACTTCCTGCATGAGACTCACTTCAAAAATAAGGACACACACAGACTGAAAATGAAGGGATAAAAAAATATACTCCATGCAAATGGAAATGAAAAGAAAGTTGCTGTATTTATACACATATCAGGCAAAAAAGAGTTTAAAACAAAGACTAATAAAAAACAAACTGTAAGCACTACATAATGATGAGTCAATCAAGCAATAAAATATAACATTTATAAATATATATGCACCCAATATAGATGGCAGCAAAATTTATACAGCAAATATTAACAGACATAAAGGGATAATAATAATAGTATAGGATTTTAATACTTTACCTACATCAATAAATGGTAGGTCATCCAGATAGAAAATCAATAAGGAAACATTGTTCATAAATGACACATTAGACCATATGGACTTGACAGAATATTTTATCAAAAAGCAGCAGAATACACACTCTTCTCAAGTGCACATGGAACTTTATTAAGTATAGATCACATGTAAGACCACAAAACAAGTCTCTTAATAAAATAAAAAGATTGAAATCATATTGAGCATGTTTTTGTATCACAAAGGTGTGAAACTAGATATTAATTACAAAAAGAAAACTGGAAAAACCACAAATACATGTAAATTAAACAATATGTTACTTTAAAAATACTGGGAAATAGAATTACTCAAAGGAGAAACAAAAAAATACCTAAATACAAACAAAAACAGAAATGCAACACATCAAAGTCTATGGGATATAGAAACAGTGGTTCTAAAAGGGAAATTCACAAGTGAAGTCAGTAAAATTGCAGGATACTAAGTATGGAGATGTGATTTAGGTGACAAATGGATACTGGCTTCCACAGAGGGGAGGAAGCCACAGTCTTGGAGAAAGGTGAAAGAGTCAAGCACACAGGGGATTACACAAGGAGAACATTACCCCAAAGCCATTGGCTTGGAAAATGAGAGGGGCTAGATTTTGTGAATTCTTGAAACCAGAGGGATTAAAGCCTGGAGTATTAATTGTCAGTGGGCCTGGAAGGGAAAGAGCTTGGAGAGCACTGCACTACACCTGGAGAAGGCAGGCAAAAACCCCAGGAGAAGGCAGCATGGAAACAATGATCTGAAGAATGCCTGGGACACACAGTGGAGAGATTATTCCTTCTTCTCAGAGCATGTCCAGGAGAGGCAGAGTTCACTGAGACACCTCTCCTGGAACAAAGGAGCTGGATGGCACCATTTACATCACTGACCCTCAGTATAAACACAGAGCCACTTGCAAGAAGCATCACAGCACAAACACTGGCTGCCTAACATACACCAATTTCCCCCTCCCAGCCTTCTAATGGAACTGCCCTTCTCAGTCACAATTCCCTCATTCCCAGTGCATTAAGACCCTTCCCCAGAAGACCAGCACAAACACCTGCATCTTCTGTGTAGATTTGCAAGACTTAAGTTCTGGTGGAAATGATCCCAGGTTTCATTTCACAAACAGACCAAAGCACACTTATATAAAACTCACCACATTAAGATGAAGGACCAAACACTGCTCACAGCAGGAGAGCCTCTAGAGATGACTGGCTTGAAGGATAGAGCAGATAAAACACAATAGCAGAGAGCACATTGTACCCATT
Source organism: Panthera uncia (assembly GCF_023721935.1). Taxonomy (NCBI): domain Eukaryota; kingdom Metazoa; phylum Chordata; class Mammalia; order Carnivora; family Felidae; genus Panthera; species Panthera uncia. The sequence continues at coordinate 58,917,322 of NC_064817.1, read as the reverse complement.
GGAGACACTCCTTGAAGTTCCAGGCCCTAGGCACTACACAACCTCTTTTTCATAAGGTTATTACTTTCAAGATCAGGAGACATAACCGGATTTTTTTAAAACACAGAAGAAGGTAGAGACATAGACAAAATGCCAAGACAGAGGAATTTATCCCAAATGAAAGAACAAGAAAAAGCTATGGCCAGAGATATAAGAGGAACAGATACAAAAAGAACACCTAATGGATAATTTACAGCAAGAATACTAAGGATACTGACTGAACTTGAGGAAAGAATAGAAGACATCAGTGAGACCCTTACCATAGAGATAAAAGAGATAAAAAAGGATCAGAGATGAAGAGCAGAATAAATGGGATTGGAAAGAGGTTTAGTTCAATGAACAGAAGGCTGGAAGAATCAGAATAATGAGTGACCTAGAACAAAAATTAATAGAAATTAATGAAGCTGAACAAAAGAAAGAAGAATTATGTGACACAATAATAGACTTAAGGATCTCAGTGACCTCATCAAATCTAATAACAGTGATTTTATAGGAGTCCCAGAAGAAACAAAGAGAGGAAGTGGGCATAAAATTTAGTTGAAGACATAATACCTGAAAACATCCCTAAATTGGGTAAGGAAATAGACACTCAGATACAGGAGGCACAGAGGACTTCCCTCAAAATCAATAAAAGCAGACCAACATCAAGACATATTATGATTAAATTTGCAAAATATACTGGTAAAGGAAAATCTTAAATGCAGCAGAAAAAAGAAGCCAGTAAGTTACAAGGGAAAACCATAAGGCCATAAGGCTAATTAGAGATATCTCACCAGAAACTTGACAATCCAGAAGGTACTGGCATGATATATTCAATGTGCTGAATGGGAAAGATCTGCTTCCAAGAATACTCAATCCACTAAAGCTACCTTTCAGAATAGAAGGAGGGATAAAGAGTTTCCCAGACAAAGAAAACTAAAGGAGTTCATGACCACTAAACCAGCCCTGAAAGAAATATCAAAGAGGAATATTTAAGTGCAAAGGAGAGATCAAAATTGACAAAGAAAAGGAAGTATCAGAGAAATTTTTTCATAAAATGACAAAACATGTAAAAAAATTGCAATACATAGATATAAATAAAAACTTACTTTGAATGTAAATGGACTAACACTTGAATCAAAAGACAAAAGGTGTCAGGATGTATAAAAAAACAAGACCCACCTATATGCTGCCAAAATGAACAGACTCATTTTAGACCTAAAGACACCTGCAGATTGAAAGTGAGACAATGGAGATACATTTCTCATACAAATGGATGTCAAAAGAAAGCCAGAGTAGGAATACTTATATCAGACAAACTGGACTTTATTTTTTAATTCTTTTTATTTTTAAGTAATCTCTATACCCAATGTCATGCTAGAACTCACAACGACAAGATCAAGAGTTGCATGCTGTCCTGACTGAGCCAGCTGGGCACCCCAGGACAAAATATACTTTAAAACAAAGACTGTAACAAAAAGACAAAAAAGGGCACTATATGATCATAATGGGGACAATCTGACAGAATATATAACAATTGTAAATGTTTATGCATCCAACATGGAGGAACCCAAATATGTAAAACAATTAATGAAAAACATAAAGGAAATAATTAATGCTACAATTATAACACAGGATTTTACCAGCCCACTTACATCAATTGACAAATCATCTAAACAGAAAATCAACAAAGATGGGGTGCCTGGGTGGTTAAGCCAGTTAAGCAGCCAACTTGTGATTTTGGCTCAGGTCATGATCTCACTGTTGTGAGATCGAACCCCATGTCAGGTTCTGCAATGGGCATAGAGCCTGTTTGAGATTCTTTCTTCCTTCTCCCTCTGTTCCTCCTCTGCTCTCTCTCTCTCTCTCAAAGAAGAAAGAAAATAAGATTTAAAAAAAGAAAATCAACAAAGAAACAATGGCTTTGAATGACACACAAAAATACTGAAGTCATACCATGTACCTTTTCTGACCACAATGCTACAAAACTATAAGTCAACCACAAGAAAAAATTGGAAAAGAGTAGAAACACATGGAGGTTAAAAAAATGCTACTAAACAGTAAATGGGACAATCAGCAAATTAAATAAGAAATAAAAACTACATGGACAAAAAAGAAAATGAAAACACAATGGACCAAAACATTTGAGATGCAGCAAAAATTGCCTTAAGAGGAAAGTACAAGGCTATATGGTCCTAACTCAAGAAGCAAGAAAAATGTAAAACATACAACCAAACTTTAAACCTAAAGGAGCTAGAAAAAGAACAACAAATGAAGCCTAAAGCCAGTAAAAGGAAGGAAATAATATGTTTGGAGCATAAGTAAATGATTTAGAAATAAAAGAAAACAATAGAACAGATTAATGGAATCAAGAGGTGGTTCCTTGAAAAAAAAATTAATAAAATTGATAAACCTCTAGCTAGCCCTATCAAAAAGAAAAAAGACAGGACTCAAATAAATGAAGTCACAAATGAGAGAGAAGAAATAAAAAACAACACCACAGAAATACAAATATTTATAAAAGAATATTAATAAAAAACTATATGCCAAAATATTGAATAACCTGAAAGACATAGCTAAATTACTAGAAACATAAATTACCAAAAATGAAGCATAAGAAATAGAAAACTTGAATAGTCCAATATGAAGAAAGAGATTGAATCAGTAATCAAAAAATCCCAAACAGAAATCTAGTACTAGATGGCTTCACAGGTGAACTCTACCAAATTATTAAGAAGGAGTTAACATCTTTTTTTTCTCAAACAATTCCAAAACATAGAATAGGAAGTCTTAGCCTCAGCAATCAGAGAACAAAATCAGCAAGGAAGAAGTCAAACTTTTTCACTCTTTGCATATTACATGATACTCTATATAGAAAACATGAAAGCCTCCACCGAAAAATTCCTAGAACTAATACATGAATCAGCAAAGTCACAGAAATTATAAAATTATAAAAACAATGTGCAGAAATCTCTTGCATTTCTATACACCAATAATGAAGCATCAGAAAGAGAAATTAAGGAATCAATCTCATTTGCAATTGAACCAAAAACAATAAGATACCTAAGAATAACCTTAAATAAAGAGGTAAAAGATCTGTACTCTGAAAACCATAGAAGAATTATGAAAGATATTAAGGACACAAAGAAATGAAAAACATCCCATGCTCATAGATTCGAAGAACAAACATTGTTAAAATTTCTATACTACCCAAAGCAATCAAACACATTAATGGAATCCCTATTAAAATACCAATAGCATTCCTCACAGAGCTAGATCAAATAATCCTAAAATTTGTATGGAACACAAAAGACCCTGAAGAGCCAAAGCAATCCTGAAAAAGAAAAACAAAACTGGAGGCAACACTATTCCAGATTTCAAGCTTTATTACAAAGCTGTACTCTTCAGGAAAACATGGTACTGGCACAAAAACATACACATAGATCAATGGAACATAATAGAAAACCCAGAAAAGGAACCATAACTATATGGTCAACTCATCTTTGAAAAAGCAGGAAAGAATATCCAACGAAAAAAAGACACTCTCTTCAACAAATTGTGTTGGCAAAATTGGACAATGAGTCACAGAAGAATGAAACTGGAAAATTTTCATACACCATACATAAAAATAAATTGAAAATGATTGAAAGACCTAAATGGGAAACAGGAATCTATCAGAATCATAGAAAAGGACACAGACAGCAACTTTGTTAATCTGAGCCACAGAAACTGCTTACTAGACATGTCACTGAAGGCAAGGGACATAAAAGCAAACATGAACTATTGGGACTTATCAAGATAAAAATCTTCTTCACAGCAAAGGAAACAACCAATAAAACTAAAAGGCAGCATACAGAATGGGAGAAAATATTGCAAATGACATATCAGATAAAGGTGTTAGTATCCAAAATCTATAAAGCACATATCAAACTCAACACCGGAAAAACAAGCCACACAGTTAAGAAATGGGCAGAAAACATGAATAGACATTTTTCCAAAGAAGATATCCAGATGGCCAACAGATATATGAAAAGATGTTCAACCTCACTAATCATTAGGGAAATACACATCAAAACCACCTCACTCCTGGGGAAGATGGCGACGTCGGAGGATGCTGGGATCACCGCATCCTGTGGATCGCTTGGATTCCACCCACACCTGCCTAAATAACCCAGAAAATCGCCAGAAGACTAGCAGAATGGATTCTCCAGAGCCAAGCGTAAACGAGAGGTCCACGGAAGAGGGTAGGAAGGGTGGAGAAGCGGTGCGCGCTGCATGGACTGGTGGGAGGGAGCCGGGGCAGAGGGACAACCCACTGGCAAAGCAGAGTCCCCGAGTCTGGCTTGGAAAAGTGGAGGGGCTGGATGGAGTGTGTTCTGACAGCAAGCGGGACTTAACATCTGGAAGTTTATAAGTTAACAGATCTGCTCAGAGAATGGGAGGGCTGGAGGACAACGGGAGGGAGAGTTGTTGAGCCCTGGAGGACAGAGCGCAGCTTGGCAGGGAACAAAGGTGCTTGCCAGCACCATCTCTCTCTCCCATCCCTCAGCCAAAATCCCAAAGGGAACCAGCTCCTGTCAGGGAACTTGCTTGCACTGCACAAACACCCAACACTGTGCTTCTGCTGATCCATCCCTCTGGCTGGTCTGACTCCCTCCCAGTGCTGCAGGGTCCCTTCCAAAGCAGATCACCGAAGCATAAGCGAGCTGAGCCTACCCCTCCTGCCCCTGTGCACCTTGCAGATCCACCCCAGCTAATACGCCAGATTCCCAGCACCACAAGCCTGGCAGTATGCAAGTAGCCCAGATGGGCCATGCCACCCCACAGTGAATCCTGCCCCTAGGAGAGGGGAAGAGAAGGCACACACCAGTCTGACTGTGGCCCCAGAGGTGGGCTGGGAGCAGACATCAGGTCTGACTGTGGCCCCACCCACCAACGCAAGTTATTGAAGACAGCACAGGGGAAGTGACCTGCAGTTCTGCACCACTCCAGGGGCTATCCAAAATGACAAAATGGAAGAATTCCCCTCAAAAAAACCTCCAGGAAATAAGGACAGCTAACAAACTGATCAAAAACGATTTAAACAATATAACAGAAAGTGAATTTAGAATAATAGTCATAAAATTAATCTCTGGGCTTGAAAACATTATAAAGGACAGCAGAGAATCTCTTGCTACAGAGATCAAGGGACTAAGGAACAGCCAGGAGGAGCTAAAACATGCTATTAATGAGCTGCAAAATAAAATGGAGACGACTAAAGCTTGGATTGAAGAAGCAAAGGAGAGAATAGGTGAACTAGAAGATAAAATTATGGAAAAAGAAGTAGCTGAGAAAAAGAGAGATAAAAAAATCCAGGAGTATGAGGGGAAAATGAGAGAACTAAGTCATGCACTAAAGAGAAATAATATACGCATAATTCGTATTCCAGAGGAGGAAGAGAGAGGGAAAGGTGCTGAAGGTGTACTTGAACAAATCATAGCTGAGAACTTCCCTGATCTGGGAAGGAAAAGGCATTGAAATCTAAGAGGCACAGAGAACTCCCTTCAGACATAACTTGAATTGATCTTCTGCACGATATATCATAGTGAAACTGGCAAACTACAAGGATAAAGAGAAAATCCTGAAAGCAGCTGGGATAAACATGCTCTAACATATAAAGGGAGACCAATAAGACTAGTGACGGATCTCTCTACTGAAACTTGGCAGACCAGAAAGGAATGACAGGAAATCTTCAATGTGTTTAACAGAAAAAATAAGCAGCCGAGAATCCTGTATCCAGCAAATGTGTCACTTAGAAAAGAAGGAGAGATAAAGGTCTTCCCAAACAAACAAAAACTGAAAGAATTCATCACCACGAACCAGCCCTACAAGAGATCCTAAGGGGGATGCTGTGAGACAAAGTACCAGAGACATCACTACAAGCATGAAACCTACAGACATCACAATGACTCTAAACCCATATCTTTCTATAACACTGAATGTAAATGGATTAAATGCGCCAACCAAAAGACATAGGGTATCAGAATGGATAAAAAAAAGACCCATCTATTTGCTGTCTACAAGAGACTCATTTTAGACCTGAGGACACTTTCAGATTGAAAGTGAGGGGATGGAGAACTATTTATCATGCTACTGGAAGTGACAAGAAAGCTGGAGTAGCCATACTTATATCAGACAAACTGGACTTTAAATTAAAGGCTGTAACAAGAGATGAAGAAGGGCATTATATAATAATTACAGGGCCTATCCATCAGGAAGAGCTAACAATTATAAATGTCTATGAGCCGAATACGGGAGCCCCCAAATATATAAAACAATTACTCACAAACAAAAGCAACCTTATTGACAAGAATGTGGTAATTGCAGGGGACTTTAATACCCCACTTACAACAATGGATACATCATCTAGACACACGGTCAATAAAGAAACAAGGGCCCTGAATGATACATTGGATCAGATGGAATTGACAGATATATTTAGAACTCTGCATCCCAAAGCAACAGAATATACTTTATTCTCGAGTGCACATGGAACATTCTCCAAGATAGATCACATACTGGGTCACAAATCAGCCCTTCATAAGTATACAAGAATTGAAATCATACCATGCATACTTTCAGACCACAATGCTATAAAGCTTGAAATCAACCACAGGAAAAAGTCTGGAAAACCTCCAAAAGCATGGAGGTTAAAGAACACCCTCCTAAAGAATGAATGGGTCAACCTGGGAAATAGAGAAGAAATTAAAAAATATATGGAAACAAGTGAAAATGAAAATACAACAATCCAAACGCTTTGGGATGCAGCAAAGACAGTCCTGAGAGGAAACTACATTGCAATCCAGGCCTATCTCAAGAAACAAGAAAAATCCCAAATACAAAATCTAACGGCACACCTAAAGGAAATAGAAGCAGAACAGCAAAGACAGCCCAAATCCAGCAGAAGAAGAGAAATAATAAAGATCAGAGCAGAAATAAACAATATAGAATCCAAAAAACCAGTAGAGCAGATCAATGAAACCAGGAGTTGGTTTTTTGAAAAAATAAACAAAATTGACAAACCTCTAGCCAGGCTTCTCAAAAAGAAAAGGGAGATGACCGAAATAGATAAAATCATGATTGAACATGGACAAAGTACCAGAGACATTGCTATAAGCATGAAACCTACAGACATCACAATGACTCTACACCCATATCTTTCTATAATAACACTGAATGTAAATGGACTAAATGCGCCAACCAAAAGACATAGGGTATCAGAATGGATAAAAAACAAGACCCATCTATTTGCTGTCTACAAGAGACTCATTTTATACCTGAGGACACCTTCAGATTGAAAGTGAGGGGATGGAGAACTATCTATCATGCTACTGGAAGTGAAAAGAAAGCTGGAGTAGCCATACTTATATCAGACAAACTAGACTTTAAACTAATGGCTGTAACAAGGGATGAAGAAGGTCATTATATAATAATTACAGGGTCTATCCATCAGGAAGAGCTAGCAATTATAAATGTCTATGTGCCGAATATGGGAGCCCACAAATATATAAAAAAAATAATCACAAACATAAGCAACCTTATTGACAAGAATGTGGTAATTGCAGGGGACTTTAATAATCCACTTAGAGCAATGGATAGATCATCTAGACACAGGATCAATAAAGAAACAAGGGCCCTGAATGATACACTGGACAAAATGAACTTGGCAGATATATTTAGAACTCTGCATCCCAAAGCAACAGAATATACTTTCTTCTCGAGTGCACATGGAACATTCTCCAAGATACATCACATACTGGGTCACAAAACAGACTGTCATAAGTATAAAAGAACTGATATCATACCATGCATACTTTCAGACCACAACGCTATGAAACTTGAAATCAACCACAAGAAAAAGTGTGGAAAACCTCCAAAAGCATGGAGGTTAAAGAACACCCTATTAAAAAATCAGTGGGTCAACCAGGCGATTAGAGAAGAAATTTAAAAATATAAGAAAAGAAATAAAAATGAAAAGACAACAATCCAAAAGCTTTGGGATGCAGTGAGGGCAGTCCTGAGAGGAATATACATTGCAACCCAGGCCTATCTCAAGAAACAAGAAAAATCCCAAATACAAAATCTAACGGCACACCTAAAGGAACTAGAAGCAAAACAGCAAAGACACCCCAAACCCAGCATAAGAAGAGAAATAATAAAGATCAGAGCAGAAATAAACATTATAGAATCTGAAAAAAAAAAACTGTAGAGCAGACAATGAAACCAAGAGTAGCTTTTTGGAAAAATAAAAAAAAGAATTGATAAACCTCTAGCCAAGCTTCCCAAAAGGAAAAGGGACAGGACCCAAGGAGATAAAATCATGAATGAAAAATGGAATTATTACAACCAGTCCCTCAGAAATACAAGCAATTATCAAGAAATACTATGAACAATTACATGCCAAGAAACTTGGCAACCTGGAGGAAATGGACAAATTCCTCAGCACGCACACACATCCAATCCTCAAACAGGAAGAAACAGAAAACTTGAACAGACCCATAACCAGTGAAGATATTGAATCAGTTATCAAAAATCTCCCAACAAACAATAATCCAGGAACAAATGGCTTCCCTGGGGAATTCTACCGGACATTTAAACCACAGAAAATACCTATCCTTCTCAAGCTGTTCCAAAAGATAGAAAGGGAGGGAAAACTTCCAGACTCATTCTATGAAGCCAGCATTACTTTGATTCCCAAACCAGACAGTGCCCCAACAAAAAAAAAATAGAACTACAGGCCAATATCCCTGATGAATATGGATGCAAAAATCCTCAACAAGATACTAGCCAATTAAATTCCACAGCATATAAAAAGAATTATTCACCATGATCAAGTGGGATTCATTCCTTGGCTACAGGGCTGTTCAACATTCACAAATCAATCAATGTGATACATCACATTAATAAAAGAAAAGATAAGAACCATATGATCCTGTCAATTGATGCAGAAAAAGCACTTGACAAAATTCAGCACCCTTTCTTAATAAAACCCTCCAGAAAGTCAGGATAGAAGGAACATACTTAAACATCACCAAATCTATTTATGAAAAGCCCACAGCTAATATCATCCTCAATGGGGAAAGACAGAGCTTTCCCCTTGAGTTCAGGAGCACGACAGGGATATCCACTCTTATCGCTGTTGTTGAACGTGATGTTGGAAGTTCTAGCATCAGCAATCAGACAACAAAAGGAAATCAAAGACATCAAAATTGGCAAAGATGAAGTCAAGTTTTCACTCTTTGCACATGATGTGATATTATAAATAGAAAACCCGATAGACTCCACCAAAAGTCTGCTAGAACTGATACATGAATTCAGAAAAGTTTCAGGATACAAAATTTATGTACAGAAATTAGTTGCATTCCTATACACTACTAATGAAGCAACAGAAAGACAAATAAAGAAACTGATCCCATTCACAATGGCACCAAGAAACATAAAATACCTAAACCTAACCAAACCTAACTAAAGATGTGAAAGATCTGTATGCTGAAAACTAGAGAAAACTTATGAAGGAATTTGAAGAATATACCAGGAAGTGGAAAAACATTCTGTGCTCATAGATTGGAAGGATAAATATTGTTAAAATGTCAATACTACCCAAAGTAATCTCCACATTCAAAGCTATCTCAATCAAAATTGCACCTGCATTCTTCTCGAAGCTAGAACAAGCAATCCTAAAATTTGTATGGAACCACAAAACACCCCGAATAGCACAAGTAATATTGAAGAAGACCAAAGCGGAAAGTGTCACAATCCCAGACTTTAGCCTCTACTACAAAGCTGTAATCATCAAGACAGCATGGTATTGGCACAAAAGAGACACATAGACCAACGGAATAGAATAGAAACCCCAGAACTAGACCCACAAAAGTATGGCCAACTAATCTTTGACAAAGCAGGAAAGAATATCCAATGGAAAAAAGACAGTCTCTTTAACAAATGGTGCTCGAAGAACTGGACAGCAACATGCAGAACAATGAAACTAGACCACTTTCTTACACCATTCACAAAAATAAACTCAGAATGGATAAAGGACCTGAATGTGAGACAGGAAACCATCAAAACCCTAGAGGAGAAAGCAGGAAAAAACCTCTCAGATTTCAGTCGCAGAAATTTCTTACTTGACACATCTCCAAAGGCAAGGGGATTAAAAGAAAAGAAATGAACTATTGGGACCTCATGAAGATAAAAAGCTTCTGCACAGCAAAGGAAACAATCAAGTAACCTAAAAGGCAACCGACGTAATGGGAAAAAATATTTGCAAATGACATATTGGACAAGGGGCTAGTATCAAAAAACTATAATGAACTCACCAAATTCCACACCCCCGAAAAAAATCCAGTGAAGAAATGGGCAGATGACATGAATAGACACTTCTCTAAAGAAGACATCTAGATAGCCAACAGGCACGTGTAAAGATGCTCAACGTCACTCCTCATCAGGTAAATACAAATCAGAACCACACTGAGATATCACCTCATGCCAGTCAGAGTGGCTAAAATGAACATATCAGGAGACTATAGATGTTGGAGAGGATGTGGAGAAATGGGTATCTTCTTTCACTTTTGGGAATGCAAACTGGTGCAGCCACTTTGGAAAACAGTGTGGAGGTTCCTCAAAAAATTAAAAATAGATCTACCCTATTACCCAGCAATAGTACTACAAGGAATTTATGCAAGGGATACAGGAGTGCTGATGCATAGGGGCACTTGTACCCCAATGTTTATAGCAGCACTTTCAACAATAGCCAAATTATGTAAAGAGCCTAAATGTCCATCAACTGATGAATGGATAAAGAACTTGTGGTTTATATATACAATGGAATACTACGTGGCAATGAGAAAGAATGAAATATGGCCTTTTGTAGCAACGTGGATGGAACTGGAGAGTGTTATCTTAAGTGAAATAAGTCATACAGAGAAAGACAGATACCATATGTTTTCACTCTTATGTGGATCCTGAGAAACTTAACAGAAGACCATGGGGGAAGGGAAGGGGAAAAAAAAGAGAGGGCAGGAGGCAAACCATAAGAGACTCTTAAAAACTGAGAATAAACTGAGGGTTGATGGGGGTGGGAGGGAGGGGAAAGTGGTTAATTGGCATTGAGGAGGGCAGCTTTTGGGATGAGCACTGGGTGTTGTATGGAAACCAAACTGACAATAAATTTCATATTAAAATATAATCATTCTATTTGTAGTTTTTTGAAAAAATCCATATTAATAAGGACAATTGTTGTGTTGAGCACTGGGTGTTTTATGTAAATGATGAATCACTAAATTCTATTCCTGATACCAATATGGCACTATGTGTTATTTGACTAAAATTTAAATAAAAATTTGAAGAAAAAAATAAACATTTTTCCCAGCAAAAATAATTCTAAAAAGTAATCATTCACCATGACCAAGTGGGATTTATTCCTGTGGTGCAGTGGTGTTGTAGTGTTCACATACCAATCAGTGTGGTACACCACATTAATAAAGGAAATGATAAGAGCCGTATGACCCTTTCAATAGTTGCGTGAAGAACATTTGACAAAGTACAATATCCATTCATGATAAAACCCCCAATCAATGTAGGTTTAGAGGGAACATATCTCAACACAATAAAGGCTATTTATTTAAAAGCCACAGCTAATGTCATACTTAACAGGGAAAAACTGAGAAGTTTTCCTCTATGGTCAGGAACAAGACAGGGATGTCCACTCTAACCACTGTTATTTAACATAGTACTAGAAGCCCTAGTCACAGATAGCAGATTATAAAAACAAATAAAAGGCATCCACATCGGAAAGGAAAAAGTAAAACTTTCACTGTTTGCAGATGACATGGTAGTCTATATAGAAAAACTGAAAGACTCCACTAAAAAATGCTAGAATTGAGACATGAATTCAGTAAAGTCACAATATACAAAATAAGTGTATAGAAATATGTTGCATTTCTATACATGAATAAAGAAGCAGCGAAAAGAAAAATCAAGGAATCAATCCCATTTAAAATTGCACCAAAAACAATAAGATACCTAGAAATAAACATAACCATAGTGGTAAAAACCTGTGCTCTGAAAACTATAAAATACTGATGAAATAAGTTGAAGATGACACAAAGAAATGTAAAAGCATTCGATGCTCATAGATTGGAAGAACAACTACTATTTAAAATATCTACACTACCCAAAACAATCTACACATTTAATCCAATCCTTGTCAAAATACCACTAGCATTTTTCACAAAGCTAGAACATACAATCCCAAAATTTGTATGGAACCACAAAAGACCCTGAATAGCCAAAGCAACCTTCAAAGAAAAGCAAAACTGGAGGTATCACAATTCCAGACTTCAAGTAATATTACAAAGCTGTAGTGATCAAACAGTATGGTACTGGCACAAAAACAGACAACATAGACCAATGGAACAGAATAGAAAACCCAGGAGTAAACCCACAACTATATGGCCAATTAATCTTCAACAAAGCAAGAAAAAATACCCAATGAGAGAAAGACAGTCTCTTCAACAAACAGTGTTGGCAAAACTGGACAGCAACATGCAAAGAAAAAAAATTGGAACAATTTCTTACACCATATACAAAAATAAATTCAAAATGGTAATGTCCTAAATGTGAGACTTGAAACCATAATAATTCTAAAAGAGAACACAGGCATTAACTTTTTGACACCGACGGTAGGAACTTCTTACTAGATACATCTCCTAGGGAAGGAGAAACAAAAGCATAAATAAACTGTTGGGACTTCAACAAAATCATAAGCTTCTGCACAGTGAAGGAGACTATCAAGAAAACTAAAGGGCAACCTATGGAATGGGAGAAGATATTTGCAGATAACATATCTGATAAAGGGTTAGTACCCAAAATATATAAAGAATGTATACAACTCATAGCCCAAAAAATGAGTAATCCATTAAAAAATGGGCAGAAGATGTGCATAGACATCTTTCCAAAGAAGATATACAGATGGCCAACAGACACATAAAAAGATGGTCATTACTGGTAGGGAAATGCAAATCAGAGCTACAATGGGATATCACCTCACACCTGAAAAAGAATGGTGAAAAAACAAACTAAATCACTATCTTACACCATATACAAAAATAAACTCAATATGGATTAAAGACTTGAATATGTGACCTGAAAACCTAAATCTCCTAGAAAAAAAGAACCTAGATTGTAAGGTTTTTAACATCATTCATAATCATGTTTTTTTGGATCTGACTCCAAAGCAAGGGAAATATAAATAAATATAAATAAACGGAACTACATCAAACCATAAAGCTTCTGCACAGTGAAGGAAACCATTAACAAAATAAAAAGGTGACCACTGAATGGGGAATATATTTGCAAGTCATATATATGGTGTTAATTTCAAAAATATATAATAAGTTATACAACTCAATAAGAAAAAAAAACACCGTAAAAAACACCCTAAATAATCCAATTTAAAAATAGGAAGACGAGTGGGTGTTGGAAGATGGCGGAATAGGAGGACCCTAAGTTCAACTCATCCCATGTTTACAACTAGATATCATTCACATCCTTGTCAATAAAATGGAGAATGATCCAAAGACTAGCAGTACAAAATCCACAACTAAATGTAGAAAAGAAGGCATATCAGAGGGACTAGGAAGGGCAGAACTGGTGGTTGGGAGCTGCCCCCAGGAAGGAGGGAACTGAGGGCACAGAGAGGGGAAAGGACCAGGGAGCCCACATGAGGAAAATGAATCCCCATAAACACTGACCTTGAAAAACAGAGGAGCTGAATTCTGTGAGTTTGTGTAACTAGCAGAACTTAGAGGCTGGAGCTTTAAATGTCAGCTGACTCAGCACTGGGTAAGTGGGGGTGGGAAATGTGAGTGATAGCCAGGTCCCCAATTGCAAAGAGATGACAGCCTGAGGAGAGGCAACATGGAAGTGACAATCTGTACAATAGGAGAGAGATCTCTTTATACTGATTTTGAAGCATGTTAGGGTACTTCTATGAGAACAAAGAAGCTGGCAGTCACCATTTTTCTCCTCCAACCCCCAGAATAAACACAGAGCCACTTGCCAGAGGCAGCTCTGAACAGACAGTTGCTACCTAGCTTTCTAGCAGTGCATCCTGCCCCTGAGTTCTCCTGAAGATTTACCCACTTCAAGCCTGCTGGTCTCAGTCGTGGGCTTGGTGCTGTTTTTGCTAATGCTGCTCACCTTACCCAACTGCTAGCTTTGCATACCATGCCATCATGGCCAATGTGCTTCAGGGGATCTGGTCTAAGATTGGGGCCCAATGCAAATTTTGCTAATGTCATGCCTGTCCCACCCAGGAGAAAAAGTATAGATACTGCATGCCCTGGGCACCACTTCTTCTGTGTGCCACATCCCTGGCCACCCCTGCATTTCAGGAAAGCCAGCCTAGGACTAGTAGCTCACTGAAAATTTTGATAATGCCATGTGCATGCCCTGCCCAGCTGCCATCCACATAGATGTCAAATACTCCCAGCTGCCACTACTGCCCCTGAACCCCACACCATTGGTGGCCACCTGGCTATGGAGGAACTCGCCTAGGAGTATTGGCTCAGCACAAATTTTGCTACCACCATTACCCCACCCCCATGCCCTTGTACTGTCATGCCCTGTTATAGCCAGCTTGCTTGGGTCTCTCTAACATCACAGTGAGCAAGCAAAGCCAACAAAAGGCAAAGAATCAGTGAAGAACCATGGGCTAAAAGGAATGTGACTCACATCCAATAACAGGATGAAGAAACACACATAGAAGGCTGCCCTGAAGTACGAGTTTCTGGTGAACAAGGGAGAATGATGTCAGGACATCACATGACCTCTTATTCATAAAACCACTACCTACAAGAGTAGCAGGTGTAGCTGAGAAGCAGACACAGAAGTAGACAAAGTGGGGAGACAGAGAAATATGTTCCAAGTGAAAGAACATGACAAAAGCACAGCAGGAGATCAAAGTGAAAGAGAAACAAGCAATATGCCTGGTGGAGAATTTAAAGTAACGATCATAAAGATACTCACTGGACTTCAGAAAATGGTGCAGGACATCAGTGAGATCCTTAAAAAACATATTAAAAATGACATACCAGGGATTAAGAACTCAATAAGTGAAGCTAAAAATACAATACTAGGCTACGGGAATAAATAGTAGGCTACAGGAAGCAGAGGAACATATCAGTGACCTGGAGGATAGAGTAATGGAAAGCAAACTGAACAGGTGAGAGACAAATACTTCATAATGAGAATAGACTTAAAGAACTCATTGACTCCATCAAGCAAAATAACATTCACATTATAGGGATTCCAGAAGAGGAAGAGAGGAAAACAGTGGCAGAAAATGAGTTTGAAGAAATAATAGATGAAAACTTCATGAATATGGGGAAGAAACAGAGATCCAGATTCAGGAGGCCCAGATATCCCCAACAAATTGAACCCAAGGAGGTCCACACCAAGATATATAGTAATTAAAATGGCAAAAAAAATAGTGATAAAGAAAAATTTTACAGGCTCCTCAAGAGAAGAATATAATTACATATAAAGAATCCCTGTAAGGCTATTAGCTGATTTTTCAGCAGTAACTTTGCAGGCTAGAAAAGAGTGATATGATATGCTCAACGTGCTGAAAGGGGAAAATGTGCAGCAAAGAATACTGTACTCATGAAGGCTATCATGCACAAAAGAAGGAGAGATAAAGAGTTTCCCAGACAAACAAAAGTTAAAAGAATTTATGACTACTAAACCAGCCCTAGAAGAAATGTTTAGGAGGACTCTGAGTGGAAAACAAAAAACATAAGTAAGCATAAGAAAAATAGGAAGCAAAAAATAAAAAGATATAAAAGACGATACCAAATATCTGAAACGTGGAGGGGCAAAAGTAAAGAATAAGCTCAAAAATAAACGAACATCAGCTTAATATAGACTTATGTACAGAAGATATTATATATAAACTAAATGGTAACTACAAATCAAAAGACATTAATAGACATGCAAAAAATAAAGGCAAGGAACCCAAATATATGACTAAAGAAAACCAGCAAACCATTAAAGAGAGAAATAGAAGAAAGGATCATAGAAAAACTAGAAAAAAAGAAAAAATGTAACAAAATATTAATAAACCAATATCAATAATTACTTTGAATTTAAATGGACTAATTGCTACAATCAAAATACATAGATGGATACAAAATGGATGGAAAAACAAGACTCATCTATATGCTTCCTACAGGAGACTCATATCATACCTAAAGACACTTACAGATTGAAAGTGAGAGGCTGGAGAAATATTTATCATGCAAAGTGATGTCAAACGAAAGCCAGAGTAGCAATACTTTTATAAGGCAAAAGACTTTAAAACACAGTCTGTAAACAGAGACAAAGAAGGACAGTATATATTAATAAAGGGACAGTCCAACAAGAAGATATAACAAATATATATATATGTATATATATATATTATATTATATATACTGTATATATATTATATATACAATATATATTATATTATATATATTGTATATTATATTGTATATATATTATATTATATTATATTATATTATATTATATATATTGTATATATATTATATATACAATAATAGTAGAAGACATTAACAACCCACTTACATCAATGGACAGATCATCCAAGAGAAAACCAACAAGAAAGTAGTGACTTTGACACATTGGACCAGATGAAATTAATAGATATATTCTGAGCACTACATCGTAAAATAGTAAGATATGAAGGGTACACAGAATATTCTCTAGAATAGTTCACATATGCCACAAAACATGCCTCAACAAATTTAAAAAGACTGAAGTCATATCATGCATATTTTTGGACAACAATGCTATTAAATTAGAATTCAAAGAAAAGAAAAAATCTAGAAAGACAAAAAATACTTGAAGGTTACTGGAGGGATTCTGGGAGGGGGGGATGGGATAAATGGGTAAGGGGAATTAAAGAATCTACTCCTGAAATCATTGTTGCATTATATGCTAACTAATTTGGATGTAAATTTTAAAAAATAAAAAATAAGATTAAAAAAAATAGCATGCTACTAAACAATGAATGGGTCAAATAAGACATCAAAGACGTCAAAAAGTACATGGAATCAATGAAAATGAGAACACAATGTTCCAAAACCTTTGGAATGCAGAGAAATATATTCCAAGAGGGAAGTTTATAGCAATACATGCTTATCTCAAGAAGCGAGAAAATTTTAAAATAAGCAGCCTGACTTTACAAACCTAAGGGAGCTAGATAAAGAACAACAAATAAACCTAAAAATAGCAGAAGGAAAAAAATAATAAATATTAGAGCAGAAATAAATGATATAGAAAGAAAAAAAACAATAGAACAGATCAATGAAAGCAGGAGTTTGTTCTCCAAAATGATCAACAGAATTAATAAACCTCTAGCTTGACTCATGAGAGAGAGAGAGAGAGAGAGAGAGAGAGAGATGATTCAAATAAACAAAATCAATGATGAAAGAAGAGAAATAATCAACACCACAGAAATACTAACAATTGTAATGAAATATTATGAAACACTATATGCCAACAAATTAGACAACCTAGAAGAAATGGATAAATTCCTACAAACATATAATCTACTGAAACTAGATCAGGAAGAAATAGAGAATTTGAACAGAGTACCAGCAAGAAGATTGAATCAATAATCAAAAAACTCCCAATTAACAAAAGACCAGGGCCAGATGGCTTCACAGGTGAAACCAAACATTTAAAGAAGATTTGATACCTATTCTTCTCAAAATATTCCAAAAAATACAAGAAGAAGCAACACTTCCAAATTCATTCTATCAAGTGAGTATCACCCTTATACCAAAACCAGATAAACATACTGAATAAAAGGACAAATACAGGCCAATATCTCTGATGAACATAAATGAAAAACCCTCAAAAAATATTAGAAAACAGAATCCAACGATACATTAAAAAAATCATTCGCTGCATTAAGTGGGATTTATTCCTGGTTTGGAAGGGTGGTTCAGTGTTCACAAATCAATTAATGTGATACATCACATCAATAAGAGAAGGGGAAAAAATGATCATTTCAATAGATGCAGAAAAAACATTTGACAAAATACAACATTTACTCCTGATAAAAGCCCCCAACAAAGTAGGTTTAGAGGGAACATACCTCAACATAATAAAGGCCATACATATGAAAACCCCCAGTAAACATCATACTCAATGGATAAATATGAGAGCTTTCCACCCTAAGGTCAGGAATAGGACAAGGATGTCCACTCCCACCACTTTAGAAATAATGATTTATTTTATTTCTGAGACAGAGAGACAGCACGAGTGGGAGAGGGGAAGAGAGGGAGGGGCAGAGAGATAGGGGGACAGAGAACCCCAAGCAGGCTCTACCCTGTCAACACAGAGCCAAACATGGACTGTGAGATCATGATCTGAGCTGAAGTCAGATGCTTAACTGACTGAGCCACCCAGGAACTCCCCACCACTGTTATTTAACATAGTGCTGCTGGAGGTGCTAGCCACAGCAATTAAACAACAAAAGGAAATAAAAGGCATCCAAATTGTCAAGGAAGAAGTAAAACTTTCATTATTTGCAGATGACATGATACCATATATAGAAAATCCAAAAGATTCCACCAAAAAACTATTAGAACTCATAAACAAATTCAGTAAAGTCACAGGATACAAAATCTGTTGCATTTCTATGTGCTAATAATGAAGCAACAAAGAGAAATTAAGAAAACAATCCCATTTACAACTGCACCAAATGTAATAAGATACCTAGGAATAAACCTAACCAAATAGGTGAAAGACCTATACTCTGGAAACTGTAACACAGTGATGAAAGAAATTAAATATGACACAAAGAAATGAAAAAGACAGTCCATGCTTATGGATTGGAAGAACAAATATTGTTTAAATTTCTATACTACCCAAAGCAATCCATACATTTAATGCAATCCCTATCAAACTACCAACAGCATTTTTCATACAATAAGAATAAACAATCCTAAATTTTGTATGGAACCACAAAATTGCTTGGATAGCCAAAGCAATTTTGAAAAAGAAAAGCAAAGCTTAAGACATCACAATTCTGGATTTCAAGTTATATTACAAAGCTGTAGTAATCAAAACAGTACTGGCACAAAAATAGATACCTAGATCAATGGAACAAAATACAAAACCCAAAAATGAACCCACAACTCTATGGTCAATTAATCTGCAACAGAGCAAGAAAGAATGTCCAATGGGAAAAAGTCCTTCAACAAATGATGTTGGATAGCAACATGCCAAAGAATGAAATGGGACTTCTTTCTTACACCATACACAAAAATGAATTAAAAACAGATTAAATGTGATATCTGAAACCATAAGAATCCTAGAAGAGAGCACAGGAAGTAAGGTCTCTGACATCTACCATAGCAATATCTTTCTAGATATGTCTACTGAGGCAAAGGAAATAAAAGTAAAAATATTCGGACTACATCAAAATAAAACTGTCCTGTATTGGGGCACTTGGGTGACTCAGTAGGTTAAGCATCTGACTTTGGCTCAAGTCATGATATCATGGTTAGTGAGTTCAAACCATGTGTTTGGGGTCTGTGCTGACAGCTCGGAGCCTGGAGCCTACTTTGGATTCTGTGTCCCATTCTCTCTCTGCCCCTCCCACACTTGTGCTCTGTCTCAAAAATAAATAAAATGTAAACAATAACAACAACAACAACAACCCCAAGCTCCTGCATAGCAAAGGAATCAATAAAGAAAACTAAAAGAATATCTACTGAATTGGAGAAGACATTTAAAAATGACATATCCTATAAAGGATAACATCCAAAAATATAGAAAACTGATACAACTCAATATCTAAAGAACACATAATCCAAATAAAAATGTTCAGAAGACATGAACAGACATTATTCTAAGAAGGTATACAGATGGCCAAAATATACATGAGAGGATGCTCAATATCACTCATAATCAGGGAAACAGAAATCAAAACTGCAACGAGATATCACCTCAGACCCGTCAGAATGACTGAAATGAAAACACAAGAAACAGTAAGTGGTGGCAAGGATATG
This sequence comes from Panthera uncia, assembly GCF_023721935.1. Lineage (NCBI taxonomy): Eukaryota > Metazoa > Chordata > Mammalia > Carnivora > Felidae > Panthera > Panthera uncia. Next base: position 58,897,181 of record NC_064817.1, on the reverse strand, counting down.
GAGAAAGGAACTCTTGCACAGTTGGTAGGAATGCAAACTGGTTCATTCACTCTGGGTAACAGTACAGAGGCCCCTTGGGAAATGAGAAATAGAACTACCCTACAATTCAGCAATCACACTACTGGGTATTTACCCAAAGAATACAGTAACACTAATGCAAAGGGATACATGAACCCCTATGTTTAGAGTGCATCATTTACAATAGCCAAATTATGGAAGCAGCCCAGGTGTCCATGAATGATGAATCGATAAAGAAGATGTGTTGTATATATACAATGGAATTTTACTCAGCCATAAAAGAAAGTAAAATCTTGCCTTTTGCAACAACATGAATGGAGCCAGAGAGTATAATGCAAGTGAAATGTCAGTAAAATGCCATATGATTTCATTTATATGTGGAATATAAGAAACAAACATACAGAGAAGGACAAGTAAAGAAAAAAGGATGAGAGAGAAACAAACCAAGACACAGAAAAATATAGAGAACAAATCGATGGTTACCAGAGAGGAGGTGGGTGCGTGATAGGTAAAAAATACAACTAGGATTAAGGACTGCACTTGTGTAGATGAACACTGGGTGAGGTATGGAATTGTTGAATATAATACACCTGAAACTAATAAAACACTGTATGTTAACTATAGAGGTGTTTAAAATTCAATTAAATTTAATTAAAAAGAAAAGGATTGTCAATAACAAGGAATGTTCTGGGTGGAGAGAAGGAAATGTCTTAGTTTTTTCAGATTGCTACAACAGAATGCCGTAGACTGGGTGGCATATTAACATCAGAAATTTTTGCCATGGTTCCGGAGACTGGGAAGTCCAACATTAAGTCTTTGGTTGATTTGGTATCTGGTGAGAGCCCACTTCCTGGTTCAGCCACCTTCTTACTATGTTTTGCCATGGTGGAGCGGGCAAGGGAACTTTCTGAGGTCTCTTTTGTAATGGCACTAATCCCATTCGTGGAAGCTCCATTTTCATGATCTAATCACCTTCCAAGGGCTCCACCTCCAAATACTACCACATTGGGCGTGCACCTGGGTTGCTCATTCAGTTAAGCTTCTGGCTTTAGCTCAGGTCATGATCTCACAGTTTATGGGGTAGAGCCCCGCATCAGGGTCTGCACTGACAGCTCTGAACTTGCTTCGGATTCTCTCTCTCCCTCTGTCTCTGCCCCTCCCCTGCTTGTGCTCTCACTCTCTCTCTCTCTCTCTCTCTCTCAAAATAATAAATAAATACACACTTTTAAAAAACCCAAATACTACCGCACTGGGGATTAATTTGGTTTCAATATATGAATCTTGAGGGCACAAAAAGTTTTAATATATAGCAGGAAGCATAAGTCTTTCATAAAATAGGGGATGCTTTCTCAAATTGATAGTGGAATCTTCTACCTTGAAGACCTGCCCTTCTTCTATGACTGAGTGAAAGACAATATTGCCTGAAAGCAGAGGAATGATCTACAGTGGTTTTCAAACTTGAGTGTGTATCAAAATCACCTTGGAGGCATTCCTAAAATACAGATTTCTGAGCCTCAACTCCGGAGTTTTTGATTCATAATTTCCTTGGTGAGGCCTGCGAATGTGCATTTCTTTCTTTTCTTTTCTTTTTTTTAAATGAGTACTTATTTTGAGAGAGAGAAAGCAATTTGGGAAGGGGCAGAGAGAGAGAGAGGGAGAGAAAGAATCCCAAGCAGGCTCTGCACTGCTAGCGCAGAACTTGATGCGATGCTCAATCCCATGAACTGTGAGATCATGACTTTCGTTGAAATCGAGAGTCAAACACTTAACTTACTGAGCCACCCAGGCACCCCAAGAATGTGTATTTCTGACAAATCTCCACATGAGGCTGATGGTAGTGTTCTTGGGACTACACTTTGAGAACCACTGGCTCAGACCTATAAATCTTGTTAAAATGCAGATTATGTTTTAGCAGGTCTGGTGTGGGGTCTGAAATGCTGCAGTATCAGCATCAGTATCAGTATCTTTGGAGTCCTGGTATAGGTAGGAATATGTGGACAAGTCAGAAATATTGGCAACCTACTGCTGCACCTGTGAAGAGTCCACTTAATTGTCCTGAATGATCCAATTATTTGTACTCCTGAGTATAGCGAGTCAAGCAAAAGTGGCTGAGAATTTTAGGAGTGACTGGAGAGAAGGAAGTTTTCATGTGTGCATCAATGTGTATCCACAACGTTAGTCACATTGCCTCTAAGAATTCCTGCAGCTTCCATACTTAACATGTAATTCAGAGATCAGTAGTTTTTAAACTTGAGTGCATAATAGAATCACTGGTGGTCTTGTGGACAATGAAGATTTCTGATTCTCACTCCAGATTAATTTAATCAGAATATTTAGAGATAAAGCCAGATTATTTAATTTTTTACAACTTACCTGGTATTCATCAGTGTTTGAGAAGGATCACCATAGAAACTCCTGGGACAAAGTTTTCTCTTTGCTATGGCAAAATTGAATTGACTCCAGTTCACTTTAAAACTTGAAAAGTCAGAAAGTGGCAGCTGTGGTAGGAAAATAAAATAACTACCCACCTATATTTTAGCAAGAGTTGAGGGGTCTACAAGAATTCCTGGCCTCCTATTTATCAAGAATTTTGGTGGTGTTTTGAAATGGTTACATGGAAGTTTGAGCTGAAATAGGCAACTCTTCCAGAAACTGTAGCCTGAAAAATGTATGGCCCTTGAGATTGATTAATCTCAACAATTGGAATTGTACTCCAAAGCAAACAGGTGGCTGCTTCAGACTTCAGAGTACAGGAGTCACATGCTTGGAGCAGCCTTACTCCCAGGGTATAAAACAAACAAAAGGAAGACATGCACCTGGGGATGTTGAGGGGAAATCCCTGATGGAATAGATTATTTTCTCCTCAAAGTTGGGACCTTTCACCTGCATCTCTAACCTGATGTAGCCACATAGCACACACGCACGTGTGCACGTGCATGCACACACGCACCATATGTATGGAATTTTTGACTTACAATGTAATTTGGATTTTAGGGACTTTACCTTTTAATCTGGTTTCCTGAAAAGCCCCAAACCTAGTGTTGAGGAGATACATAACCTTCATTTTTGCTAGAACAATAGCATAATAGTACAATAGAATGAACACTGAATTGGGAATTAGGAGGTCTTTGCTCTACCCAGAAATTTCTCCTAATAAATTATGTGACTTAAAGCAAGATGCTATCCCATCTGCAGGTCCTCAGCTTTATCATCTGACAGTAAGAAGGTTGAACAAGTTGTTTACAAGTGTCTCTCAGTTCTGATGCTCTGGCTTGGTAGCTACTCAGCTTTTGAGGGCCAAGCAATATAGTGCTTTAGAGTACAGACACTGGCCTCAAGTTGGATGGATTCAAATTCAAGCTCTACTACTCCTTAATTAACCTTGATCAAGCTTTTAAAACTATTTGAGCCTCAGTTTTATCATCTATAAAATGAGAATAATGGTAATATTAACATAGGTGGCTAAAAAGCAACTAAAAAAATGTCCAGAATATGGCAATTTCTCAATAATTTCATTATTCGTTTTCTAATTCTTACCATTTTTTCCTTGAATTGCACACTCAGACTGTAAGATGTCAGCAGATATTGAAAATGTGTCAAAAGGGTCCCTGGTACAAAACAATTTTCCTTACCATCTGAAATTATGACCTTTTTAAAAAAAAGTTTATTTTGAAAGAGAGAGAAAGCATGAATGGAAAAGGGCAGAGAGGGAGGGAGAGAGAGAATCCCAAGCAGGCTCTGCACTGTTAGTGAGGAGCCTGATGTAGGGCTCAAACTCACGAACAGTGAGATCATTACCTGAGCTGAAATCAAGAATAAAAGGCTTAACCAACTGAGCCACCCAGGCACCCCTGGTATTACAACTTTAAAGAATTATTGTTAGTTTTCTTATTCTTTGTTAAAAAAATAAATCTGGCCATATCACTTTGCTACCTATTTTCAATGGCTCCCTACTACCTATGAAATAAAGTCTCAGCACCTCAGAATGGCAAACAAGGCCCTTAATAACAAGGCCCCTGCATATTCTACCTTTCCCTTTCCCTGACCTTTTTATAAACATTTGTTCTGGCCAGAGGACTAAAGATATAGTTCTTCATATACATTTTTTTCTTTCTTATACCCATGCCATTGTTCCAGCCATTCCTTCTATGTAAAATGGATTTTCTTGGTATTTCTTTCAATATTTTCTCAGAGCCATCTTTTTGAGGCCCAGCTTAAATACTATTTTTTTTTCCACAAAGTCTTTCTTATTCCTTAAATCTGTATTCTTCTCTTTTACCTCCAAATTCTCAAATGTATTTGAGGGATACATCTCTCAGTGCTTAAACTATGATAATCAGGGAACTCCTTAACTTATCTCTTCTTCACTTCGGTATCCAAAGAGCACAGAGTAATTACTATAACTAGGGTAATTGAATTGGATGTAGGGTAAACCATATATGTTGGCTATTTCATCAAGTTCAAATATTGGAGTGAAGTGAGTTTAATCAAAGTGGATTCAGATGGAGGATTTCTAATCTGGGGTTTAAAGAAGAGAGAGATCCAGATTTCTAGATATGATGAATTTAGGTGAAGAGAAATTGGAAAATGGTTCTGTGCACAAAGATGAAAAAATTTAATTGGGAGTTGGAGTAGGGATAAGTCAAGCTGGCTGGTATAGCAAGTCTATGTTGGAGAGTGATAGAGTATGAATAAAATTCTACTGTTTCCCATAAAGACAATACTATATCCATGGATAAGATTGAGAAATTTAGCCTTTTAAAAAAACTCAAGTATATTTAACACAATGTTACATTAGTTTCAGGTGTATAAAGAAATGAATTTTGATAACAATAATTAGAATGGTGCAAAGTTGAACAAAACCTGAAAAGCACTGCCTACTGAATCAATGTTGGTCTGCTGCATGCTCATTTCTCTGTACTAGATTCTCTCCTATTTAAAGTTTTGATCACTTATGCATAGATGAGAAATTTTCAAAGTCAAATAGACAGTGTCAGCACAAAGTAGGATGTCCATCATTGGAGATAATAAAAAAGAGGCCAAATATTGTTAAAGAAACGTATATAATGGGTGGAAAGCTTAAATAGATAAAATCTGTCTTTTTCTAAATCTAGTAATCTGAAATGACTAGTCTTATAGGTGAAACAAGAAGAAATTTAAAGGAATACTTTTTTTACACTTAGTTTTTAAAAGTGCACAAATAAAGGTTAGTTAAAAATAATGAGATTCTATTAATGTAGTTTAGGACTGAAATAGTTTTTGTTCTTTAGTGGGCCATTTAAACTTTCAGTTAACCACATGTAGGTTCTTGGGATCCAATTAAGAATTAATGGCCAGGAGGGGCGCCTGGGTGGCGCAGTCGGTTAAGCGTCCGACTTCAGCCAGGTCACGATCTCGCGGACCGTGAGTTCGAGCCCCGCGTCAGGCTCTGGGCTGATGGCTCGGAGCCTGGAGCCTGTTTCCGATTCTGTGTCTCCCTCTCTCTCTGCCCCTCCCCCGTTCATGCTCTGTCTCTCTCTGTCCCAAAAATAAATAAAAAACGTTGAAAAAAAATAAAAAAAAATAAAAAAAGAATTAATGGCCAGGAGCAACTGGCTGGCTCAGTCAGTAGAGCATGTGACTCCTGATCTCAGGGACATAAGTTTGAGACCCACATTGGGTGTAGAGATTACTTTAAAAAATGGCCAAGTTGGTTGATTGGAAGAAATGTATCCATCCACTTTCACTTGAATCTCTTGATAAAGAGCAAAGCAAAACACCTTTAAGTCACAGATTTTTTTAGGTAGATGCTTTATATCATTTTGTCCCTGCTTGGAACCCAGTGAATAATAATAATAATAATAATAAAAACAACCAAAACCAAACCAAACCAAACCAAACCAAACAAAACAAAACAAAACAAAACCAAAACAAAACAACCTTAGGAAAACTGAATACTATGCTGAAAAAAAAATTCTGTTCTAAAGTGGTCTTTTTAGGGAACTTGTGTACACATCCCAGTGGACAGCATGTGCGCAGGGCTTTCAAGCATGGGACACTGGGAATTTGAGCTGGAATGAGCCTCCAGGTGGACAAGTACTGTTGCTGATACTTGGCATACCTGGACTATCATCATGAGCAGGTGGCCCAGCTTTGCAACGTGGTGCAAAGTGGTGACTTTCCTCATCTTTTGTGTATGGTTCATCTGGTGCTGGGAAAAAAGACAAGAATTATGTGTATTCTTGAATTTTATGGTGTGTGAGTGGAAAAATTGAGAATTGAACACCAGACCTTCACAACTCCATCTAAAAAGAAAACTGAAATTAGTGGCATTGCAAACAATTATCGCTGAAGTTAATCCCAGTGATTCTGGAAGTAGTGATTGGGTAGTAATCCAGGAGATATTGAAAACAGTGATACAATCACAGCAACTTGAAGCAAATTCTCAAAGAGATCTTAAAGTGGTATTATTGACAGAGGTTGACAAACTCACCAAAGATACTCAACGTGCCTCGCATAGAACCATGGAAAATATATGTCCACTTCAGATTGATCTTGTGTTGCAATTCTACATCTAAAGTGATACCACCTATTTGTAGGAGGTGCCTGACAGTTTGTGTGCCTGCTCTCAGCATTGAAGATATTTTTCATGTGTTATATATTGTGTGTAAGCCAAGGAAGGTCTGAATCTTCCTTCACAACTTGGTTCATTAGACTTGCAGAGAAGTCCTTCAGGAATCTCCAAAAACACCCTACTTATGTGTGAAGCCTGAAGAGTGCAACAATATATTTTTGATGCAGATCAAGAAATCCCTGAAACAGATTGGGAGGTGTATCTGAAGGAGACTGCCAATGCTATTGCCAATCATCAGACTCCACAAAGTCTCCTTAAAGTTCGTGGAAGACTTTTTGAGCTTCTAACTCAATGTATTCCTCCTGAAATAATAATGCAGGGCCTTCTCTCAGAAATTTTTACATAACTGTGATGGACAACTGAAAGGAGAAGTGACCCAAATGATGACTTACTATGAACATCGTCTGCAGCTGGGTAGCAAAGCCATTTATGATTTGGAAGCATTGTGATTGTGGCCAAATGTATGGCACTTTATAAAAAGTTCATGGAGGATGGATTGGAAGGCATGATGTTTTGACATATTGGCAACTATCCTAATATTTCTCAGTATCATCATTTACATTCAGTTTATATTGGAAGAGCTGCAGGTAAAATAAACCAACTTTACATAAAAAATAAAGTGATCTTTTGCAAACACACTTTAATCTAAGTGTTGTAAATAAATAGCTTGAATAGTATTCAATAGCTTGAAGTTTTAATTAGATTTAGTAGTTACTTAAATGTACTATGGCAATTATAGTATGGCATTACTATGTTATAAAATGTTGAAAATGGCATAGTTTGAAAAACGTTATGATTAATTTTACAAATTTAGCTGACATCTTTAAAGGTAAAGAATATTTTACCATTGACTTTTTTTCCAGCTTTATTGAGATATAATTGACATATAACGTTGTGTAAGAGTAAGGTTTCCAAGGTTTTCATTTGTACACTTATATATTTCAAATTGATCACCACCATAGTGTTAGCCAATATCTCCATCATGCTGTGTAATTATCATTTTGTGTGTCTGTGTGTGTGGTAAGAACATTTAAGACCGACTCTCTTAGCAACTTCCACGTATATAATACGGTATTATTAACTATAACCACCATGTTGTGCATTAGATCTTCAGAAGTTATTCATCATATAACAGGAAGTTTGAATCCTTTAACCAATGTCTTCCCATTTCCCCAAACCTCCAGTCCTGGTAAACACCACTGTACTTTATATAAGTTTTGCTTTTTTAGATTTCACGTATAAGTGGAATATAATATATGTCTTTATGTAGTATATGTCTTTATCTGACTTATTTCATTTAGCATAATGCCCTCATATTCATCCATGTTGTTATAAATGTATGCCATTGACTTTTGACAGTAATTGTTGCTTTTATTGTATTTATTCATTTGTTTCTCTAATAAAAAGTATAGTAAGCTGCTTCTACATATCAGTTACTGTGCTAGGTATTAGGAATAAAATAATGAGAAAAATCTGGTCCTGATTTTATGGTACTTACAGTCTAGTAAGTGGTATAACAAAACACAAATATAGTATCACAACTATAATAAATGCTACAAATGTGAGATATTTTGAGCTATAGGAGCCTATCTTGGGGGGATTTGACCTATCCAGTGAGGTCAGTGATGGCTTTATTGAAGAAAATATGCTTAAAATGTGATGTGATGGAAGAATGGGATGATAACCAAGTTGGGATGCAGAGGACTTACAGAAGTAGAAGGAGTCATTTCCAGGCCTAGGGAGCAGAATAGGTTCTCAGGGGCTATAGGGAGCATGGGGGTGTATCTGAAGCATCAATGTGAAGATAAAAGTGATGAAAGATGGGGCTGGATATGTAGGAACTAAAGACGATGCAGTCCATGTTAGGGATTTTGATCTTTATTTACCTGAAAAATTAAGGAAACAGCCACTTTGGAAGATAGTTCAGCTGTTTATTGTAAAGATAAACACAATAATACCATATGATCCAGCAATCACATTCCTAAGTATTTATCCAATTCATTAAAAAATTATGTCCACATTTGACCATGAAAGTTTATAGCAACTCTATAATCACCAAAAACTGGAAGCAACTAGAATGCCCTTCAATAGGTAAATGAGTAAGGAAGCTGTGGTACATCCATACAATGGAGTGCTATTCAGTGATGAAAAGAAATGAGCTACCAATTCATATGAAGACATGGATTAATCTTAAATTCATATTGCTAAGTGAAAGAAGCCAGTCTGAAAACTCTATATATTATATTATTTCAGCTACATGATATTTTGGAAAAAGCAAAATTATAAGGCCAGTAAAAAAAAAAAATCATTGGTTGCCAGAGGGAGGTGTGTTGGTGAAGCACAGGGGAGTTTTTAGGGTGGTAAACCTATTATGTATGATACTGTAATAGTAGGTATATAACACCATCCATTTGTCAAAACCCATAGAACTTTATAGCACAGAGTGAACCCTAATATATGCAAATAAAAAGCCTTATATAGGAGGTTGGAGGATCTCAGAGTGGCATTCAGAATATGAAAAAAAACAGGGGTACCTTGGTGGCTCAGTCAGTTAAGCATCCAACTTAAGTTCAGGTCATGATCTCATGGCTCATGGTTCAAGCCCTGCGTGGGGCTCTGTGCTGACAACTCAGAGTTTGGAGCCTGGTTCAGATTCTGTGTTTCCATCTCTCTCTGCCTCTCCCCCGCTCATACTCTGTCTGTCTGTCTGTCTCTCTTTTTCTTTCTCAAAAATAACTAAACATTAAAAAAATAAAACAAAAAAACAAAAAACAATAAAACTGTATTACAAGTGGATGAAACAACCTCAGTGGGAAAAAAATGTTGACCTAAGTAACTTTGGAAATGAGCAGACCAAAAGCAAAAGAAGCTGTGCATAAGCATTGCACTCTAGTTTATAAAGTTGTTTACTATGGGGGTAAGGGTTAACAATTATGATATTAGTATGCATGTATAATGGAATTAAACAAGTAAATGAAGAGTGGATGGTAGAAGCCAATTTCTCATCGTTGGAGTAGAGTAGGAGTTTATAGAAAAACAAGTGGAGGATGTTAAAATAACCTAATTGGTAATAGAATCAAGTTGGAGACATCAATATAAACTCATATTTAACTTAATATAGATACAAATAGTTACCTATAGAAATATTCATAGATATGTGTATTTAACCAGGTTAGTACATAGATACATGTTCTTTTTGCTCTGTTAATTGAGAGGGCATGAAAGAAAAAAAATATCTCAGTAGCAACAGGCACATTTAGCACCCAGATCTTGGTTTCTAATAAGATTCTCCAAAAGAAGGAACAAGGGATTAATGTAGAAATTCCTGATTCTAAGACTGGGGAAATAAATATACAAATGAACCTGGAGCATCTTGTAGTGCCACAAAGTAAAGAAGGAGCAAAAATTTCACAAGGCTGATAGTGTATCAAAGGACATAGAAGCCAACTGCAAGAGCTTCCAGTGGCCAGAGATGGAACAATTTGAGCAATAAAATAAGTTAACATTGAATCATAACCCATGGAAAAAAATTAATATCCATGAATTCATATTGATATCAATAAATAATTGAATAGATCTCTGATGCAGAAAAATTCCATATAATTTATGTAGATACTCTGCCTTCAAGGAGATGGAGCATAAATTTCCACTCCATAAACGTGGGCTGCTCATAATAATTTCTCTCCAAAGAGTACAGTATGGAAAGGGCCAATAAAAAGAGTTATTTTATAGTGGAGTAATCTAACAAATATTACCTTAGGTAGGTAACCAAGGTCAACATAAACAGTGTTAAGTTATGTTGATAGTATTGACTTTTGATGTATCATGAGGAGAATAGAATTTTGCTTCTGTGATATTCCCCCCAAATCCCAGTAATGCCAGTCTAATCATGAGAAAAACACTAGACAAATCCAAATAAAAATATTATGCAAATAATTGACTAGTATTTCTCAAAATGATAATCAAGATTATCAAAAACAATAACAATTTGAGAAACTGTCACAGTCAAAAGCAGCTTAAGGAGACATGATGATTAAATGTGATAAAGTATCCTGGATGGGATCCTGGAAGAGAAAAAGGACATTAGGTAAAAATTGGGAAAATCTGAGTGAAGTATGGAATTTTAGTTAATAATAATGAATCAGTATTGTTTCATTAATTGTAACAAGTGTACTATAATAACGTAAGTAGTTAATAGGAGAAACTGGATGATGGGTATATGGGGAATTCTGCATTATCTTAATTTTTAAAAATCAAACTGTTCTAAAAATGAAGTTTATTTTAAAAAGTTATGAAAAGTGACTAATGTATTTTATGTGGGGATGGGAAATGACGTGATGTGATCACGTATGCATTTTGAGAAGATCGTTCTGGCTTGCTGGTTCAAGACCTCTTGAGCAGCATGGGAATAAATGAAGACCAACAAAATGAGATCAAGCAGAGACTGATTATTTAGAGCTTTCTATAGCAAGAGAATCAGCCACTATCATTTGTGTTTTGACAGACACAAAGGCTGGAAGTGGAATGAGAAAACTTTATAGTGGAAAAAAGGGAGTTTCAGGCATACTTCTAATTCAAGGTTGCTGTCATGGGGGAAGATGTAGGTGGGTTAACTAGAAGTGGGACATCCTGTATGATTGGTGAGAGTTGCATATTTGACTTTCTCTGGCTGGTCCTAAGTTGGAAATGGAGAGAAATTAGGAAAGCTGCCAGTTATTAATCAAATGCTGGCCATTTGGGAACAATTCTCCCAGGGGTTATTTGGCTTTCTGGAGAAATTACTGGATAAATTACTGGGGTAGGTTATTGTAGATTGTGGGTCACAGTTCTATTTTTATATATGGTTTGGTCATTGTTTGAACATTCAGTCTCTTAGCAGTAGCATGAGATCTCTGGGTGCTTGGACTCTGCATGGATTTGAAAAGAAGAGGAGTTAATGCTCAAGAAATGAGTAGTACCTAAAACTGTAAGCTGAGCATGAGTCTATCTTGAGCTTTGAAAAGGTACCTGGGGAACCTGGCTGGCTCAGTGGTAGAGCATGTGACTCTTGATCTCAGAATCTTGAGTTCCAGCCCTACATTGGGTGTGGAGCCTACTTAAAAAAAATGTATCTGACCTATAATGCTACCAACAAAAGCAGTAAAGCTGATGATTTTACCTTTGGGGCCCTCTTTAATTTTTGATGTTACAGCCTTTTTGGTGGCTCATACTCTTTGGGGCATCTCCCTAAATCAGATGCCCCATTACTCAGGGGCCATTCTCCCCAGCTTTTGCTGATCCTGCTATTTAGAATTCAAGAGTACCAAACCACCCATGATTTCTCCTGTCTTTCTTCTCATCCCCTACCGTCCAGTCCAGGAGGCAGAATTGTGAGGGTAATAAGCTGGTCAAAAAACTCACACAAGCAATGTTTTTATAGAAGAGGGCTAGAAATCTCTCTTACTCAGATACATACTGCATTTTCACTCAGTAGCAGGCTTCTTGTAATTTGACCCAGGAGAATAATTTAAATTACATAGATTTGATCCCAGCAGGAGAGGAGGGTAGGATATGATAGTGGAAGGAGATATTTGAAGGCAAACATGACAAGTATGGATCTGTGGTCCTCAAATAAGACTGCATATAGTCACCTACCTATTTTGTTTATCTTTAGGATGGCCCTATGACCTAAATTGACTGTTTTAAGCACTTTTCTGAATTTTCTTAAATTCCTAAAATGTGCCTGTGAGACTTAAAATTAGACATTCCATTTTCAGGAATGTCCCAGAATATTTGAAATTTTGTTCACTTCCAAACAATTGGTATTTATAAAAGTTCTCTTATAAATTTAGTGATGTCTTTATTCTGTTTCCATTAATCCCTAGCTTCTTTTCCCTCCTTGCCTGTCAAACAGAAAACAAACAAACAAACAAAAAGTGGTTATACCCTGAAACAGTAATCCAGAATAACAGCTGATATGGCCAATTAAAGTCATTCATTTTTATTTCCCCCAATCCAACACATTGCACCTATTTCAGTTTCATGGAGTGGGCAGGAAGGAAAAGTGATTTTGAAACCGATTTACCAAAACTTTCTCAGAAGCAGATCCCAAGTGAAGATAAAACAATCTGCTCAGCCCCTTCACCTTAAAATCAACCTAAAAAACTCCCTAAGTGTTTCCTTGGTTGTCTCACTGGCATGCTTGTGTTACCTCAAGATACTATCTCTGGACCATTTCAACCCACCCCAGGTTGTATGACCAGAGTTAAAAGGAAGGTGGTGACATTTTGCTAGCTACCCAAGGCCACCAAGTGGTCATCATGAGAAACATGATGACTTTCAAATACAGCAGAAAAGAGACATAAAGAGAAGTTAACTACTGTAAAGAGATGTATACAAATGAGAATCCTGCCTTTGCTTTCAAGCCATGAGGCACTGACTCATTTTATTTTCAAAATTGTAGCTAATGATCTGGACAGAGAAAATAAGAGATGAGATCCAAACACTCTCAAATAATTGGGAGAGGAATTAAATGAATTTCTCTTTAGAGCTTGGAGCTCAACCACACACACTTTACGTCCTGCACTTTTATGATTCATTATATGGACTGTTAATGAACAGCAATAATTCTACCAGTATGTGTTATGAAGAGGAAAGGCTACCTTACTTATTTCACTTCCAAAATATTTTTGTTTGCTGTGCATTTCCAGAAGGTATTTTTTCCTTCTGCAAAAGGGTCAAGCAGAAACATTGATGTAAGTCCTGTTTGTGGCAATTTGGGGTAATTTCCAACATTTGCACTAAAATGTAGTCTTAACTCAAGTTTTCTTTCTTCTAAGGGGACACCATTAATCAAAATATGATTTCTCATCCTCTAGGACACAAACACAAATATTATTGGATAAGCTGAGCCTATTGGTTACATAAGAGGAAAAGGAAAAAGGGAGAGCAGCAGGAGGGGTTAAAATGAAACTGTCCATAACAAAAGGGTCTTTTAATTTATAATTCTTTTACATTTGCATGCACATGGACAGAAGCCCCGTAACTGTCTCCACAAGACATATGTTATACACTTATTTATTTCTTTATTTCCCAATGTACTTGGCAGAGTGATTTACATATAGAAGGTTGCTTGCATGAATATTACACAACAATCTTGGGAAACTGAATTTGGCAATGATTTTAGCATAGACCTAAAGGGAGGAGGTCATTAGCATTTATTTGGTAGTACTGACTCTAGATTAATGTTATTAGCACCTTCTGAATATGCAATTTAGCTTGAAATTCAATGTTCTTCACAATTGGGTACTGGTTTTATAAATGAATCTCCTATTTCCCAGCATGAAAACTCTATTGGAGTCAATCTTTCTGTTTATCGAAGAATGTCATATGAGATAGAGCCACTGCAGAGAACAGTATGGAGGTTCTTCAAAAAATTGAAAATAGAAATAACATATGATCCAATAATTCAATTATGTATTCATCTGAAGATAAGGGAAAAATAATTTGAAATGATATATGCATCCTATGTTTATTGCAGCATTATTTACAATAGCCAAGATATGGAAGCAACCTAAGTGTCCGTCAATAGACGATTGGAAAAGAAAGATGTGTGTGTGTGTGCATGTGTGTGTGTGTGATGGAATATTACATAGCCATCAAAAGGATGAGATCTTGCTATCTGACACAACATGGATGGACCAAGATGGTATTATGTTAAGCACAGTAAGTTGGTCTGAAAAAAGACAAATAGCATAAGATTCCACTCATAAATGGAATACAAAAATGAATAAACAAAAAGCAGAATCAGACCTATAAAAATTGATGATTGCCAGTAGGGAGGTAGGTGGAGGGTTGGGCAGAATGGGTGAAAGGGAGAAGGAGATACAGGGTTCCAGTTATGGAATGAGTAGGTCACAGAAATAAAAGGCACAGCATAAAGAACACAATCAATGATATTGTAATAGTGATGTTATGGTACAGGTGATAGCTACACTTGTGCTAAACATTGCATAATGTATAAACTTGTTAAATCACTAACTTGTATACCTGAAACTAATGTAACGTTGTGTTAACTATACTCACAGGATATAAAATCGATGTACAGAAATCGGTTGCATTTCTATACACCAATAATGAAGCAGCAGAAAGAGATATCAAGGAATTGATCCCATTTACAATTGCACCAAGACTCCTAAGATACCTAGGAATAAACCTAACCAAAGAGGTAAGTGATCTGTATGCTGAAAACTATAGAAATCTTATGAAATAAATTGAAGAAGACACAAGGAAATGGAAAAACATTCCATGCTTATGGATTGCAAGAACAAATATTGTTAAAATGTCAATGCTACCCAAAGCAATCTGCAGATTCAATGCAATCCTTATCAAAATAACACCAGCATTCTTCACAGAGCTAGAACAAATAATCTTAAAATTTGTATGGAACCATAAAAGACCCCAAATAGCCAAAGTGATGCTGAAAAAGAAAAGCAAAGCTGGAGGCATCACAATTCCAGGCTTTAACCTGTATTACAAAGCTGTAATTATCAAGACAGTATCGTATGGGCACAAAAACAGACATATAGATTAATGAAATAGAACAGAAAACCCAGAAATTGACCCACAAATATATGGCCAACTAATCTCTGACAAAGCAGGAAAGCATATCCAATGGAAAAAAAGACAGTCTCTTTAGCAAATGGTGCTGGGAGCACTGGACAGCAACATGCTGAAGAATGAAACTGGACCACTTTCTTACACCGTACACAAAACTAAATTCAAAATAGATGAAAGCCCTAAATGTGAGACAGGAAACCATCAAAATTCTACAGGAGAAAACAGTCAGCAACCTCTTTGAGCTGGGCCGCAGCAACTTCTTACTAGACATGTCTCTGGAAGCAAGGGAAATAAAAGCAAAAGTGAACTATTGGGACCTCATCAAGATAAAAAACTTATACTCACTTTTTTTAAAAATGTAAAAAAAGAAAAAAAAAACAACCACCAAAATATATGTAATGTGAATACCTACTTTCACATTTTTACTTGTGTTATATCTACTCCATGACCTAGAATGTCCTTATTCTTTCTCTGAGCTCCATCTATCTACATGTTTCTTAGATTTTAAAGCTCAGATCACATCACATCACATCTTCTCCAAATGTTTTTTTCCTAATATTTGACGCTAACACACGCTCACTGTTGTGACCTCCTTTGACCTGAGAGTCTGTACCATTTTGTTTTTAGCAGAAACAGTGGTAGGCAGTGACCTCTTACTTACCTCTAGACACTGACCATTGTCTATAGTGAACACAAATTTAGTGTCTGATTCAGACTACATATGTGTTTTGTTTGGCATGCATAGGTCTTTAAATTAAGCCAACATTTTAAAAGTGAGAGATCTAACATTTAAAAAATAAACATTCCTAGTTTCTTTTGAAAATCAGAAGATTTGGCAATCCTGGATTTGCATTTTCATTTGCCAGCAATTAACTGGAACTGAGTAGTACTGCCCCATTTATATTGGCTATTTACCCTATACCTGTCTTTCCTTGTTCATATATATTACCTGCTTGATTCCTTTCTGTTTGTGTTTGGAACCTGTACTCTTAGACCTAGGGTAAATATTTGAATATTCCTTCTTTAGATGACTTCACAGGACTTGTCTTTAGCCTAAAATACTTTCTTGACAATACTAGCTCTTTTAGGTTCAAGTAAATCAACTACTTTATTGCTTTTTAGATTGATATAATCATTTATTTGCAATTATAAATCTGCACTGTCTAATGCAGTGCTTACCACATTTATGGAGGGTGAGATATGTCACAATATTCCATCTACAAGCTAGAGAACAAGGAAAGTCAGTGGTATAATTCATTCCCAGTCCAAAGCCTGAGAACCAGGAAAATCAATAGTGTAAATTTCAGTCTGAGGCTGAATGCTTGAGAACTTGGAAAGGGGGATCTGCTAGTATGAGTCCTGAAGTCAGAAGGCCTGAGAACTAGAAGCTCTGATGTCTATGGGCAGAAGATGCAAGTCCCATCTCAAGAAGAGAGAGAGGTTCCAGTTCATGGTGGTGATACAGAAGAAACTTGAACTCACCTCCTCTCATGGACATACTGAATCTATATCTGTATATGGAACATTTTCCCTGAAGAAACCCAAAACTGAGCAATTCCTACAAGTCAAGCAAATGAGAAAAAAATATGTATATCCAAATGGGTAAGTGAGGGTGAAACAATCTTGTCAAAAACCCCACAATCAGGAAGGAACTCAAATACCAAGCCTCTCCCTGAAAAGTGAAGGGCTTGACCCCACATTTGGCACCCCGAATTTTTTTAAGTAAGCTTGATACCCAGTGCAGAATCCAATGCAGGGCTTGAACTCACGACTCTGAGATCAAGACCCGAGCTGGGATCAAGAGTTGGATGCTTAACAAACTGCACCACCCAGGCACCCTTGCAATCCCAACTTTTAAGACCTGAACCTAAGAGGTGAGTCCCCAAAACGTCTAGCTTTGGAAGCCAAAGATGCTTGTGTCTATTACACCCATAAGGCTATAGTGAAATGAGAGACAATTCTTAAAGGGTTCACATAGATTCTCCAGGGCCCAGTGTTGATGAACTTGACTGAAATGTCCACAGTCTTTGTATGAAAGAGGTTTGTTTTCTTATCTTAAAGCTCTGACCTGAGGGGAAAGCATTTACTTTAACATATAGTTAGGGGCCTGTTGAAATACTCTCCCCAAACCATGAAGCCAGTGAGTGCCCTCTTTGCACTTTCTGCCTTGCTACAGGTCCCTGGTAACTTCCAGAAAGGAGTTTGTGAACACATCTAGATCCTTGATTTTTTTTTCTGCTGCTGCCCAGAGGAAATCCCTTGATTGTCTGGCTCTGGTGGCTTTTGGGGCTTACATTCATGGGTCCAACAGAACCATAGCAAACAGAGAGTTCTTAAGCAGCTATACTCCAGGGCACCAGAGAGACAATAGACTGAAACATTCAGTCTTCTGTGAAAGATTCCTATTAGTTTATCTTCATGACTTGGCCTGAGGGAGAGCCTTGTAATCAAACACACATCTAAGGGCTAACTATAACCCATTACATAGACCTCATAGCGTGGGTGCTATTTTTGTGCATTCCCTCTGCTTCACTCCAGGTTTCCAATATTGTCTGAGAAAATAAAAAAACAAACTTGTGTTCCCATCTGGTGCTCCAGGTTTTATGGCTGCTGTCCAGAAGACACACCCTTTAATAGCCTAGCTCCCTTGTTCAGTGGGTTGAGCTTGCATTTTCAGGTTCAATGGGACAGTGGCAAACAAAGAAGCAATTCTTAAAATGGCTATCACCTCAAGGCTCAGTGCAGAGGACAAAAAGAAAAATTCCCATCTTCTAGTCTTCCCTGGAAAAATGTACATTTGCATACCTTAAAAGCTGCTGCATGTAGATCTGGCTTCCAATCAGCCTGACTCTAGATGCTGACTGAGATTCTCCCTTATGGGACATTGATGGGTCTTGGCATACCCTCAACTACTGGGAACCATTAAGAACAAAGTAAGCTGTTTGGATAATCACACAGGGTTGAGAAACAACCAAGAGCTAGGGCACAGATGAACAATAAGGTTCATACTATACACAAGCCCATTGTTTCAAGACTGTGAGAAATAGCTGTTTTATCTGATGCATACAAAACTAAACAGAGTTAAGGAAAGTGAATACCAGGGGAATATGTTCCAAACACAGAATAATATAAAACATACACAAAAGACTGTAAATAAATAAAGTGATTTACCTGATAAAGAGTTCAAAGTACTGGTCATAAATATACTCACTGATGTCAGGAGGGCAATACATGAACAAAGTGAGAATTTCAAAGAAGAGATATAAAATAAAAGAAAGCACCAAATAGAAGTCACAGGGCTAAAGAATACAATAACTGTACTGAAAAATAAAGTAGGGACGTTAAGTAACAGACTAGATGAAACAGAAGAAAGGGACAGTTAACTCAAAAACAGGGAAGTAGAATGCATCCATCATAACAGCAAAAACCAAAAAAAATGTAAAATACTGAATATAACTTAAGGGACTTAAGGAGTAACATCAGATGGACCAACATTCTCATTATAGAGGTCCCATAAGAAGAAAAAGAAAAAGGGGAAGAAAAATTATTTGAAGAAATAATGGCTGAAAATGTTCCTAACCTTGGGAAAGAAACAGATACCCAGATCCAGGCAGCCATGAGAGTTTAAATTAAGATGATTCCAAAGAGGCCCACACCAAGACACATTATATAGTGTCAAAACTTAAAGACAAGGAGAAAAATTTAAAAGCAGCAAGAAAAAAACAATTTGTTATGTGCAAGGGAACTCCATAAGACTACCAACAGATTTTTTAGCCAAAAATTATCAGGCCAGAATGGAGTGACAAGATATATTCAAAGTTATGAAAGAAAAAACCCTGCAAACCAGGAATACTCTTCCCAGCAAAATTGTTCTTCAGAATTGAAGGAGAGATAGACCGTTCTAGACCAACAAAAGTGAAAGGAGTTCATTACCACCAGATCAGTCTTACAAGAAATGTTAAAGGGACTTCTTTCAGCTAAAATAAAAGGGCACAAATTGGTAACAGGAAAGCATATGAAAATGTAAATCTCACTAGCAAATGTAAATATATTGCAAAACCCATAATAATCTAATGTTGCTAAGGTGGTGAGTTAATCACTTATGAAAGTATAGTATAAAGGTTAAAAGACAATGTACATAATTTATTAATATATACACAAGATAACAGATGTAAATTGTAACATCAAACACATAAAAGATGAGGGGTAGTAAAAATGTAGAGTTTTGGAATGCATTCAAACTTAAATTGTTATCAACTTAAAATCGATTATTATAAATAGAAGTTGTTTCATGTAAGCTTCATGGTAATGACAAAGCAAACCTATACTAGAAACACACAAGATAAAAAGAAAGGAATGTAATCATATCACTATAGAAAATCATCAAATCACAAAGGAAAAGAACAAGAGAATAAACAAAGAATTACAAAATAACATGAAAACAATGAACAAATGCAATAATTCTGTACCTATCAGTAATTACTTTAGACGCAAATGCTTCAATCGAAAGACAGATTGGCTGGGGTGCCTGGTGCATCAGTTAAGTACCCTACTCTTGATTTCTGCTCAGGTCATGATCTCACAGTTCATGAGTTCAAGTCCTACATTGGGCTTTGCACTGATGGCAAGGAGCTTGCTTTGGATTCTCTCTGTCTCTCTGTCTCTCTGTCTCTCTCTCTGCAACCCCCCTCAAAATAAATAAATAAACTTTTTTTAAGAAAAGATTGGCTGAATGGATAAAAAAACAAGACCCCTGTGATGTCTGGGTGGCTCAGCCAGTTAAGGATTTGACTCTTGATCTCAGCTTAGGTCTTGACCTCAAGGTTGTGAGGTCAAGCTCCACTTTGGGCTCCATGTTGGTCATGAAACCTACTTAAATAAAAAAACCAAAAACAACAACAGCAACAACAAAGAAACAAGACCTATGTATTTTCTGCCTACAAAAAACATATACAGGATATTCCATCCTAAAGCAGCAGAATATACATTTCTCTCAATCACAAATGGAACATTCTCCAGGATAGATCATATATTAGGCCATAAGAAAAGTCATAATAAAATTAAGTAGATTGAATTCAAACCCAATGTTATAATACTAAAAATCAATTACAGATGAAAATGGAAAATTCACAAATATGTGGTGATTAAACACCATGCTTCTGAAAAATCAATGGGTCAAGGAAGAAATAAAGGAGAAATCAAAAAAATTTCTTGAGAAAAATTAAAGTGGAAATGTAATATACCAAGAGTTGCAGAATTCAAAATCAATATACAAAAACCTGCTGTACACCTATACAATAGTAATGAACTCTTAGAGAGAGAAAGCAAGAAAACATTCCCACTTAAAATTGCATCAAAAACATAAAATATCTAGGAATAAATTTAGCCAATAAGTTAAAATACCTCTTACCCTGAACACTGTAAAACACTGATGAATCAAATTGAAGAAGACACAAATAAATGGAAAAATATATCATGTTTATGAGCTGGAAGAATTAATATTGTTAAAACGTCCATGCTACCCAAAGCAATTTACAAATGCAATGCAATCCCCATAAAAATTCTACTGACAATATTTATACAAATGTAACAAAAAATTTGTATTGATTCATAGAAGACCACAAATAACCAAAGCAATTTTGAGAAACACAAAGTTAGACACATCAGACTTCCTTATTTCAAACTATATTGCAAAGATATAGTAATCAGAAGAGTATGGTATTAGCATAAAAACAGACCAATAGATCAAAGGAACAGAAGAGAGGGCCTAGAAATAAACCAATGCAAATACTGTCTAGTAATTTATGACAAGGGAGACAAGAATATACAACAGAGAAAGAACAGTCTCTTCACTAAATGATGCTGAGAAAACTGGACCACCGCATGTATAGAATGAAACTGGTCCACTATTATACCATACACAAAAAAATAAAATAGATTAATGACTTGATCATAATACCTAAAACCATAAAACTCCTAGAAGAAAACATGGGTGAACTCCTTGACATTGGTCTTGACAATGATTTTTTGGATTTGATACCAAAAGCAAGGGCAAACAAACCAAACCAAACAAAAAACAAATGAGGCTAAATCTAATGAAAAATCCTCTGCGTAGTAAAGGAAACAATCAACAAAATGAAAATGCAACCTATAGAATGGGATCAAATATTTGCAAATCATGTATCTGATAAAGGGTTAATATCCAAAATAATGATTTTATGCAACCCAATAGCAATAATCTCAATCTAATTAAAAAATCTGAATAGATATTTCTCCAATAAAGACACCGATAGCCCAAGAGATGCAGAAAAAGATGCCAAACATTACTAACCATCAGGGAAATGCAAATCAAAACCACAATGAAATATCACTTAATATTAATGGCTATTAATATTAATTAACCATTTTATTATTTAGTACACTAAATAATAATGGCTATTATCAAAAGGACAAAAAGAACAAGTGTTCTTGAAGATAGGCAGAAAAGGGAACTCTTGTGCTCTATTGATGGATAAGTAAACCGTTGAAGCCACTATGAAAAACAGTATGAAGGTTTCCCTTAAAAATAAAAATTGAACTAAGATACGATCCCACAATTCTGCTTGTTATTTATCTAAAGGAAACTAAAACACGAACTTGAAAAGATATCTGCACCCCTATGTTCAGTGAAGCATTATTTACACAAATGTAGTCCAGGAAGCAACCCAAACATTCATGAATGAATGAATTGATAAAGAAAATGTTGCATATACACACAACGGAATATTATTCAGTCATAGAAAAGAAGGAAATACTGCCATTTGTGGCAACATAGATGAACTCTGAGAACATTATGCTAAGTGAAATAGTCAGATACAGAAAGACAAATACTATATGATCTCACTTATATGTAGAATCTAAAAACAACAACAAAAACCAAACTTGTAGGTAAAGAGATCAGACTGGTAGTTTGATGGTTTTCAGAGGCCAGAAGTGAGAATCGGGGGCAAAATAGGTGAATGTGGTCAACAAGTACAACTGTCCTGTTATAAAGTAAATAATTCTTGTGGATGTAATGTATAGCATGGTGACTATACTTAATAATGCTGTATTGTAGATTTTAAAGATACTAAGAGAGTAGGTCTTAAAAATTTTTATTACAACAAAAATTTTGTAACTATGTATGGTGATGAATGTTAACTAAATTTCTTCTAGTGTTCATTTCGCAATACATTCATATATCAAATCATTATGTTATACACTTGAAACTAATATAGTGTTGTATGTCAATTATATCTTAATTAAAAATTGAGAGAGAAGGAGCTCCTGGGTGGCTCACTCAGTTGAGTGCTGGATTTCAACTCAGGCCATGATCTCAGGCTTTGTGAATTTGAGCCCCACACCGGGCTCTCTGATGTTAGCACAGAGCCCACTTCATAGTCTCTGTTCTCCCATCTCCCTACTCCTCCCCTGCTCTCTCTCTCTCAAAAATAAACATCTAAAAAACTTGAGAGATAAAATTTGCCCTTTTTCTGCCTTTTTGGTCTATTCAGGCCCTCAAGAGATTGGATAATGACCACACACAAACTGGTGACAGGCAGATGTTTTTGGTCAGTCTACTGATTCAAGTGCTAACCTCTTCCAGAACTATCCTCACAGATGCACACAAAAATAGTGTTTTGTCAGTTATCTGGGTATCCTGTATCCCAGTTAAGTGGGCACATACAATTAGCAATTACAATTTCCATTATCACAGTATGTTCTAAGACAAAAGCTTGGACTCTATCTTCACCTAGCCAGCCTTGCTACCACCCATCCCTACAACAAGTCAAAAATTAATCTTCCATAATTATAAATATTGGTTAGAAATAGTACCCTTCTACTGATTCCAGTTTTCTATGGCTCCTACAAAGCAATCATACTAGCTATATTTTGATGATACAGCTGGTTTAATAAATGGTTCAATATCCAATTTGCATAGAAATTGCATTTTATTCCTACCTTGGCTTCTGACCTGTTGATTAGATGTTCCTCATGGTCTGACTTGTATGTTTAGGCAATGAATATATAAGTAGAAAGGCAGACTCAGGATCAGTATGTTAATTTTAATAAAAAATCATAATTAATATGATATAATTGATAACAACTACTAATTATTTTTTAAAAAATTTTTCACGTTTATTCATTTTTTTGAGAGACAGAGAGAGACAGAGCATGAGCGGGGAAGGGGCAGAGAGAGGGAGACACAGAATCCGAAGAAGGCTCCAGGCTCTGACCTGGTAGCACAGAGCCCAATGCAGGGCTCGAACTCACAAACTGAGAGATCATGACCTGAGCTGAAGTCAGACGCTCAACTGACTGAGCCACCCAGGCACCCCAACTACTAATTACTTTTAATTAATTAATTTATTTTTAATTGTGGTAAAACACATCATAACACAAAATTTACCATCATAACCATTTTTAACTATACAGTTCAGTAATATTAACTACATTCACATTGTTGGGCAACAGAACTACAGAACTTTTTCATCTTGTAAAACTGAAACTCTATATCCATTGAGCACCAATTTCCCATTTCTCCCTCCCCCCAGTCCTTGGAAACCACAATGTTATGTTTTGTTTCTATGAATTTTACTCTTTTAGATACCTCATGTATGTGGAGTCATGGTTATTATCTTTTTGTTACTGGATTATTTCACTTAGCATAATGTCCTCAAAGATCATCCACGTAGTAGAACAACCACTAATTATTGAGCATCTACATGGTGCTAGGAAATTTTTACAAATTATCTTATTTAGCCATCACAGCATCCCCACAATATTAGTTTTATTTTTCCATTTTACAGTTAAAGTAAATAAGGCTCAAACCAGTTAAGTGACTTTCCCAAGGATAACCCAACCAAATGTGATCCAGAGCACTCAAGTGTATTTTCTTCAAATCCCTTGTTCTTTCCATTAGGTTACTATGTGGAAGGCCATGTTGTGTTAATCAATATCCATAGGAAAGACAACCAAAACTAAGTCTATTGACCAAGTAAATTTTCTGCTTCCCTAACAACTAATCATTTGTTTTGTTTTAATTGGGGCAAGTGGACATATGTGTGTGGATTTTTTGAAGAGATACTGATAACAAACAGCAATAGGCTCTCAAAAACTGCAGGCCTGGAGTTTTTATAATAAAACTGTAACATTTCAAATTTAAATGGACAAAGGATTTTGGACATATGTTGGTCTAGATGTAAATAATGCAACACTGAGCATTATACAGATAGAACAGAGGTTGTCAAACACTCTGAATTCATGGCTCATGAATAACTACAAACAACTTTGAAAAAGCCTAAATAAGAGGCATCAAAGATGACAGAAGCGCAGGAGGACTCTAAGCTCATCTTGTCCCATGAACATAACTGGAAAACTGTCAAATCATTCTAAATACCCCAGAAATTGACCTGAAGACTGACAGAACAAACTCCACAACTAAAGGGAGAGAAGAGGCCACAGTAAAGAAAGTAGAAAGTGAGAAGACATGATTTAAAGGAGAAACAGATCACAGGTCCTGCAAGGGAGGGACACATAGTCATGGAAAAGGGCGAGAGAGAGGAGCACATGGGGACATCCACAAGGAGAACATTTCCCCAAAGTCATTGTCTTAGAAAATGAGAGGGGCTAAATTTCATGGGTTCTTGCAACCAGTGGAGCTTAAAGCCTGGAGTCAGTGGGTTTGGCTGGGATAGAGCCCAGAGGGCACTGCCCTGCTCCTGGAGAGAAGGCAGGAAAATAATTTGTGGACAGACAGCATTGAAACAGCAAAGTGAGGAACCCCTGGGGCACGCAGTGCAGAGATTATTAACTCATATTGGGGAGTGTCCCTGGGAGGCAATGTTCACAGAGACACCTCTGTTGTAATAGGAAAGCTGGCCAGGTGCCATTTCTCTACCCCGCCCCTCAGCATAAACACAGAGCCATCTGTGGGAGGCAGCTCAATGCCAATACTGCCTGACAAACTTGCTTACACCAAGCCTCACCACCCCCCCCCCCTGCAGTCTGGCAGGACTGCCCTTCTCAGTCAAACTTGCCTAAGTCACAAAATGGCAGACCCCTCCCCCAGAAGACCAGCCACACCACATATCTAAAGCCTGGAGTTTTAATGGTCAGCACACATGGCTGAGATAGCCCCAGGAGAGCACTATGCTGCCCCTGGAGAGAAGGCAGACAAACAACCTGGGGGCAGACAGTGTGGAAACAGCCATCTGAAAAACTCCTGGGGCACACAGTGGGAAGATTATCCACTCTTCTAGGAACACTTCCCTGAGAGGAAGCATTCAGGGAGATACCTCTTTGGGGAACAAAGGAGCTGGCTAGCACCAGACACCATTTCCCTTCCCCACCCCTCAACATAAGCACAGAGCCATTGAAGGGAAGTAGCTCAGCATGGACACTAGCTGCTCAACTTGCTTACAGCAAGACCCCTCCCCCCCACCCAGTGAATTGCCCTTCTCAATCAAGCTTGCCTCAGTCCCAGTGTGACAAGTCCCTCCCCCAGAAGACCAGCACAGACCCCTGCCAAAACCATGTTACCCAACCAGAGAGTTCTGCAGGGCCACATCTCTAGTGGAGGTGTTGTCAGGTTTCATTTCAGACAAGAGAACACCTAGGTAAAACTAACACACTCAGGCCAGGGACCAAACACTGCCCACTGCAGACAAGGAGAGCCTCTGCAGATGACTATCCTGAAGAATAAAGCAGCCAAAATACAACCACAGACCACAAACAGCACATACCAGAGACACTCCCTGAGGTGCCAGGCCCTAAGCACTAAAGAGATCTCTTCTTCATAAGGCCATTACTTTCAGAAGTATGAGACATAACTGTCTTTTCTAACACAGAGAAGAAGGAAGAGACTTAGACAAAATGCCAAGATAGAGGAATTCAACCCAAATGAAAGAACAAGATAACACTATGGCCAGAGATCTAAGCAAAACAGACATAGGTAACATACCTTATTGAGAATTTAAAGCAACAGTTGTAAGGATACTAACTGGGCTTGAGAAAAGAATGGAAGACATAAGGAAGTCCTTTACAATGGAGATAAAGTGATAAAAAAAGAAACAGAGATGAAAAATGCAATAAATGAGATTGGAAACAGGCTTCATGCAAAGAACAGCAGGCTGGAAGAAGCAGAGAAAATAATTAGTAACCTAGAAGACAAAATAATGGAAAATAATGAAGTTGAATAAGAGAAAGAAAGAAGAATTCTGGAACATAAGAATAGACTTTGGGAACTCAATGACTCCGTCAAACATATTAACATTCATATTAAACAGGTGCCAGAAGAAGAAGGGGAAAAGGGAGCAGAAAATTTATTCAAGAAATAATGACAGAAAACTTCCTAATCTGAGGAAGGAAACAGACATCGAGATCCAGGAGGCACAGCAAACTCCCATCAAAATCAACAAAAGCAGGCCAACACCAAGACATATTGTAATTAAATACACAAAATATAGTGGTAAAGAAAAATCCCAATAGCAGCAAAACAAACGAAGTCCTTAACTTTCAAGCAAAGATCCATAAGGCTAGCTGCAGATTTCGCAACAGAAACTTGGCAAGCCAGAAGGGAGTGGCATGATATATTCAAAGTGCTGCATGGAAAAAAAAAAAAACTGCAGCCAAGAATATTCTATCCAGAAAGGCTCTCATTCAGAAAAGAAGGATAGATAAAGAATTTCCAAACAAAGAAATTTCCAAACAAAGAAAAAGTAAAGGAGTTTATGACCAATAAACCAGCCCCGCAAGAAATATTAAAGGGGACTCTGAGTGAAAAGGAGAGACCAAAAGTGACAAAGACAAGAAAGGAACAGAGAAAATCTCCACAGACAATGACAAAACAAGCAATAAAATGTCACTAGATACATATCTATCAATAATTACTCTGAATGTAAAAGTACTAAACGCTCCAATTAAAATACATAGGGCATCAGAATGGATTAAAAAATTGACCCACCTATATGTTGCCTACAGGATACAAATTTCAGACCCCAGAATACCTGTGCACTGAATGTGAGGAGGTGGAGAAACACTTGTCATGCAAATGGATGACAAAATAAAGCCAGAGTAGCAATTCTTATATTGAAAAACCTAGATATTTTTGTTCTTGTATTGTTTTTATGCTGCTTTGATATCAAGGTAGTCCTGGTCTCATGGAATGACTGAAGGTGTTCTCTCTATTCCATTATTTGTAAGATTTTGATAAAGATTGTCATTAATTATTATTAAAATGTGTGTTGGAATTCACCAATGAAACTATGTGGTCATAGGGTTTTCTATGTGGGGAGATTTTTGATTCTTAATACAAATTTCATTCTTGTTACTGGTCTAAGAAAATTTTCTATTTCTTGAACTCAAGATTCATGATTCAATTGTATTAACTTGTGTGCTCTTAGGAATTATCTGTTTTTTTGGTCTAAATTATATGATTTGTTATTACCCTAAGGACACTGTAGAATTAAATGACATAAAATGTGTAAAGTCAGCATAGCATTGGCTAATAAAAGGTGCTCAATAAATATTGGCTATTATTAACATTCTAAAGTTCTCTATTGATATTATTTCTCTAAAACTAAAAGAGGCAGTAAAGGTAATTAAGAGTTTTACTCTGTAGATGGGGAGAAAGATTTCAAAGAATCACAATTCAGAGATGAAAAAAACTATTCCCAATTCCAGTGTACTTCTAAATTAACTATTTAGAAATTACAAAGAATTTACAAAAGTAGAAAGAATTATATAATCCTATCATGGCCTTTTAAGCCTAATTAAATAACCTAAAGAAAGTCTTATCATTGAATTAATCAATCAGTTTTCAATAATGCCTTGGATTTTACTTCCCACTAGGCCTTCTGTTTTCAGCTCTTTGCAGGCAATACAGTCTCATGCTTTAGCCAGGGATATGGGGATTTGGTGGTCTTCTTCAGGCTATCCTGAATGGATATGTGGAGAGCTTATCATATCTGTTTCATTTCCCATACCTTCCTGTTAAACTTGAGGCCAGTCTGCTAGTGCACTGCTTACTGCAACCTCATGCTATAATACTAGGGCATATTCTATTTTTTTTTTTTTAATATATGAAATTTACTGTCAAATTGGTTTCCATACAACACCCAGTGCTCATCCCAAAAGGTGCCCTCCTCAATACCCATCACCCACCCTGCCCTCCCTCCCACCCCCCATCAACCCTCAATTTGTTCTCAGTTTTTAACAGTCTCTTATGCTTTGGCTCTCTCCCACTCTAACCTCTTTTTTTTTTTTTTCCTTCCCCTCCCCCATGGGTTTCTGTTATGTTTCTCAGGATCCACATAAGAGTGAAACCATATGGTATCTGTCTTTCTCTGTATGGCTTATTTCACTTAGCATCACACTCTCCAGTTCCATCCATGTTGCTACAAAAGGCCATATTTCATTTTTTCTCATTGCCACGTAGTATTCCATTGTGTATATAAACCACAATTTCTTTATCCATTCATCAGTTCATGGACATTTAGGCTCTTTCCATAATTTGGCTATTGTTGAGAGTGCCGCTATAAACATTGGGGTACAGGTGCCCCTATGCATCAGTACTCCTGTATCCCTTGGATAAATTCCTAGCAGTGCTATTGCTGGGTCATAGGGTAGGTCTATTTTTAATTTTCTGAGGAACCTCCACACTGCTTTCCAAAGCGGCTGCACCAATTTGCATTCCCACCAACAGTGCAAGAGGGTTCCCGTTTCTCCACATCCTCTCCAGCATCTATAGTCTCCTGATTTCTTCATTTTGGCCACTCTGACTGGCGTGAGGTGATATCTGAGTGTGGTTTTGATTTGTATTTCCCTGATAAGGAGCGACGTTGAACATCTTTTCATGTGCCTGTTGGCCATCCGGATGTCTTCCTTACAGAAGTGTCTATTCATGTTTTCTGCCCATTTCTTCACTGGGTTATTTGTTTTTCGGGTGTGGAGTTTGATGAGCTCTTTATAGATTTTGGATACTAGCCCTTTGTCCGATGTGTCATTTGCAAATATCTTTTCCCATTCCGTTGGTTGCCTTTTAGTTTTGTTGGTTGTTTCCTTTGCTGTGCAGAAGCTTTTTATCTTCATAAGGTCCCAGTAATTCACTTTTGCTTTTAATTCCCTTGCCTTTGGGGATGTGCCGAGTAAGAGATTGCTACGGCTGAGGTCAGAGAGGTCTTTTCCTGCTTTCTCCTCTAAGGTTTTGATGGTTTCCTGTCTCACATTCAGGTCCTTTATCCATTTTGAGTTTATTTTTGTGAATGGTGTGAGAAAGTGGTCTAGTTTCAACCTTCTGCATGTTGCTGTCCAGTTCTCCCAGCACCATTTGTGAAAGAGACTGTCTTTTTTCCATTGGATGTTCTTTCCTGCTTTGTCAAAGATGAGTTGGCCATACGTTTGTGGGTCTAGTTCTGGGGTTTCTATTCTATTCCATTGGTCTATGTGTCTGTTTTTATGCCAATACCATGCTGACTTGATGATGACAGCTTTGTAGTAGAGGCTAAAGTCTGGGATTGTGATGCCTCCTGCTTTGGTCTTCTTCTTCAAAATGACTTTGGCTATTTGGGGCCTTTTGTGGTTCCATATGAATTTTAGGATTGCTTGTTCTAGTTTCGAGAAGAATGCTGGTGCAATTTTGATTGGGATTGCATTGAATGTGTAGATAGCTTTGGGTAGTATTGACATTTTGACAATATTTATTCTTCCAATCCATGAGCAGGGAATGTCTTTCCATTTCTTTATATCTTCTTCAATTACCTGCATAAGCTTTCTATAGTTTTCAGCATACAGATCTTTTACATCTTTGGTTAGATTTATTCCTAGGTATTTTATGCTTCTTGGTGCAATTGTGAATGGGATCAGTTTCTTCATTTGTCTTTCTGTTGCTTCATTGTTAGTGTATAAGAATGCAACTGATTTCTGCACATTGATTTTGTATCCTGCAACTTTGCTGAATTCATGTATCAGTTCTAGCAGACTTTTGGTGGAGTCTATCGGATTTTCCATGTATAATATCATGTCATCTGCAAAAAGCGAAAGCTTGACTTCGTCTTTGCCAATTTGGATGCCTTTGATTTCCTTTTGTTGTCTGATTGCTGATGCTAGAACTTCCAGCACTATATTAAACAACAGCGGTGACAGTGGGCATCCCTGTCGTGTTCCTGATCTCAGGGAAAAAGCTCTCAGTTTTTCCCCGTTGAGGATGATGTTAGCTGTGGGCTTTTCATAAATGGCCTTTATGATCTTTAAGTATGTTCCTTCTATCCCGACTTTCTCAAGGGTTTTTATTAAGAAAGGGTGCTGGATTTTGTCAAAGGCCTTTTCTGCATCGATTGACAGGATCATATGGTTCTTCTCT
>NC_064817.1:58819790-58866563 GCF_023721935.1 Panthera uncia | reverse complement strand
TTTTTTTCCTCACAACCCCCAAAAGAAATCAAAGTTTTTGACACCTCAATTTTGGAATTCTAGCCTCCAGAACAGTGAAACAACACATTTCTGTTGGGTAAGCCACTCAGTTTATAGTACTTTGTTATGGCAGCCCTAACAAACTAATATATGAAGTTTCAAAAAAAAAAATCTGCCTACCATGCACTATTCCTCATGTGGCAACCAGAAGATGTGCCCCACCAAAATTAGGTAATAAATGATGAAAGAGAAAAACATAGAATGCAAAAAAAAAAAAAAAAACCCTGAAAATAAAATACATGAAAGGGTCAAAGAAATTCCCTAGGATAATGGTGATGAGAGATCTCAGCTTTGCACCAAATATTGAAAGCAATCAGTCTAGAATGCTGCAGTAGAGCTCAGGACAGACATGTCAAGGGCAGTCATCAACAAGATTCTGCTGCTATGAGACTACTTGATTTTGTACCCTAGGGGTTTTGGCCCAGATTCTTCTGACTTTTCTAGATCAAGTGCTCTTGAAGTTATTTTCCCTTTAATACTGTGTAGATCAGTTGAAAATGACATAAAATTCTCACCCTGCTTACTTACATTGGACTGTGATATATGTTAAAAATACAATTTTATTGTATTCATCTATTGAAATTTTGTTAGTCACTAGCATTCCCTGACTAATAAGCCTCAAATAAAGCGTTTTGCTTTGATATGCTCCTGAAAAGATACTGGCCATAGTAAGTTTAGAAGGGAAAAAATATATAAATCAGTCCATTTCTTGTCAGATACCCAATATCACACTACTACCCTGCCATATATTCCCACATTGGCAAACCTAAGTTTTCTGGGCCTAACTCAAGGCTTTGCCTAGAATGGGTTTATATTCTCAGAGAAACTAAAGCCAGACTGTGAAACTCAAATGCCATTTGCAGCTTTCATCTGTGGCAATATTGTCCTTTCCATACACAATGTGGGCTTCACTTGCTCTCATTTTTCATACTGCTAACCTTTCACATTTATTTATATTTAAATATCTGTTTTAAAACAACACAATATTTAATAAAAGCATAGAGTAATACAGAATGGAAGGAGCAAATCAAGAAGGGTAAAGAGGTCAGAAGATACAGCTAATGTTGTAAGCAACAGATTTTTTTGTGTTCTTTTCAAAACTTTTTCATTTTTTAGTAGTCCACCTCACACACACATAACACCCTTTTTGGCATTACAGACTTTCTTGATAACCCCAGTCCACACTGAATGCTGAATTTCACACACAATTTGAATTTTACAGGAAATGTAAAAGTAATGCAGTCTGTCCTCTGTGTTTTACAGGTTTAAAATGTGAGATGTGTCTTGCACAAAGAGACATGGATATTTTGGGGGGGGGGAAGGACCGAAGGAAGTTTATTAACATGCCAACAAGTGACATGAGGGAGTAGACTCTGCACCTCCAAAAAGGACAGACACCTCAACCAAGGGCTTTCCCTGATGTAGTTCTTCCACTTTTCCAAAACTACACAGGGTGCACAATTAAACAGCCCACCTGTGGACACACTGCTGAGGGCCTTGAGGGCTGCTGCACACTTTCTAGCTATATCCACCTGTCCCAGGACACTGCTGTGTGCAGAAAGACTTCCATATCAGTCAAATAAGACACATGGACATTAAATAACCAAGCTGGAGTGTTGACTGAGATCAGTCTGCAAGCATGCCCTTTAAATTGTTATGCTTTATTGCTTCCTCAAACCTAAAGTCTAGCAAAGTGAACCTTCATGAAAAAAAGAGTCTAAATAATCTAAAGAAAGTGAGTACCTGGACTGGAGTAAGGTTCGTGGTGAAAAACCCACCAAACAGACAATGAAGCTTTTTAGATGGCATAAAATAGAAAAGCATTCAGGAAGACCATACCAGGAACTTTGTAATTTTATTAAATGTTAAACTTTTGTCAGTGTTCAAGTTTGCTATTTTTGTTTCTTTTATCCATTTTTAGTGGTAAATAGCCTGAAAACACAAAGGACTAGTGAGTTTATTTGAAGAGTTAGGAAGGGAGAGAGGAATTGGATAAATTGTGCCCTACTTTTCAGTTAGGTATAGTTTGAAGAAAAGATACTTAATGGTAGCTCTGGTTGCATAAATACTATGATCTGGGAGTGGGTGATCCTACATCTAGTAAGGACATAAGAAAGAATGAGTCAGATAGATTCAACTAAGGAGTGAATCAGGGATGAAGTAACTTGGTACTTTTTGCATTTTGAAATGTTCTAAAGCATTCTGGTCCACTACTTAGGTGGTATTTGGAGTCTGCTGGCTATGCTTTTGGGTTATTTCTTGCATTGTACTAAATATTGCAGTTGGTTGTGGCAATAGTGGGAATCCTGTAGTTCCTGTACTACTTATTCTTCTTCTATATCCATCTGGAATGGGTTTCTGAGCATGGTGTACTAAGTAGAAATTTGTAAACTACATGTAGAAGAGTGATAGAAGACTAAGTGGATTAGCGGAGATGGAGGCAAGGCATTTGGTAATTTGGACTTTATAAAACTAAATCAGGGGGAAAAAACAACTCAACAAAACAAAAATTCCAGGGTATATTCGGTGGATTGACTTTTTAAAAAATTTTAAATGTTTATTTATTTTTGAGAGAGAAACAGAGAGACAGAGCACAGGAGGGGCAGAGAGAGAGAGAGACACCAAAATCCAAGGCAGGCTCCAGGCTCTGAGCTGTCAGCACAGAGACCAATGCAGAGCTCAAACTCATGAACTGCGAGATCATGACCTGAGTCGAAGTCAGACACTTAACCGACTGAGCCACCCAGGCACCACCAGTGGATTGAACTTTTTGATTAACTCTGTCTGCTCCAGGTGCCAGATACCTGATAGCTCATATCTCATCCCTTAAAGGTGATCCTCGTTTCAAAAAATCTCTGGGTACAAAAAGATAGATTTTTGGCTAGAAGAACAGCTTCTGTTAAAACATGTGAAAGAGTGAAAATTCCATGGATTTGAGCGCTCTTGGGAAGGAATGCCAATCATAGAATTGAGTATGTCAATTTCAATGATATACAACTAGTTTGTTTTAGACAAGAGCATAATTACATGTTTTTTAAAATTATTTTCTTCTCTTATGAATTTCTTCTCTTCCTTAAGTAGGTGAGTTTTAGGGCAAAATGAGAAAATACCTCAAATGTTATATTCTCCAATATAAGGTAGAAGGTTGTTTTCATTTGGTCTTTATTTGCTCAAAGATGCATTCTGTCTATTTAAACAAGGGAATACCCAGTTCATTCATTTGATACAAATGTTACCTAAAATACAGGTTTTTAATTTTTTTTTTAAATTTGAGTATTGTTAACATGCAATGTTGCATTAGTTTCAGGTGTACAACATAGTGATTCAACTTCTCTACATGTTATGCAATGTTCACCACAATTGATTATCTTTTACCATACAACACTATTACAGTATCATTTACTATTTTCCTATGTTGTGCCTTTTATTCCTGTGACTTATTCAGTCCATAACTAGAAGTCTGTATCTCTCACTCCCCTTCATCCATTTAACCTACCGTCCCACTCTCCTCCCTTCTGGCAACTTTGTTCTGTGTTTGTAGGTCTGATTCTACTTTTTGTTTATTCATTTGTGGGTTTTTTTTTCAGATTCTACATTTGAATTAAATCATGTAGTATTTGTCTTTCTCAGTCTTATTTTACTTAACATAATACCCTATAGGTCCATGCATGTTGTTGCAAATGGCAAGATCTCATTTGTTTTATGGTTGTGTAATATTTCTATATATGTGTATACACACATTCATACACACACACACACACACACACACACACACACAAATACTGCATCTCCCCTACCCATCACCTATCAATAAGCATTTAGGCTGCTTCCATGTTAAAAAGCAGGTATTTTAGAAGCAACCTAAATGTTTCATTTTAAAGGACACAATCTGATACATCCATATGATAGATTATTCTAGTCACTAAGAATGATATCTAAAAATGTTTTAACAAAGAGCATGTAAACATGTTTATGATATACAAGTGATAAAAACCAGAATACTAAATTATATGTACCATATTATCACAATTATGTTAAAGTATGTACAAAAAACACGCTGGAGAGATTTGCTTCAAACTATTAGTTCTGTCTTGTTTATGGGATTATAATGGACGATATTTATTTTCTTTAATCTTTATGTATTTTCCAAATTTTCTGTAATTAGCATATGTATATTTTATATCCATGGAAAAGTTATTGGAAAGAAAAATAAATGAAGAAAAGAAACAGAGAGATCATGGGATCTACTTGACCTTCCTTTCCTATATAATCAACAAAGGCTGGGAAGAGAATTATTAAGAGATGGGTTCCAGGAAATCTCCCTTAGATGCAAATCACAGACCCAGATGCAAGTTACTTTTTTCAAGTAAAATGCATTTGTTTGAACTGTAGGTGTTTTTCAAAATCAAAGAGTGGGAGAAAGGAATGATTTTATTTCAGTGTAGCAATACTGCCACCAAAAGAAAAATATTAAAGAAACACCTAGGACAAGGGAGAGAAATAGAGATGAGAGGAGAAAAATAAATAGACTTTATATATAGGCTGATTTCCTGTCTCTGCCAAAGTCAACACAACAGGAATCATAAAGGAGCCAGTCTTATCCTCCTTAGTAGTCACTAATAAGCTAGTTATGACACGCCTACTCTTGAGCCATTTAAGTGGCTGGAATAGATCTCTGAGGGGCTGTGAGTCTTAACCAGTGAAAATAAGAGACCCTATGACAAAGGGATGGGATGATAGAATATGCTAAACAAGAAAGTCAGTATCAACATCTCTGGGGGGATTGTTAAAAAGTACTTTGTTAATTGTGTTTCATGGAGTGCTAGGGGTTCAGCTGAAGTGGTCAGGAAACTCTTCATTTTAACCAGAGACCCCAGTTTATATTTTTTATATTGAATTTCCACATGTAATTTCATTTGAATAATAATAAGAATATTAAATACACTGGCCTAGAGCATCACCAGTTTTTGATGCTGGCTTTTATATGTTTATACAGTAATGGTGTATGAGAGGTTCAATTTGGTTTGTGGGAATAGGATGGAACACTTATGCCTCTCACTTGGTTTTTCCAGAATTAGATGAAATTAGTGTATCCTTAAATTTATTTTTCTTTTGGAATGTGCCATACATTCTGGGATGTTTTGGAAGTGAGAGGTGGATTCTCATGATGACATTGAATTCCTACTACTTGGAATTCAAAACTGACTTCACAATGTACTCCAATTTGTCATCTGGGATTACTGTGACAAGTCACAGAAGGTGACACAGAAGAGAAAAGGCCTGAGTGTTTTAAAACAGTGGAATGACATGATAGAGATTATATTTTTATTAGATTAAAGGTTTCTAAATCTCATCTCCCCAAAAAAGAAACATTTAATTTTTTTATGTTTTTATTTTTATTTTTGAGAGAGAGAAAGAGAGAGACAGAGTGCTAGTGGGGGGAAGGGCAGAGAGAGAAGAAGACACAGAATCTGAAGTAGGCTCCAGGCTCCAAGCTGTCAGCAGAGAGCACGATGCGGGGCTTGAACTCAGGGACGGTGAGATCATGACCTGAGCTGAGGTCGGACACCCAACCCACTGAGCCACCCAGGCGCCCCTCAAAAAAGAAACATTTAAAAATAGTTCAATTCTGAAAAAAAAAAGAAATAATGAAAGACAGTTCTACCAAAGACTAAAATAAATAAATATACAGTAATTAAAATAGTTTGATACAAGTACAGAAATAGTGTGACAGAACACTGGAACAGACAGAGGTCTAAAACAGATCTAACTTTGTATTATTAAATATATATGTATACATACATATAAAATCAGGCAATATTTCAAATCACTAAGTAAAATATGAAGTAACAAATTATTTATATTGAAATGACAAGCTGACAATTTGAAATAAATCAGTCCCCTTTAACTTCATTTGTTACACTGAAGTAAATCTAGATAGTTAAATATATTTTTATTTATTTTTTCATTTTATTAAGGTTCTAATCTTAATTCCAATATAGTTAACAAACAGTGTTATATTACCTTCAGGTAAACAATATAATGACTCAACAGTTCTATGCATTATGCAGTACTCATCATGGTAAGTGTACTCTTTAATCCCCACCATATAGTTCACCAATTCCCCAGCCACCTCCCCTCTGGTAACCATCAGTTGGTTCTTTATAGTTAAGAGTCTATTTCTTGATTTGTCTCTCTAAATTTTTTCTTTGATTCTTTCATTTCTTAAATTCCATATATGAGTGCAATCATACGATGTTTGTCTTTCTCTGACTTATTTTGCTATGCATTATATACTCTAGCCCCACCCATGTTGTTGCAAATGGCAAGATTTCATTAGTTTTATGGCTGAATATTATTCCATTGTGTGTGTGTGTGTGTGTGTGTGTGTATAGTCTTCTTTTTTTACATTTATTGATTTAATTCCAGTTAGTTAATAGAATGTTATATTATTTCAGGTTTACAATATAGTGATTCAACAATTTCATACATCACACAGTGCTCAAGACAACAAGTGCACTCTTATACCATTACCTGTTTAACCCACCCCCTCCCCCCATCCTCCTGCTTCTCTGGTAACCATCAGGTTTTTACCTATAATTAAGAATCTGTTTCTTGATTTGTCTTTCTCTTTTTTCCCTTTGCTCGATTGTTTTGTTCCTTAAATTCCAAGTGAGTAAAATCATATGGTATTTATCTTTCTCTGACTGACAAATTTTGCTTTTCTACTCCCTGGCTCCATCCATGTCATTGCAAAAGGAAAGATTTCATTCTTTTTATGACTGAATAATATTCCACTTGTTCATATATACACTGCATCTTCTTTTCAAGATTTTAATTTGTAATTTATTTATTTAAATTCAAGTTAATTAACATACAGTGTGGTATTGGTTTCAGGAATAGGACACAGTGGTTCATCACCTACATAGAATACTGAGTTCTCATCCCAACAAGTGCTCTCCTTAGTGCCTGTCACCCGTATACCCATCCCCAACACACCTCACCTCCAGAAACCATCAATTTGTTCTCTGTATTTAAGAATACTTTATGGTTTGCCTCCCTCTCTGTTTTTATATAATTTTTCCTTCCTTTCCCCTATGTTCATCTGGTGTGTCTCTTAAATACTACATATGAATGAAATCATATGATATTTGTTTTTCTCTGACTTATTTCACTTAGCATAACACATTCTAGCTCTATCCACATTGTTGCAAATGGCAAGATTTCATTCTTTTTGACCACCGAGTAGTATTCCATTGTACATACATTATCACATCTTCTTTTTAGCTTCATCAGTCAATGGGAATTTGGGCTCTTTTCATAATTTCGATATTGTTGATAGCTCTGCTATAAACATTGGGGTACATATTCCCCTTTGAATCAACATTTTTGTATCCTTTGGATAAATACCTAGTAGTGAAATTGCTGGGTCCTAGAGTGGTTCTATTTCTAATTTTTTGAGAAACCTCCATACTGTTTTCCAGAGAGACTGCACAAGTTTGCATTCCCACCAAGAATACAAAAGCCTTCCTGTTGCT
Organism: Panthera uncia; assembly: GCF_023721935.1. Taxonomy (NCBI): domain Eukaryota; kingdom Metazoa; phylum Chordata; class Mammalia; order Carnivora; family Felidae; genus Panthera; species Panthera uncia. The sequence continues at coordinate 58,858,965 of NC_064817.1, read as the reverse complement.
CCACATCCTTGCCAACATCTGTTGTTCCCTGAGTGGTAAATTTTAGCCATTCTGACTGGTGTGAGGTGGTATGTCATTGTGATTTTGATTTATATTTCCTTGATGATGCGTGATGTTGAGTATCTTTTCATGTGTCTGTTAGCTAACTGGATGTCTTCTTTGGCAATGTGTCTGTTCATGTCCTCTGTTCATCACTTCACTGGATTATTTCTGTTTTGGGTCTTGAGTTTGATAAATTCTTTATGCATTTTGAATATGAGCCCCTTTTCCAATAGGCCATTTTCAAATTTCTTCTTCCTTTCCATCAGTTGCCTTTTAGTTTTGTTGATTGTTTCCTTCACTATGCAGAAGCTTTGTATCTTGATGAGGTCCCAGTAGTTCATTTTTGTTTTTTTCCCCCCTGCTTTTGGAGACATGTCAAGTAAGAAGTTGGTGAAGCTGAGGTCAAAGAGGTTGCTGCCTGTTTTCTCCTCTAGGATTTTGATGGTTTCCTGTCTCACATTTAGGTCTTTCATCCATTTTGAGTTTATTTTTGTGTATGGAATAAGAAAGTGGTTCAGTTTCATTCTTCTGCATGTTAATGTCCAATTTCTCAAAACCATTTGCTGAAGAGACTATCTTTTTTCCCATGGGATACTCTTTTCTGCTTTGCCAAAAATTAGTTGGCCATACATTCGTGGGTCCATTTCTGGGTTCTCTATTCTGTTCCATTGATCCATGTGTCTGTATTTGTGCCAATACCATACTGTCTTCATGGTTAGAGCTTTGTAATACAGCTTAAAGTCAAGAATTGTGATACCTCTAGGTTTGCTTTCTTTTTCAACATTTCTTTGGCTGTTCTGTGTCTTTTTGGTTCCATACAAATTTTAGGATTATTTGATCTAGCTCTGTGAAGAATGCTGGTGTTACTTTGATAGGGAGTGCATTGAATGTGTAGATTGCTTTGGGTAGCACAGACATTTTAACAAAATTTTTTCTTCCAATCCATGAGCATAGAATGTTTCCCATTTCTTTATGTCTTCTTCAATTTCTTTCATAAGATTTCTATAGTTTTCTGTGTACATATCTTTTACCTCTTTGGTTATGTTTATTCTTATGTATCTTATGGCTTTTGGTGACATTGTAAATGGGATAGATTCTTTGATTTCTCTTTCAGTTGCTTCATTATTAGTGTATAGAAATGCAACCAATTTCTGTATACTGATTTCATATCTGGTGACTTGCTGAATTTACATATGAGTTCCAGCAGTTTTTTTTTTTTTTTTTTTTTGGGTAAAGCCTTTTGGGTTTTCCATGTGGAATATCGTGTCATCTTGATAAAGTGAGAATTTGACTTCTTCTTTGCCAATTTGTATGCTTTCTATTTGTTTTTGTTGTCTGACTGCTGAGGCTAAGACTTACAGTACTAGGTTGAACAACAGTGGTGAGAGTGAACATCTCTGTAGTGTTCCTGAGCATAGGGGGAATTAGCTGTGGGTCTTTTATATATGGCTTTAATGGTGGTTAAGTTAGTTCTTTCTTGAATTTCTTGAGGGTTTTTATCAAGAAAGGATGCTATATTTTGTCAAATGCTTTTTGTGCATCTATTGAAAGGATCATATGGTGCTTATCCTTTCTTTTATTAATGGGGTGTAAAATGGTGGTTGATTTGCAAATATTGAACTAGAGCTGCTGCCCAGGAATAAATCCCACTTTATCATGGTGAATATTCTTTGGTGTACCTTTTAATTCAATTTGAAATTTTTAAATTGAGAATTATTGCATCCAGGTTCATCAGGGATATTGGCTGGTTATTCTCCCTTTTAGTGGAGATTTTGTCTGCTTTTGTAAACAAGATATGCTGGTTTCATACAATGAGCTTGGAAGTTTCCTTCCATTTCTATTTTTGGAACAGCTTGAGAAGCATAGGTATTAACTCTTCTGTAAATGTCTGGTATAATTCCCCTGGGAAGACATATGGCCCAGGATTTTTATTTGTTCAGAGATTTTTGATAACTGATTATGGTTTTGATAACTGGTTATGTTTGAGTTTTGCTAGTGTGTGAGTTTCTAGGAAGTTATCCATTTCTTCCAGATTGTCCAGTGTGTTGGCATATAATTCTTCAAAGTATTCTCTTCTAATTGTATTTCTGTGATCTTTGTCGTGATCTCTCCTCTTTCATTCATGTTACCTGTTTGTTTCCTCTCTCTTTTCTTTCTGAGAAGTCTGGCGAGAGGGTTGTCAATTTTGTTTATTCTTTCAAAAAACCAGCTTTATGTTTTATTGGTCTGTTTTACTGGGTTGTTTGTTTGTTTCAATGTCATTTATATCTGCTCTAATCTTAATCATTTCCCTTCTTCTGTTGGCTTTGGGCTTTATTTGATGATCTTTTTCTAGCTCCATTAGGTCTAAGTTTAGGTTGTTTATTTCAGACGTTGCTTCCTTCTTGATATAGCCCTGAATTATAATGTAGTTTCCTTTTAGGACTGCTTTTGCAACATCCCAAAGGGTTCAGACTGTCATGGTTTCATTTTCATTTGCCTCCAAATATATTTTTTTCTTTCAGTTCCTGGTTTAACCATTCATTCTTTAATTGGATGCTATTTAACTTCCATGTATTTGAAGGTGTTCCAAACATTTTCTTGTGGCTAATTTCAAGTTTCATAGTGTTGTGATCTGAAAATAGGCATGGTATGATCTCGGCATTTTTGTACCTGGTGAGGGGTGATTTGTGACCCTGTATATGATCTATTCTGGAAAATTCTTCATGGCACTCTAGAAGAATGTGTACTCTGCTTCTTTAGAATGTAATGTGAATATATCTGTCAAACCCATCTGTCGACTGTGTCATTCAAAGCCATTGTTTCCTTCTTGATTATCGGCTTGGATGATGTATCCATTGATGTAAGTGTAGTTTTATAGTCCCCTACTATTATGGAATTATTATCAATGGTTTTCTTTATGTTTGTTAGTAATTGACTTGTATATTTAGGTGCATTCCAACTTTTTGCATAAATATTTACAATTGTTAGATCTTCCTGATGGATAGAGTCCTGACAGACTCTTTAATTATGATTAATGTCCTTCTTCATGTCTTGTTACAGTCTGTTTTTAAAATCTAGTTTCTGGAGGAAGATGGCAGCATAGGAGGATGCTGGGCTCACCTCATCCTGCTGATCGCTTAGATTCCACGCACATATGCCTAAATAACCCAGAAACCCTCAAGAAGACTATCAGAATGGACTCTCCAGAGCTAAGCATACACAAAAGGCCCACAGAAGAGGGTAAGAAGGGCAGAGAAGCCGTGCAGGCTACACTGACTGGTGGGAGGGAGCCAGGGGGGTGGAGGGGCAGCCCGCCTGGCAAGGCAGTGCTCCTGAATTCTGGCTTGCAAAAGTGGAGGGCCCTGACTCCATGAATTCTGACAGCCAGCAGGACTTAACATCTGGAATGTTAAAAGTCAACAGCACTGCTCTTGGAGAGTGGGGAGGGTGAGAAGATGCTGGGAGGGAGAGTTATTGAGCCCCGGAAAACAGACCTCAGCTCAGCGGGGGAACAAAGGCGCTGGCAAGCGCCATTTCCCTCTCCCATCCCCCAGCTGAAATTCTAAACAGAACCAATTCCTGTCAATGAACTTGCTTGCACCACACAAACAGCAACAGTGTGCTTCTGTCGATCCATCCCTTTGAAGGGACTGCCTCCCTCCTGGTGCTGCAGGGCCCGTCCTTCAAGGGTCCACTGATGAAAGCGACCTAAGTCTACCCCTCCCGCCCCTGTGCAATTTGCCGATCCACCCCGGCTAATACACCCTTGGCCAGATCCCATCAAAGCAGCACCACAAGCCTGGCAGTGTGGAAGTAGCCCAGACAGGGGAAACACCACTCCACAGTGAGTCCTTCCCCTGGGAGAGGGGAAGATAAAATACACACCAGTCTGAATGGCCCCAGGGGTGGCTGGGGACAGACATCTGGTCTGACTGCGGCTATACCCGCCAACACAAGTTACTCCAGACAGCACAGGGGAAGCGCCCTGCAGTTTGGAGCTACTGCAGGAAACACCCAAAATGAAGAAATGGAGGAATTCTCCTCAAAAGAAACTCCAGGAAGTAGCGACAGCTAACGAATTGATCAAAAATGATTTAAGCATTATAACGGAAAAAGAATTTAGAATAATAGTCATAAAATTAATCGCTGGGCTTGAAAAAAGCATAGAGGACAGCAGAGAATCTATTGCTACCGAGATCAAAGGACTAAGAAATACTCATGAGGAACCAAAAAATGCTATAAATGCAGAGTAAAATAAAATGGAGGCAGCCATGGCACCGATTGAAGAGGCAGAGGAGAGAATAGGTGAATTAGAAGATAAAATTATGGAATAAGAGGACGCTGAGAAAAAGAGAGATAAAAAAATCCAGGAGTATGAGGGGAGAATTAGGGAACTAAGTGATGCAATCAAATGGAACAATATCCGTATCATAGGAATTCCAGAAGAAGAAGAAGAGAGAGAAAGGGGCTGAAGGTGTAATTGAACAAATCATAGCTGAGAATTTCCCTGATATGGGGAAGGAAAAAGGCATTGAAATCCAAGAGGCACAGAGAACTCCCTTCAGACATAACTTGAATCGATCTTCTGCACGACATATCATAGTGAAACTGGCAAAATACAAGGATAAAGAGAAAATTCTGAAAGCAGCTAGGGATAAACAGGCTCTAACTTACAAAGGTAGACACATAAGAGTAGAAGCAGAACTATCTACTGAAACTTGGAAGGCCAGGAAAGAATGGCAGGAAATCTTCAATGTGATGAACAGAAAAAAATATATATGCAGCTGAGAATCCTTTATCCAGCAAGTCTGTCATTCAGAATAGAAGGAGAGATAAAGGTTTTCCCAGAAAAACAAAAAATCAGGGAATTCATCACCACTAAACCGGACCTACAAGAGATCCTAAGCGGGATTCTGTGAGTGAAATGTCACAAGGACCACAAAGTACCAGAGACATCACTACAAGCATGACACCTACAGACATCACAATGACTCTAAACCTATCTTTCAAAAATAACACTGAATGTAAATGGACTAAATGCGCCAACCAAAAGACATAGGGTAACAGAATCGATAAAAAAAAAAAACAAGACCCATCTATTTGCTGTCTACAAGAGACTCATTGTAGACCCGAGGACACCTTCAGATTGAAAGTGAGGGGATGGAGAACTATCTATCATGCTACTGGTAGTCAAATAAAGCTGTAGTAGCCATACTTTTATCAAACTAGACTTTAAATTAAAGGCTGTAACAAGAGATGAAGGAGGGCATTATATAATAATTACAGGGTCTATCCATCAGGAAGAGCTAACAATTATAAATGTCTATGCACCGAATATGGAAGCCCCAAAATATATAAAAACAATTAATCACAACATAAGAAACCTTATTGATAAGAAGGTGGTAATTGCAGGGGACTTTAATACCCCACTTAGAGCAATGGATAGATCATCTAGACACAGGATCAATAAACAAACAAGGGCCCTGAATGATACATTGGATCAGATGGACTTGACAGATATATTTAGAACTCTACATCCCAAAGCAACAGAATATACTTTCTTCTCCAGTGCACATGAAACATTCTCCATATAGATTACATACTGGGTCACAAAACAGCCCTTCATAAGTATACAAGAATTGAGATCATACCATGCACACTTTCAGACTACAATGCTATGAAACTTGAAATGAATCACAGGAAAACATCTGGCAAACCTCCAAAAGCATGGAGGTTAAAGAACACCCTACTAAAGAATGAATGGATCAACCAGGCAATTAGAGAAGAAACTTTAAAAAATATATGGATACAGATGAAAATGAAAAGACAACAACCCAAATGCTTTGGGATGCAGCGAAGGCAGTCCTGAGAGGAAAATACATTGCAATCCAGGCCTATCTCAAGAAACAAGAAAAATCCCAAATACAAAATCTAACAGCACAGCTGAAGTAAATAGAAGCAGAACAGCAAATACCCCCAAAACCCAGCAGAATAAGAGAAATAATAAAGATCAGAGCGGAAACAAACAATATGGAATCTAAAAACATGGTAGAGCAGGTCAATGAAACCACGAGTTGGGTTTTTTTTTTTTGAAAAAAAAAAAAAAGAACAAATTGATAAACCTCTAGCCAGGCTTCTCAAAAACAAAAGGGAGATGACTCAAAGAGATAAAACCATGAATGCAAATGGAATTATTACAACTAATCACTCAGAAATACAAGCAATTATCAGGGAATACTATGAAAAATTATATGCCAACAGAATGGAAAACCTGGAAGAAATGGACAAATTCCTAAGCACCCACACACTTCCAAAATTCAAATGGGAAGGAACAGAAAACTTGAACAGACCCATAACAAGTGACGAAATTGAATCAGTTATCAAAATCTCCCAACAAATAAGAGTCTGGGAACAGATGGTTTCCCTGGGGAATTCTACCAGACATTTAAACCACAGAAAATACCTATCCTTCTCAAGCTGTTGCAAAAAAATAGAAAGGGAAAGAAAACTTCCAGACTCATTCTATGAAGCCAGCATTACTTTGATTCCCAAAGCAGACAGAGACCCAGAAAAAAAAAAAAAAAAGAGTACAGGTCAATATCCCTGATGAATATGGATGCAAAAATTCTCAACAAGATACTAACAAATCAAATTCAACAGCATATAAAAGAATTATTCACCATGATCAAGTGGGATTCATTCCTGGGCTGCAGGGCTGGCTCAACATTCTCAAATCAATCAATGTGATACATCACATTAATAAAAGAAAAGATAAGTATCATATGATCCCGTAAATCGATGCAGAAAAAGCATTTGACAAAATTCAGCATCGTTTCTTAATAAAAACCCTCGAGAAAGTCAGGATAGAAGGAACATACTTAAACATCATCAAAGCCATTTATGAAAATCTCACACCTAATATTATCTTCAATGGGAAAAAACTGAGAGTTTTCCCCCTGAGATGAGGAACACGACAGGGATGTCCACTCTCACCGCTGTTGTTTCACATAGTGTTGTAAGTTCTAGCTTCAGCAGTCAGACAACAAAAGAAAATCAAAGTCATCAAAATTGGCAAAGATGTAGTCAAGCTTTCACTTTTTGCAGCTGACATGATATTATACATCGAAAACCCGATAGACTCCACCAAAAGTCTGCTAGAACTGATACATGAATTCAGCAAACTCGCAGGATACAAAATCAATGTTCAGAAATCAGTTGCATTCTTATACACTACTAATGAAGCAGAAGAAAGACAAAGAAACTGATCCCATGCACAATTGCACCAAGAATCATAAAAAACCTAGGAATAAACCTTACCAAAGATGTAAAAAGATCTGTATGCTGAAAACTATAGAAAGCTTATGAAGGAAAGTGAAGAAGATACCAGGAAATGGAAAAACATTCTGTGCTCACAGATTGGAATAATACATGTTGCTAAAATGTCAATACTACCCAAAGCTATCTACACATTCAGTGAAATCCTAATCAAAATTGCACCAGCATTCTTCTCAAAGCTAGAACAAGCAATCCTAAAATTTGTATGGAACCACAGAAGACCCAGAATACCCCAAGTAATATTGAAGAAGAAGACCAAAACGGGAGGCATCACAATCCCAGACTTTAGCCTCTGCTACAAAGCTGTAATCATCAAGACAGCATGGCATTGACACAAAAGAGACACATAGACCGGTGGAATAGAATACAGACTCCAGAATTGGACCCACAAAAGTATGGCCAACTAATCTTTGCCAAAGCAGGAAAGAATATTCAATGGAAAAAAAGACAGTCTCTTTAACGAATGATGCTGGGAGAATTGGAAAGCAACATGCAGAAGGATGAAACAAGACACTTTCTTACACCATTCAGAAAAATGAACTCAGGGGCCCCTGGATGGCTCAGTCGGTTAAGCGTCCGACTTCAACTCAGGTCACAATCTCGCCGTCCATGAGTTCGAGCCCCACGTCGGGCTCTGGGCTGATGGCTCAGAGCCTGGAGCCTGCTTCCGATTCTGTGTCTCCCTCTCTCTCTGCCCCTCCCCCGTTCATGCTCTGTCTCTCTCTGTCTCAAAAATAAATAAATGTTAAAAAATTTAAAAAAAAAAGAAAAATAAACTCAAACTGGATAAAGGACCTGAATGTGAGACAGGAAACCATCAAAACCCTAGAGGAGAAAGCAGGAAAAATCCTCTCTGACCTCAGCCGCAGCAATTTCTTACTTGACACACCTCCGAAGGGTGTGTCAAGGGAATTAAAGGAAAATTAAAGGAATTAAAGGAAATTAAAGGAAAATTAAAGGGAATTAAAGGAAAAATGAACTATTGGGACCTCATGAAGATAAAAATCTTCTGCACTGCAAAGGAAACAATCAACATAACTAAAAGGTGACTGACAGAATGGGAAAAGATATTTGCAAATAACATATCAGACAAAGTATCCAAAATCTATAAGTAGTATCAAAAATGTATAAAGAACTCACCAAACTCCACACCCGAAAAACAAATAATCCAGTGAAGAAGTGGGCAGAAGAAATGAATAGACACTTCTCTCAAGAAGACATCCAGATGTCCAACAGGCACATGAAAAGGTGCTCAACATCACTCCTCATTAGGGAAATACAAATCAAAACCACACTCAGATATCACCTCACACCAGTCAGAATGGCTAAAATGAACAAATCAGGAGACTATAGATGCTGGCATAGATGTGGAGAAACGGGAACCCTCTTGCGCTGTTGGTGGCAATGCAAACTGGTACAGTCACTCTGGGAAACAGTGTGGAATTTTTCAGAAAACAAAAATAGATCTACCCTATGACCCAGCTATATCACTGCTAGGAATTTACCCAAGGGATACAGGAGTGCTGATGCATAGGGGCACTTGTACCCCAATGTTTATAGCAGCACTTTCACCAATAGCCAAATTATGGAAAGAGCCTAAATGTCCATTAACTGATGAATGGATAAAGAAATTGTGGTTTGTATACACAATGGAGTGCTATGTGGCAATGAGAAAGAATGAAATACGGCCCTTTGTAGCAATGTGGATGGAACTGGAGAGTGTTATGCTAAGTGAAATAAGTCATACCGAGAAAGACAGATACCATATGTTTTCAGTCTTATGTGTATCTTGAGAAACTTAACAGAAGACCATAGGGGAGGGGAAGGAAAGAAAAAGGTAGAGAGGGAGGGGGCCAAACCATAAGAGACTCTTTTTTTTATTTTTTAAAATTTTTTTTAACGTTTATTTATTTTTGAGACAGAGAGAGACAGAGCATGAATGGGGGAGGGTCAGAGAGAGAGGGAGACACAGAATCTGAAACAGGCTCCAGGCTCTGAGCAGTCAGCACAGATGCAGGGCATTGAGCTCACGGGGCATCAGAGCAGAAGCCTGATGCGGGGCTTGAACTCACGGACTGCGAGATCATGACCTGAGCCGCCGAAGTCAGACGCTTAACCGACTGAGCCACCCAGGCGCCCCCATAAGAGACTCTTAAAAACTGAAAATAACCTGAGGGTTGATGGAGGGTGGGAGGGAGTGGAAAGTGGGTGATGGGCATTGAGGAGGGCACCTTTTGGGATGAGCACTGGGTGTTGTATGGAAACCAATTTGACAATAAATTCCATTATATATATATATATATATATATATATATATATATATATATATATATAATCTAGTTTCTGGGGTGCCTGGGTGGCTCAGTTGTTTACACGTTGGACTTTAGCTGAGGTCGTGATCTCATGGTTCATGAGTTCAAGTCCTGCATTGGGCTCTGTGCTGACAGCTCAGAGCCTGGAGCCTGCTTTGGATTCTATGTCGCCTTCTCTCTCTGACGCTGCCCCACTCCTGCTCTCTGTCTCTGTCTCCAAAAATAAATAAACGTTAAAAAATAAAAATGAAAATAAAATCTAGTTTGTGTGATATAAGTATAGCTACTCTGGCTTCTTTTGACCTTCATTAGCATGAGACATGGTTCTCCATCCCTGCACTTTCAATCTGTAGGTGTCTTTGGGTCTAAAATGAATCTCTTGTAGGCAACACATAGATGAATCTTGTTTTTTAATCCATTCTCTTACCCTATGTCTTTTGATTGGAACATTTAGTCCTCTTACATTCACAGTGATTACCGAAAGATTGAAATTTAGTGCCATTGTGTTACCTGTAGAGTTGGTATTTCTGGTGATGCTCTCTGGTCTTCTGTAGTCTTTGTTGTTTTGGTGTTCTTTTTTTTCTCCTATCAAAGAGTTCCTGTTTAAAATTTCCTGCAGAGGTAGTTTAGTGGTCATGAATTTCTTTAGCTTTTGTTTGGAAAAATCTATTTCTTATTCTATTGTGAATGACAGCCTTGCCATATGAAGCTTTCTTGCCTGCATATTCTTCCTACTTAGCACATTGAATATTTCCTGCCACTCCCTTCTGGCCTTCCAAGTTTCCGTGGACAGGTCTGCTATGAACCTTATGTGTCTACCCTTGTAGGTTAAGGACATTTTGTCCCCAGCTGCTTTCTTTATCTTGATATTTTGCAAGTTTCACTGTGATATGCCATGGTGTTCACCTCTTTTTGTTGATTCTGAGTTCCCTATGCCTCATGTACTTGTATGCCTGTTTCCTTCCCCAAATTAGGGAAGTTCTGAGCAATAATTTGTTCAAATAAACCTTCTGCCTCTCTTTCTTTCTCTTCTACTTCTGGGGATCCTGTGATATGGATATTGTTTCATTTCATTGAATCCCTTAATTCTCTAATTCTCCCCTCCTGATCTAGTAGTTTCCTTTCCCTCCTCTTTTTGGTTTCATCATTTTCCGTAATTTTATATTCTATTTCACCTATTCTCTCCTCTGCTTCTTCAGTCCTCATGGTCACTGTATCCAGTTTATTTTTCATCTCAGTAATAGCATTTTTTAATTCATTCTGGCTAGTTCTTAGGTCTTTGATCTCTGCAGCAAGGATTTCTCTGTTTTTTTCCAAGGTTTTTTTCAAGCCCAGCTACTAGTCTTATGACTATTGTTCTAAATTCTTATTCAGATATATTGCTTTTATCTATTTTGAGCAAGTCCCTGGCTGTAATTTCTTCTTGATCTTTCATTTTGACGAGAATTCCTGAATCTTGTCATTTTGTCTAAGTTTCTGTCTTTTGCATGTATTAAAAGCCTGCTATATTTCCTGTACCTGAGAGTACTGCTGTATTTAAAAGGGGTCATACACAGTCCAGGGCACTTTAGAAAGTGTTTGTGATGTATGCTGTGTGTTCTCTGCTGTTGCATTTTGTCTGCTCTTTCCCACTGTCAGTTCTCTGCAGAGATTGTCTTTGTTTGCAGTGGCAGAGTGTTTGGACCTTTAACTTTTATTTATTGGTTGAATTAATCCTTGAGAAAAAGGGGGAGGGAAAGCCTGATGCTAAAAAAGGAAAGGAAAAGGAACAAGAAAAAGAAACTGAATAAAAATCTGTAAGGCTTATTCCAAAGAAAAAGAAAGGAAAACAAAGAAAAAAATCAGAATAATTGAAAAAAGAAGGGAAACATAATAAAAAAAGCCTGATCCAAAAAAGAGAGAAAAGGAAGTGAAAAAGAAGAGGAAGAAGAAGAAGAAGAAGAAGAAGAAGAAGAAGAAGAAACAACAATGAGCCTGATTCCAAAAGAAAAAAAAAGAAGGAAGAAAAAATGAAAAAAGATCTGTCTGTTTGTGCATGGTGGGGGACTTGTGCTTGTCTGGAGGAGAGGCCAGCTGCATTGGCGCAGTCAGTTGCACTGGCGCAGAGTCAGTCTTGCCCCAGTAAATAAACAGTTCCTAGGTACGGAGGGACAGGGTTTGGTGTAAGTGGGTCCCGTCTTCACTGGGGGCCACTGTGTTTTTTTTCTGAAGTCCTACTATTTTGGTGTTAGTGGGGGGAAAGTATGCCAACTCAATCTCTCCTCCCTGGATGTCAACACCTGCTGTTTAGGCAGCCCTCACAGAATAGCGAGGGAAGTCAGCTCACCCTGCGTCATAACTCTCCTGTGTTTTTTCTTTGGTGCATGGCTGGGATTCAAACCCCAAAGCCTTATAGGACCTGGCACTGCTCGGACCCACTCCCCTCCTCCAGAGTAGAGCCCCTCCACCTTGCTGATGAAAGACTTATGTCTGGCACCTGCTGTGTCTTTTTTCCTTGGGGAAGCAATAAATTCTCTTCTAAAAATACTCCAGGAAGGAGACTGTTCTCTTCCACTGCACCTTGGAGATCTCTTTACCATACTATGCATTCTGTGGCCAACTCCCTCCTTACCAGGAGTGCACACCACAGCTCCACTCTGGAGAAAGTCTCATACTTCCAAAACTTCAGAGTTTGAGCTCCAAAAGCGGTTTGGAAAAAAAAAAAAAAGAAGTGGGATAGTACTTGTTCCCCAGTCTGTGGTCCAGAGAGGTTTTCCTCTTGTGCTAACTTGATGCTGCCCTATATCAACCACTCTGTTTCCTTCCTTTTTGTCTCCCCACGGAAAGGGTTCCCTCTCTTCTGCAGCACTGCAGTTTTTCTCTCCCCTTGTTCACATCTATGCACTTCACACCTGCCAAATTGTCTACCTTCAACTGTGGAGATCCTTCTTCCACTCTGAAGATTGATTTCCTGGGTATTCCAAGTGATCTGACCTCACTACAGCAGTGTTTGAGGGATTAGGAAAGCCCAGGATCCCCCTACTTCTCTGCCATCTTAACTCCTCCCTACATCTTCTTTATCCATTCATGTATCATGGACGCTTTGGCTGCATAATTTGGCTATTGTAAATAATGCTGCAATGAACATAAGGGTGCATATATCTTTGAGAATTAGAGTTTTTGCATTCTTTGGTAAAATACCCAGTAGTGTGATTACTGGACTATAAGGTAGTTCTATTTTAAAATTTTTGAGGAACCTCCATAGTGTTCTCCAGAGTTGCTGAAGCAGTTTGTGTTCCAATAGGGCAAGACGGTTCCTTTATAGCCACATCCTAGCCAACACCTGTTTCTTGTGTTTTTGAGTTTAGCCATTCTGACAGGTGTGCAGTGATATCTCATTGTGGTTTTGATTTGCATTCCCCTGATGGTGAGTGATGTTAAGCATCTTTTCATGTCTTTTGGTCATCTGTATGTCTTCTTTGATAAATTGCATGATCATGTCTTCTGCCCAGTTTTAAATTGGATTACTTTTTGGGGGTGTTGAGTTTAATAAATTCTTTATATATTTTGTATAATAACTCTTTATCAAATATATCACTTGTAAATACCTTGTCCCATTCTATAGGTTACTTTTTAGTTTTGTTGATTGTTTCCTTCACTTTGCAAAAGCTGTCTAATTTGATGCAGTCTTGGTAGTTTATTTTTACTTTTATTTTCCTTGCCTCAGGAGATGTACCTAGAAAAATGTTGCTACAGCTAAAGAACAAGAAGAGAAGTTACAGAGAAGTTACTGCTTGTACTCTCTTCTAGGATGTTTATGGTTTCAGGTCCCACATTTAGGTCTTTAATCCATTTTGAGTTTATTTTGGTGTATGATGTAAGAAAGTGGTCCAGTTTCATTCTTGATCAGGTAGCTGTCACATTTTCCTAACACAATTTCTTGAAGGGACTGTCTTTTTCACATTGTATATTCTTTCCTCCTTTGTTGAAGATTAATTAGCCATATAACTGTGGTTCATTTCCAGGTTTTCAATTCTATTCCATTGATATTGTGTCTATTTTTTGTGATGGTACCATACACTTTTTATTACTACAGTTTTGCAGGATAACTTAAAATCGGGAACTGTGATACATCCAGCTTTGTTATTCTTTTTCAAGATTGCTTTGGCTGTTTGGGGTCCTTAGTAGTTCCAAAGTTTAGGATTATTTATTCTAGCTCTGTGAAAGATGATATTGGTATTTTGATAGAGATTGTATTAAATCTGTAGAGTATGCTTGGCAGCATGGACATTTTAACAATATTTGTTCTTTTAATCCATAAGAAGGAATATCCTTTCATTGGTTTGTTATCTTCAGTCTCTTTAAAAAATGTTTTATAATTATCAGAGTACAGGTCTTTCACCTTGTTGGTTAAGTTTATTCCTAGGTATTTTACTAGTCTTGGTGCAATTGTAAATGGAATTGCTTTCTTAATCTCTTTCTGTTGCTTCATTGTCAGTGTATAGAGATTCAGTGGATTTCTCTACATTGATTTTGTATTCTGCAACCTAACTGAATTAATTTATAAGCTATAGTAGTTTTTTGGTGGAGTCTTTAGGGTTTTCCATATAGAGTATCATGTCATCTGCAAATAAGAAAGTTTTACTTCGTCCTTACCAATTTGAATGCCTTTTATTCCTTTTTGATATCTGATTACTGTGGCTCGGATTTCCAGTAATATATTGAATAAATGTGGTAAGAGCAGACATCCTTGTCTGGTTCCCGATCTTAGAGGAAAAACTCTCAGCTTTTCAACATTGCATATAATGTTAGCTGTGGATTTTTCACATAAAGCCTTATTTCTGTTGAAGATTCTTCCCTCTAAACCTACATTGTTGAGGATTTTTATCATAAATGGATACTTTGGCTTATCAACTGCTTTTCTGCATCTATTGAAAGGGTCTTATGGTTCTTTTCTCATTAAAAAATTTTTAATGTTTATTTTTTTTGAGACACAGACATGAGAGGGGGAGGGACAGAGAGAGAGGGAGATGAAGAATCTGAAGCAGGATCCAGCCTCTGAGATGTCAGCACAGAGCCCAGTGCAGGGCTCAAACACACGAACCATGAGATCATGACCCGAGCCGAAGTCAGATGCTTAACCAACTGAGCCACTCAGGCTCCCCTCATTTTTTAAAAATTAGGTTAGCTATCATACAGTGCAATATGGTTTAAGGATTAGAATTTAGTGATTCATCACTTGCATATAACACCCACTGCTCATCACAACAAGTACCCTCTTTAATACCCATTGCCCATCCAGCCTATCCACCCCCACCTCACTCCATAAACCCTCAGTTTGTTATCTATCATTAAGAGACTCTGGTGCTTTGTTTCCCTCTCTCTTTTTTCCCATTCTGATATGGTCATCGGGTTTGTTTCTTAAATTCCACATATGAGTGAAATCATATGATATTTGTCTTTCTCTGATTGACATATTTCACTTAGCATAACGCATTTTAGCTCCATCTACATCATTATAAATGGCAAGATTTCACTCTTTTAGATGGCTGAGTAATAGTCCATTATATAAATATGCCACATCTTCATCAGTTCATCAGTTGATGGAAATTTGGTATTTCTCCATAGTTTGACTATTGTTGATAATGCTACAAACATTGAGGTGCCTATATACCCTCGAGTCTCAATTTTTGTTATGGGCCTGTTCAAATTTTCTCTTTCTTCCTGTTTGAGTTTTAGTAGTGGATGAGTTTCTAGGAATTTGTCCATTTTTTCTAGACTGATCTATTTTCTGGCATATCATTTTTTATAGTATTCTCTTGTAATTGTATTTCTGTGGGGTTGGTTGTGATCTCTCCTCTTTCATTCGTGATTTTATCTGTTTGGGTCCTTTCTCTTTTCTTTTTGATATGTCTGGCTAGGGGTTTAGCAATTTTATTAATTCTTTTAAAGAACAAACTTAGTTTCATTGATGTGTTCTATTCTTTTTTTTATTCTATATTGTTTATCTGCTCTAATCTTTATTATTTCCCTTGTTCTGCTAGCTTTAGGCTTTATTTGCTATTCCTTTCCTAGCCCCCTAGGTGTTAGGTTACGTTGTGTATTTGAGATTTTCTTGGTTCCTAAGGTAGGCCTGAATTAGAATATACTCCCCTCTTAGGACTGCCTTTGTTGTATCCCATAGGTTTTGGACTGTTGTATTTTCATTTTCATTTGCTTCCATTTATTTTTTTTATTTCTTCTTTAACTTACTGGTTAAGCCACTCATTTTTAAAAAAATTTTAATGTTTATTTATTTTTGTGTGATAGAGAGAGAGGTAGAGCATGAGCAGAGGAGGGGCTCAGGGGGAGGGAGACACAGAATCCGAAGCAGGCTCCAGGCTCTAAGCTGTCAGCACAGAGCCCAACATAGGGCTTAAACTCAGGAACCACGAGATCATGATCTGAGCTGAAGTCAGACGCTTAACCCACTGAGCCATTCAGGCACCCCATAACCCATTCATTCTTTAGTAGGATGTTCTTTAACCTTTATGTATTTACGGTCTTTCTAAATTTCTTCTTATGGTTTACTTCAAGTTTCATAGCTTTGTGTTCTGAAGATATGCATGGTATTATCTCATTGTATTTGTACTTTTCAGATCTGATTTGTGACCCAGTATGTGATCTATTCTGGATGATGTTCCATGTACATTCGAGAAGAATGTGTATTCTGGTGCTTTAGGATTAAATGTTATGAATATATCTGTTAAGTCCATCTGGTCCAGTGCATCATTCAAAGCCATTTTTCCCTTGTTGATTTCCTACTTAATCTGTTTACTGATGTAAGTGTGGTGTTATAGCCCCCTAGTATTATTGTACTATTGTTAATGAATTCCTTTATACTTGTAATTAATTGAATTATATAATTGGGTGCTTTCCATTTGGGGTCATAAATATTTACAATTGTAGATCTTCTTGATAGATAGACCCTTTAATTGTGATATGATCCTTTTCTTCATCTTTTCTTACAGTTTTTGTTTTAAATGTATTTTGTATGATATAAGTATAGCCACTCTGGCTTTCTTTTGATATCCATTGACATGATACATGGTTCTCCAACCCCTCACTTCCAATCTGTAGGTTTCTTTAGGTCTAAAAAGAGTCTCTTGTATCACATAAGCAGCACATAAATGCATCTTGGTTTTTTTTATCCATTCTTTTACCCAATGTCTATTGATTGGAGCATTTAGTCCATTTACATTCAAAGTGATTATTGAAAGATATGAAATCAGTGCTGTCGTGTTACCTGTAGAGTTAGTGTTTCTGGTGATGTTCTTTGGTTCTTTCTAGTTTTTGTTACTCTTGGTCTTTTTTGCTCCACTCAGAGTCCCCCTTAAATTTCTTTCAGAGGTGGTTTAGTGGCCATAAACTCCTTTAGTTTTTGTTTGTCTGGGAAAATCTTTACCTCTCATTCTATTCTGAATGATTGCCTTGCTATATAAAGAATTCTTGCCTGCATATGGTTCCCATTCAGCACATTGAATATATCTTGCCATTCCTTTCTGGCCTGCCAAGTTTCTGTGGACAGATCTGCTGTGAATCTGACCTGTCTTCCCTTGTAAGTTAAGGACTTTTTTTCCCTTGCTGCTTAAAGTACTCTTTCCTTATCTGTGTATTTTGTAAACTGGACTATAATACGCCTAGACTTTGGTGAGCTTTTGTTGAACTTCACAGAAAGTTGCTTTTAGAGTTTATGCTTTTTAGATTTTATGCTTTTTAGATTTCATGTCTGTGTCCTTCCCCAGATTAGGAAACTTTTCAGCTATAATTTATTCAAATAGACCTTCCCCCCCTTTTCTCTCTCTTCATCTTCTGGGACTCCTATGATATAAATGTTTTCATGTTTTAATATGTTGCTTATTTCCCTATGTCTACCTTCATGATCCATTACCTTTCTTACTCTCTTCAGTTCATTATTTTCCATAACTTTATCTTCTTTTTTTTTATTTTTTTACATTTATTCATTTTTGAGAGACAAAGAGAGACAGAGCACAAGTGGGGGAGGGGAAGAGAGAGATTGAGACACAGAATCTGAAGCAGGCTCCAGGCTCTGAGCCGTCAGTACAAAGCCCGACACGGGGCTCAAACCCACAAACCGTGAGATCACGACCTGGCCGAAGTCAGATGCTCAACCAACTGAGCCACCCAGGTGCCCCATAATTTTATCTTCTATACCACTGATTCACTCCTCTGCTTTATTTATCCAAGTTTTTTTTAATTTCTTTTTTTTATTTTTTAAGTTTATTAATTTTTGAAAGAGAGAGAGAGCAGGGGAGGGGCAGAGAGAGAGGGAGGCACAGAATCCAAAGCCGGCTCCAGGCTCTGAGCTATTAGTACAGAGCCTGACATGTGGCTCAAACCCATGGACCTCATAATCATGACCTGAGCCAAAGCTAGATGCTTGGCTGACTGAGCCACCCAGGTGCCCCTATTTATCCTCGTTTTTATGGCATCTATAAAGGAATGCAGCTCAGTAATAGCATTTTTTAATCGAGATGGCTAGATTTTTTCCCAGTACTAAATAATTTTTACATATTTTTTAAACATTTTATTTAAATTTTAGTTAGTTAACATAGGCAATATTGGTTTCAGGAGTAAAATTCAGTGATTTATCACTTACATAACATACTAAAGCTCATCAAAAGTATCTTCTTTAATATGTATCACCCATATAGAGTTTTGTTCTTTTATCTCTATAGTAAAAGATTCTCTAGTGTCTTCTATACTTTTTTTGAAGCCCACATAGTATCCTTTTAATTGTTGTCTTAAATTCTAGTTTGGACATCTTACTTATAGCTGTTTCGATTAAATCCTTGTCCATGAGTTGTACTTCTTGTTCTTTCTTTAGTGAGAAACTTCTCCATCTCATCATTGTGTCCATAGAAGAAAAGAAGAAAGAAATAAAAAGAAAGTACAAAGCAAAAAACAAAGGAAAAAACAAAAAACAAAAAAAAACAAAATACTAGATCCTGGGTGTGTTTTTGCTCTGCTTCTTAAGAGAACTTGGATCCAAAAATAAGAAAAAAAGAAAAGAAAAGAAAGGAAAAGAAAATAAATGAAAATAAACAAATATAATGTATAAATATTAAAATTTTAAAAAGTAATTAAAAATTTAAAAAGAATTGAAAAAAATAAGAAAATAAAAAAGTAAGATTACAAAAGCAAAGGATAAAAGTAAAAAGGAAGCTGGAACCTATTTCCCCTAGAACTGAAGCTTTGCAGCACTCTATGATCAGTAGACTTGGTGCTAGGGAGTTGTTTGTGCCGGTCTTCTGGGGGAGGAGCCTCTTGTTCTGATTCTCAGGTGGAATTGTCCAAATGGAAATGCACCTCCAGGGCTCATGGAGGCAGGGCTTGATGTAAGCAGCTCTGGCATCCACTAGGTTGAGCTCCTTTGCTTGCTGAAGCCTTTCACCTTTGATGGGTGGGATCAATATGGTGGTGCCCCACTCTGTAGCCCCAGAGCTGAAAATTCACACCTCTTGAGTCTTCAGGAAAACCTCACAGAAGAACAATCAATCACCCCTCTTGAGTCCCTGTTTCTGTTAGAACCCTGCATTCACCCTGCCAGTGTCCAAGTTTTTATATCCCAGGCACGTGACTGAGTTTCAAAACTCCAAATTTTAGTGACTCCTATGGTGCAGATCTGCACTGTTCCTCTGGGGGAGGGTCTTGCCACACTCTGCCATTTTCTGGGCTGTGCATGCAAGGAAAGTGGTGGCACAACCATGAAGCAGTTCAAAGTTTATGGCAAAACAGAGAAGAAACCTGGCACCAAGACTCACTGCTCTTAGCCAGTGTCCCCCTCCTATGCCTGGGAACAGTGTAGCACATCGGTGCCACCCATTCTTCTTGTGACCCAGGGGATCTTCAGACCAAGCCATCACTCCTGGGACTATACCCTACTTCATGACTGGAGCACATTTAAGCTAGTCACATCCCCCACAGTAGCAGGCTTCCAAAAGTTCACTTTTGCACTCCACTGCTTATAATACTTTGCAGTACCCTCATAAGCAGGGGTCCCTCCCTGCCACCATACTCACAGTAATATCTCCCCCAGGTCAGCTCTCTGCACCTCCCACCTTCCAAAAAGTGGTCACTGTTCTACTTGTGGATTTGCAGTTTTTGTTCTCTCAGATCTCCAATTGATTTCTTGGGTGTTCACATTGATTTGGTAATTACCCAGCTGTGTTCAAGGGACGAAATATGCTTAGGGTTCCCCTACTCCTCCGCTATCTTAACTACTTCCTTTCTCTTATTGATGTGATGTATCACATTCATTGATTTGTGAATATTGAACCACCCTTGCATCCTGAGAATCAATTGAACTTGATCATAGCGAATGATTTTTTTTAAGGTATTGTTCGGTTCAGTTTGCTAATATTTCGCTGAGGATTTTTGCATCCACATTTATCAGAGATATTGGCCTATAGTTCTCTTTTCTTGTGGTGTCCTTATTTGCTATCAGAATCAGTGCATGCCTTGTACAATGATTTTGGGAGTCGTCCTTCCTTTTCCACTTTTTTGGAATAGTTTGAGAAGAATGGGTATTAACTCTTCTTTAAATATTTGGTAGAATTCACCTGTGAGGCTGTTTTTTGTTGAGAATTTTTTTTTATTACTGATTTAATTTCATTGCTCACAATACGTCTGCACAAATTTTCTATTTCTTCCCAATTCAATTTTGGTAGTTTATGTTTCTAGGAATTTATCCCATTTTTTTGTAGGCCGTCTAATTTGTTGGCATATATATTTTTTTACTATATTCTCTTGTAAATCTTTGTATTTCTGTTATGTCAGTTATTTCTCTTATTTCATTTCTGATTTTGTTTATTTGATTCCTCTCTCTCTCTCTCTCTCTCTTTTGAGGTGTCTGGCTAAAAGTTTATCAATTTTTTAATCTTGTCCAAAACACATCTCCTGGTTTTATTGATCCATTGTCTGTCTTTTTGTGTGTTCTTTTTGTAGTGCCTGTATCATTTATTTCTGCTCTAATCTTTATTATTTCCTTCCTTCTGTTGGCTTTGGGTTTTATTTATTTGTTTCCTTTAGGTTTGTAAGGTTAAGTTGTTTATTTGAGTTTTTGTTTCCTTGCTTCTTGAGGTAGTGTTGTATTGCTATAAACTTCCCTCATAGAACAGCTTTTGGTGCATACCAAAAGTTCTGGACTGTTGTGTTTCCATTTTTATTTGTCTCGGTGTATTTTTTTTTATTTCCTCTTTGATTTCTTGCTTGACTCATGCATGGTTTAGTAGCATGTTATTTAACCTCCATGTGTTTGTGCTCTTTCCAGATTTTTTATTGTGATTATTTCTAGTTTCATAGCATTGTGGTCAGAAAAAAAAAATGCATGCCATGTCTTCCATCCTTTTGCATTTGTTGATATTTGTTTTGTGTTCTAATATGTGGTATATTCTGGAGAAAGTTCAATATGTACTGGAAAATAATGTGTATTCTGCTGTTTTAGGGTGGAATGTTCTGAATACATCTCTTTTAAATCCATCTGGTCCAATGTGTCATTCAAAGCCAGTTTTCTTGTTGATTTTCTGTTTGGATGATCTGTTCATCAATGTCTGTGGGCTGTTCAAGTCCCCTACTATTATTGTATTACTATCAACTTCTTTTATGTTTGTTATTAACCGCTTTAAGTATTTGGGTGCCTCCATGTTGGAAGTATAAATATTTACTATTGTTATAACTTACTGTTGCATTGCCCCCTTAATGATAATATAGTGTCCATCTTTGTCTCTTGTTACAGTCTTTGTTTTAAAATCTATCTTGCCCAATATAAGTACTGCAACCCTAGTTTTATTTGCACATCCATTTGCATGATAAACCTTTCTCTATACCTTCACTTTCAATCTGCATGTGTCGTTAGGTCTGAAATGTGTCTCTCATAGGCAGCATTCAGATGGGTCTTTTTTTTTTTAATCCATTCCCTCACCCTGTGCATTTTGATCAGAGCATTTAGTCCATTTCCATCCAAAATAATTATTGGTAGGTATGTATTTGTTGCCATTTTGTTACTTGTTTTATGGTTGATTTGTAGTTTTTCTCCATTCCTTTGTTTTCTTGCTCTCTTTTCTCATGGTTAGTTGGTTTTGTCTAGTGATATACTTGATTTTTGATTTGTGGTTACTACTTGGCTTGTATATAACAACTTCTGTGTATAGTAGTCTATATTAAGTTGAGGGCTGCTTACAATTGAATCCATTAATTTACCCCTCTCCTCCCCACGATTTAGGTATTGGTGTCATACTCTACATCTTTTTATTTTGTGAGTCCCTTGACTTATTTTCACAGATATACTTATTCATACTCCTTTTGTGTTTCCTACTTTCTTTACTCTTGCTTATGCTCTTTCCACTCAAAATGTCCTCTTTAACATTTCTTGTGGGACTTGTTTAGTTGTCATTAATTCCTTTAACTTTTGTTTGTCTAGGCAACTGTGTATCTCTCTTCTAGGCTTGCTGAACAGAGTATTCTTGACTGCAGATTACTTCTTTTCAGCACTTTTCTTTCCTGAAAAGTTTTTGCTGACAAATCTGCTGATAGCCTAATGGGGTTTCCTTTTTATATAACTAATTTTTTTTCTTCTTACTTTTAAAATTCTATATCACTACTTTTTGCCATCTTAATTTATATTTCTCTTGGTGTGGATTTCTTTTGGTTGATTTTGTTGGGGATCTCTTTGCCTCCTAGATCTGAATATCTGCTTTCTTCTCCAGATTTGGGAAATTTTCAGCTATCATTTTTTCAAATAAATTTTCTTCCCCCTTTCTCTTCTCCTCTTCTTATCTCTGCAAAGCAAATATATTATGTTTGATGGTGTCACTGAGTTACTTAAGTCTATTCCCACTTTGCATAATTATTTTCCTTTCAACTGCTCAGCTTGATTACTTCCCATTACTCCTTCCTCCAGGTCACTTGTTTATTCTTCTGTTTCATATAGTTTACTGTTTATTACATCTAGTGTAATTTTAATTTCATTTATTGTGTTCTTCATCTCTGGTTGGTTATTTCTTACCTCATGGTTAAGGGTCTCACTGAGGTTCTCCACTCTTTCCTCAAGTCCAGTGAGTATCTCTATGATCATTACTTTGAGTTCTCCATCATGCATGGTAATTATCTCCATTTTATTTTGGTCTCTTGCTATAATTTTGTCATGTTCTTTCATTAGGGACATAGTCTTCTGTCTCTTCCTTTTTTCTGACTCTGAGCTTCTGTTTCTGTTTGGCTAGAAAGCCAGCTACATCTTCTGCCCTTAAAAGTAACGACCTTATGAAGAACAGGTCTTGTAGTGCCTTGCCATGCAATGTGCCCTGTTCACTAGGACCTGTCACTTCAAGGATGTTTCCTATGTGTGATATGTTCACCCTGCTGTTGTGGTTGAGCCACTTTTTTCTTCAGTCCAGTCATCTGCAATGCCTCTCTTTGCCTGTTGCAAGCAGCATTTGGTTTCTGTGGTGTTAGTGGGCCAGTCTGGGAATGACTTGGATTTGAGTTGAGTCAGAGCAGGTCTTAAGAAGAGATGCAGTAGCTCCAAACTGCAGGGTGCTTTCTCTATGCTGTCCACGGAGAAGCTTTCATTGGTGGGAAGAACCTGCAGCCAGACCACTTGTCTGCCTCCCATCCACTGTTGGGGTCTCTGATTGGTGTGTGTAGTTATCTTTGCCTGTCTCTGGGGCAGGAGTGGTGCTGGCCACTAGAGTGGCTGCTTGCACACTTCCAGGCCTTCAGCATTGCCCTGTATGGGCTCTTTCTAAGAGAGTATTGGAGAAGGAGGATCCACCAAAGCATTGGGTTGGGAGATGCTGCAGTGGGGAAGCAGCACTAGCAATCTCTGGGCACCCACAGTCCTCTGCAAGGTCTCTGCAGTACCTGAAGTGAGGCATCCTGTCTGGAGGGGTGGATTTGTGGAAGCACAGCAGAGAGGGTAAGGCAGCAGTGCTGGCAAGTTGGGTAGTCATTTGTGCAGGTGGTCACGTGTTTATGCTAGAGAGGGGGAGGGATATGGTGCCTGCTAGTTTCTTTCTTTCTAGAGGAGCTCTCCAGTGATTTCTTTCCCTCCAGGACAGCTCTGAGATTAGTAAATAACTGTCCCTCTCATATGCCCCAGGCACCTTTCAAACTGATGCTTCTACACTGTATCTCCACGGGCTGTTTGTTGTGCTGTTTCTTTAAGGGTGGGGACCCCGTTTCTTCTCACCCTTGTGGCCCTCCCAGAGTCAAGCCTGCTAATTTTTTTTAATTATATATTTTAAGTCTCACTGGTTGTAAGACTCGTGAAATTGGGCCCATCTGGTTTTCAAAGCCCGTTGTTATGGGGATTTGTCTTTCCCATACGGGCTTCCCAGTGTGTGGGTGTGTTTCTCTCCCCTCTTTGTGCCAACAGTGTTTCTCCTTCCCAACGCCAGTCCCAGGTGTCTGTTTAGTTCCTGACCGCATCTCTGCCTATCCTACCCTTTGCAATGTGACCTCTTCTCTACATTTAGTTTAGTAGCTTATTCTGCCAGTTTTAGATCATTTTCTGTGTTATTTACACTGATGAGAATGTTATCTAGTTGTATCTGTGCGACCAGATGAGCCTAGGGTCCTCCTACTCCACCGTCTTCTCTGGAAATGATAGTTAAATATTTTAAATGTGTAAAATGAAACTACAGTGGGTTGAAAGTAAATATGGATAAACATTTTTATAATTATAGTTTTGGGAAAGTTTTTTTTCTAAATATGATTTAAGTCTCAAACCATAATGGAAATTATTTTTTTTAATGTTTAATCAATTTTGAGAGACAGAAAGAGACAGAGTACAAGCAGGTGAGGGGCAGAGATGGAGGCACAGAATCTGAAGCAGGTTCAACGCTCTGAGCTGTCAGCACAGAGCCTGATATGGAGCTTGAACCCACGAACTGTGATATGACCTGAGTCGAAGTCAGATGCTCAACCAACTGAGCCACCTAGGCACCCCCGTAATGGAAATTACTGACAGATTTGACTGCATAGAAATTATAAAGCCTCTTAAGAGTAAATAATAAAGACGAGAATAAAATAGAATAAACAAGATTAAAATACATGGATAACACTGGAACTAATTTTACTATACACAACAGGCAAAAATGAATATATTTAACATTAAAAGAGCTCTTTCAAATTAATGAAAAAATTGATGAGCACTTTTGTATCAGTTTATCCTATGTTATACTAGGATAAAAAAATAACCTCTAAATTTCAATAGTTTACAACAAAGGTTACTCTCTTGCTCGAGCTACATATTCCTTTCAGATCAGCTGTGGCTCTTCTTTCTTCATTTTACTCCAAAAAACCTGTTTGAGGAACACCTGGGTGGCTCAGTCAAGTGTCCAACTTTGGCTCAGGTCATGATCTCATGGTCCATGAGTTTGAGCCTCTCATTAGGCTCTGTGCTGACAGCTCAGGGTCTGAAGCCTGCTTTGGATTCTGTGTCTCCTTCTCTTTGCCCTTTCCCTGATCGTTCTCTCTCTCTCTCTCTCTCTCTCTCTCTCAAAAATGAATAAACATTAAAAAAAATTTAAATCAAGTTGAAAGAGTAGCCTGTATCTAAGACACTGCTAATCTTGTGGTAGAGGAAATTTGGTGGATTATATAAGATCTCAAACTTTTCTTCCAAGTGACACATACCATTTCCACTTGCATTCTGTTGGCCAAAGCTAGTCACACAGCCAAGTTAAATATCTGTGGGACAGGAGTATAAGCTTATTATAGGGAGATGCCCTGTAGGGAAGCACAGCAAATATTTTTAGCACTAATACAATCTATCCAAATTCTATAGAAAAAGGTCAAAGAACATAGCATTCAAATATATTTTTTAAATGTTCAATTTCACCAGAAGTCAGCCAAATGAAAATTAAAACAATTATTATCATCTGTCAGATTGATGCTAAATCAAAACAAATATTTTAAAAGATAATATACTTATTCAGTATAGGTAAGAATGCAGAGAAATCAGTATTATTTTAAGTTTTATTAATTTATTTTGCTAAAGAGAGCATGCACATGAGCAGAGGAGGGGCAGAGAGAGAGGGAGACATAAACACAAGCAGCCTCTATGGCATGGAACCTGATGAGGAGCGCAAACCCACCAACCCTGAGATCATGACCTGAGAGGAAATCAAAAGTTGAATGCTTAACTGACTGAACTGCCCAGGCACCCAAAGAAATTAGTATTTTTTAAACAATTTTGAGGAAGGTAAACTAAACATTTTGGGGAAATAATTTGCAGTATCAATAAAAGTGTTTTAGTTTACATACTTTCTGCCAACAATTCTAAGGATTCTTTCCTACATACCTCTTCTAGCATTAATGTTACTAATGACAGATATATCAGTGTACTTTTCATTTCTTTCGAGTCACTTGTCCCTTCCTTTAATTTTGGAATTTTTAAGAGTTTCTCTTTATCCTTGTTCTAAATTCCATGATGTTGCAGGGTCTTTCCCCCTTCTTCCTAGTCAACAAACAACAGGCATTTAAATTTTGACCATTTTGGAAAAGGGCAATTTTCTATAATCTTTGAGAGTTGCCTTTGCTTTATTTTTTTTCCTCTTCTTTCTGGAACTCCTGTAACTGGAAGTTGGCCATCTTGGATTGTTTCTCAATATCTCACATTTTCATAATACCCATCTGTTTCTTATTCTCTTTCTCTCTCTTCTAGATTTTCTCAGATTCGTCTTCTAATTTTTTTTAATAATAATGCAAATGATTCTATTTACTAGTTTTTCAGTCATTACATACAGCAGTGAATATTTAATTATGACTTTGTAACATTAAATAACATTGGCAACTTTCAAAATGTAAAAATAAAGGTATGGCTGACAGAGGTGATAGGTAAAAAGTGGGGAAGAAAAATAAGAGGATGGGAATACTACTAACTTCTAAAAAAATTAAGATGAGCCATATGAATTTCTTTCACTAATCTTTTAATTACAAAAATGGAAGTGTCATATATTTAGCATAATACATAATGGACATATGAGAGATATCAAATATAGATGGAACAAGATATAAAAACTAAATAAAATCATAAAATTTAAATTTAAACTTTGAAGGGAAGTGTGACATAAACTTTCATTGTTATAATAAAAGAGATGATGTCTAAAGCTTATAAATCAAGTAATCGCAATATAAGCATATTCCTTAAACTTAAGAATGATATCACTGAGAATAAAAAAAGAAATCTTTAAAATTGGAGGAATGGAGGAGGCAATAGGGGCTCAAGGCAATTTATTTATTATGAGCTCTATGAATAATTCACTTTCATTTTTATTGTATGAATATATTACTTTGATAAAAATAATAAAATAAATCCCTCTACTGGCTTACATTGTCAAATTAAATAAAGCAGGCAAAAGCGAAACAAAACAAAACAAAAAATATAGCATTCTTCTGCTTATAAGAATGAATTATATATATATATATATATATATATGACATAGATTGGGGGAAATAAAAGCATAAAAATATATACCAGGTAGATGTAGCAATATTTATATTAGACAAAATAGAATTCATGGTAAAAGAGCATTAAATGTTGTAAGTATGTTTTATATTGATAAAACTGTCTAGCAGGAAGTCAGTATAATCACTATAGTTTATCTATTCAACAACATATTTCAAAATATATGAAACAACACTGTTAGAAATAATAGATAAAACTAGGAAATTCACCATCAAAGGGGAGTCTTTGATTCATCAATTTTAGAAACTGACACAAGGACACACAAAAAATAATATTATAGAATATTTGAATAATAAGAATTGTGATCAAATAGGTAAAATATATACAACTCTACATCAAATAGAGAATTGCACATTCTTATCAAAATAACTGGAGATAGGGATACATATACTAGAATTGGCTACTTCTAAATTTTTTAAGTTTATTTATTTTGAGACAGAGAGAGCATAAGCAGGGGTAGAGAGAGAGGGGAGAAAAAGAATACCAAGCAGGCTCTGCACTGTCAGCGCAGAGCCTGACATGGAGTTCAAACTCACAAACCATAAGATCATGACCTGAGCCAAAACTAAGAGCTGTATGCTTAACCAACTGAGCAACCCAGGTGCCCCTAGAACTGGCTACTTCTAACAAAACCAAACCAAACCAAACCAAACAAAACGAAGTCCTTGTTGATCTTAAAGAAAACAAAACAGCTACTGAGGTCTTGCAAGCAATTAATGTGTAAGCTCAGATTTCTGCTCTAGGTGGCTTCAAATCCTCACTCCTGCTTCTACCCATATCAAGACTGCTATAATATTAGCAACTGAAGAAGTAGTGGGAAGAAACGTAGGTAAGGACTTATATATCATCCTCTCTGCTCCTCTTTTCTACTCTGATTCTTGAGGATGGTTTTATGGGATTAAGTGTGAGTTAGAAATGGTAAAATACAAAAGGACACATGTACGTCAGACAAGCACTTCTATTTCCCAATCAAAAGTTACATGGACTAAGATAAAGAATAAATTTGGAGGTAGTACTGATAGAAATAACAGTAAAATTTGATCAAAAAATGTTTGCCATCACTATCTCTCATTTCCAAGGTCACAACTTCATAATTGTTGAAAATTAGAGGCTGCCAATATCTCTAGTTTGGAGTAGGTGAGGAATCGTAGTAATTTAAGAAGCTCATCTTAATGTACAAAGCAAGGCAATAGAAGCAAGGATGGACAGGAACTGTCTAGCTCAGTTCTAGGAAGCTACCTCAAATTCAAATCTGGATTTTTCTACTTCTTTCTGAATGATGTCCTTTTTTTGGAGTCAAGACTGACTGCCTAACAGTGAAGGCAATTTCTGCAAGTCAGGGCTTCATTGTTGGTTTCAACACATACTTGCAGACGGCAACAATATCAAGATAGCAACATAGACCATTCTATGTTCTTCAGTCTCCCTCACAAGACCAATTTACAAGTATCCATAGAAAAAACCACTGTGAAAATCTTAGAAACTGGGGGTAAGACTGGACTATAGAGATACAGAAGAACTACATTAGAAAGATAAGAGGAGTGATTTCACTTTGTCTACCTCACTCCTCCTCCAGGTTGGCACATCATCATACTGAAAGAGCACCCTGGGCCTGTTGTTTCTCCAGTGGAAAAGGAAAACCCAAGTAGGATTTTCAGACCCCCAGAATTGTGGGAGTTTCCAAGAGGCCTACTTTCTGGTCTGTGTCATGGGGATCACTAGAGGAATATGTGGGGCTCAGCCACTCGAGATTAGATGGAGATGGACAAGAAGAAGCAAGGCTTACAAAAACCAGCACCCAGATCTTGGCAGTTTGCATTCTTGCTTATAGAGATGCTCAAGCAAAGATCCCAGCCTGTGGCTCTGCCCATCTTCAGCTCTGAGCTGGTGGCTCTGTCTAGCCAGGTAGCTCAATTGGCAGTTCTACCTAATTTGTATCAATAGTCAGTGAGCCCTACTGGCTGTTGATTCTCTTCTGTAGCCCCACTTGGGCAGGGAAATAAGTTCACAGCCCCACACAACTGCTGAGTATAGCTGCCAGATGAGAAAGCCTGGCCAGAGAACCTGGGCAGTTATAGTCTGTATTATAGTTCTACTCATTCAGGAAGCCAAGCCAGCAGCCCTGAACAAATGTTGAGCATAGCCTCTGGCCCAACCTAATCAGGGAGCTTGAATAGTGACACTGGCAGACTTGGAGTCCAGCCTATAGCTCTTCCCAGCTGCTGAACACAGCTTGTGTTTTCACTAGTTAGGGAGCCCAACAAGTAACCCTAATCAATTGTGGAGGATAGCCTGTGGTCCCATCTAACCAGAACGACCTGGTAATGACATCATGTGACCAGAGAACACCAGTTAACAATAGAGTACAGCTGGACACACCACTAAACCAGAGGTCCTGGACAGAGTCCCTACCCAAACCAGAGCATATCCAGTGACCTACCTGAACATGAAGCCGGGTCTGCAGTTTTGCCCAACTTCAGGACACAGCCTAAGTTATCATCTGATTGTGAAATTCTACCTGCTGTCTTTCCTGAACAGATTATAGTGACATATATAGTTGGGTAGCACAGCCTGAGACCCCACTAGAACAGGAGTGATTACTGAGCTCAGTCAGCAGCTCTTCCCAATTACAGAATCCAACCAATGACACTGCCCTGCCAGGGAAAACAACCTGCAACTTGCCTGCCCAGAAGTGATTGCAGAGCCTAGTTAGTGGTCCTGCCTGACCACATGGCATAGTCATCAGCCCCACCCAACCAGGGAGTCCAACCAGAAGTCCCTCTTGAACATGAATTCCAGAATATAGGCCCACTAAGCCATGGTTCTCAACAAGTGGCACCCCAACACACATAACTTCAGAGCATGGGTAATGTCCTCTCCCTACTAGAGATGCTATCTGACTGTGACTGCCACCAGGAAACCTGTCCAGTACCCCAAGCTTAACTGACTGGTGAAGATATTTTCCTGATGAAACAAACTTATAAATTCCAGAAGAGGAGACCACTTTATCAAATGCACAGACACAAATGCAAGGAATTAAAGATCATAAAGAATTAAGTAAACATGACACTACTAAGTGAAATTAATTAAAGTTCCAATAGCTGACCCTAAAGAAATGGAGATCTATGGGCTGTCAAACAAATAAGTGAGAATAATCCTCTTAAAGAAGCTCAGTGAACTACAAGAACAGAGACAGACAACTAAATGAAATTAGGAAAATAATGCATGAACAAAATGAGTTTGATGAAAAAATAAAAACTAAAAAAAAAAACCCTGGAAATTCTAGAGATAAGTAATACAGTTACTTAACCAAAAAATTCAAGAGAAGCTTCAAAAACAGACTTGGTCAAGAAGAAGAAAGAATCCATAAACTCAAAAATAGCTCATTTGAAATTATCCAGTTAGAGGATAGAGGAAAGAAAGAAAGAAAGAAAAAAAGAAAGAAAGAAAGAAAGAAAGAAAGAAAGAAAGAAAGAAAAGGGAAGAGAAGAAGAGAAGAGAAGAGAAGAAAACTTATGGAACTTTGTGAATACCATCAAGATAAGAATATATACATTATAGGAATCCCAGAAAAATAAGTGAACAGAACGGGACAGAAAGTCTATTTAAAGGAAAAATGGCTGAAAACTTCCCAAAAGTGGTGACAGAAATGGACATCAAGAATTATAGGGCCCAAAAGACCCCAAATAGGTTGAATTTGAAAAGGGCTATACGGAGACACGTTATAATTAAATTTTCAAAATCAGACAGAAATGATATCACCAATATGACAGAGCAGAAGACCTCAGCCTCTATCCCCTGATAAAGATCAACAATTAGCTATTCATCAACAAAAAACTCTCTGAGATAGCTCTGGAATCCACTTAAGAAACTTCAGTAACACAGTGGAACAAAAATTTGAGAATAACCACAGAAATAAGAAGTAAGTCAACTTCATCCTCTAAGCCAGCATTCCTCAGCACCAAGGGAGAACTCCTCTGCTAGAAAGAATTGGTTCCACAGGGAAAGGAAAAGTGGAATGAGTGACCAGCCTTTCAGACCACTGCATGAAAATCCCACTTCAGCTTCACACTATGTGGAGACCAGTAAAGGTAGGATGTATAAAGTTGGCTATGAACAAGGAAGAAAACCATGGGCTAGCAGTAACAGCAATGCACTGGTAATGATTGTCATTCCCAGTGGTCTGCTATGTAGGCAACTCATCAGCTTTCATCACTGAAGAAACCACTGACCAGTATAGCCAATGTGGACCCCATGCAGATTTTACTGGCGTTACCCTACATGTATTTGCATTTATTGTCACCAGCCACTTGAGTACCTGCCCAGTCTTTTCCCACTCCAAACTTTTACAGAGCTCAGCAACCACACTGGCAGCCATCCCAGGCCTCTGTGGCTATGTGGATGCAAGAGTCAAGCTTATACAGTTGACTCCCACCATGAATGTGTGAAATTGGGGCTAGCCCCTTCAGCAGTGCAATTGCATACTGCCAGTCTGAAGCCATTACCAGCCTCCACTGCTATGCTCATGACTGGGAGAGACTGTGCAGCCACAGGAAAGCATCCTGACATCTAGGATCCTTGCAGCTGCTTATGGGCCTATATCAGGTCTTATCTTCTCTTATTGTTTTGAAGCCAGCATGCATCTACAGCTAGCCCTTCCATCTGTGCACCTGTCCAGCTAAATCCCTATCACTGTCCTCAATTGCTATGCTCAAAAAATGAGATGCAGCAGCCACAGTCGTGCAGGACAATAGGCAGGTCCTCTGAAGCTCCAAGTGTGATCACGGTTGACCCTAACTTGCTGCCTGCTCTGGGTGCTATCATTACATGTGTGCTTGAAACCAGAACCTAACATTACATGGGCACCTAAATCTGGACCTTGAAGCCGATTGTATGCACATTACTAGCTCTGGTCACTACTGATGTTTGTCCTGGTCCCCACCTGCTGAACCTATAGGTGTGGTGAGTCCCCAACAACACTTGCTGCCTCAGCAAGACCCCAACAATGCTCACCAAAGACCATGTAGTTGTCAATGTTGTGAACTCAAATGACTACCCAATGAGCCACAATACCCCCCCCATGCCACCACAAAACCCTACACTTTGTCCTCTGTACTACTAGACTCCAGATCACAACACACTCTAGAATGCACTAACCCATAGATAAATGCCTTCTGTGACTGAAATCAGTCCATAAAGTCTGGAAGAAGTGGCTGAATCTTGAAATGCAGACATACACAAGTCTATATATGTCAAAAAGAATCAAGGAATCTTGACTCCACCAAAGAAATACAGTAAACCTCCACCCAACTGCACCCAAAGAAATAGAAATCCACTAATTACCTGACAAAAATAACTTAAAATAATTGTAATAAAGACGCTTAGAGAGGTAACAGAGAATACAGACAAACATTTTAATGACATCAGCAAAAACAATACAAGAGCAAAATGAAGAGTTCAATAGAGAACGCTAAAACACAAATTTTGGAGCTGAAAAATATAACAAATGAACTAAAAATTTCAATAAAAAGCTTTAACATAAGACTAAGCCAATCAGCAAAAAGAATCATTGAGCTTGCATACAGACCTCTGACAGACAGTCAGAGGAGCAAAAAGAAAAAAAAAGAATGAGGAGGAATAAAGAAGCCCATGGCTTTTATTGGATACCATATGAGGAACAACATATACATCATTAGAATACCAGAGGGAGAAGAAAGAAACACGTAGAACATTCATTTAAAGAAATAATGGTTAACAAGATATGTTGTATCACGTTGTACACACACACACACACACACACACACAGGAATATTAGTCAGCCATAAAAAAGCAAGATCTTGCCTTTTGAAACAATGTACATAGACACGGAGGGTATTATGCTAAGTGAAATAAGTTAGACAGAGAAAGACAAATAC
This sequence comes from Panthera uncia, assembly GCF_023721935.1. Taxonomy (NCBI): domain Eukaryota; kingdom Metazoa; phylum Chordata; class Mammalia; order Carnivora; family Felidae; genus Panthera; species Panthera uncia. The sequence goes on along the minus strand of NC_064817.1, from coordinate 58,825,870 downwards.
CATATGATTTCACTTATATGTGGAATCTAAAAAACAAAACAAAACATAAACAAAAGACAAAGAGCAGGAACAGACCTTACATACAAGGAACAAACTGATGAAGGGAGGAGAAAGAAGATGGTGATGGAGTGTCAAATTATCCTAATTACTCCAGAAGTAAACCTGAAGACTGGCATAACAAACTCCACAACTAAAGGTATAGGAGAGGTCTCATAGAAGAAAGTAGAAAATGCAGAGACAAAGTTTCAGAGAGAAACGGAACACGCTGCTGCAGTGCAGAGGGAGCCATGGTCACAAAAAGGGTGAGAGACAGACTAGCACACAGGAAAGACAAATCCCCATAAAAATTGGCTTGGAAAACAAGAAGTATCGAATTGTGTGAGTTCAGGCAATCAGTGGGGTTTAAACCTTGGAGCTCTAAATGTCAGCAGGCTTGGCTCAGGGACAGCTTGGAAATATTTGGTGCTTCACTTGGAAAGAAGGCAGAACAAATAGGTCATGGACATACAGTATGGAAATAGAGGTCTGACGTGCACTGGGGGGTGTAGAGTGGAGAGGTTATTTGCTCATGTCTGAGCATGTCCTAGAGAGACAGTATTCATGGAGAGATTCCTCTAGGAACAAAGGAATTGAATGGTACCATTTCTCTTCCCTGCCTTTCATCATATGCACAAGGCCACCTTCAAGAAACAGCACAGCACATTCATTACCTAACTTGCTTACACCAAGCCCTGTCCACCCCATGCACCAGTGAAACTGCTTTTCCCAGTCACGCTTGCATCAGTCCCTGTGCAGTGGGCCAATTCTCCCCAAGACAGGCCAAACCACTGCCCACACTGCGTCTTCCAACCCAGGTGTTTTGCAGGGCCTCGGTTCCAGTGGGGGTGTTGGAATGTCTCATTTTACAAGCAAACCAGAGCACATCTAGTTAAAATGCACCAAATATGGGCCAGGGTCTAAACATTGCCCACAACAGGATAGGAGAGCCTCTGCAGGTGAATGCTTGAAGGATAAAGTGGCAAAGACAAAACAGCAGAGTATAGGAAGCACACATTGGAGACAATCCTGGAATTGCAGGCCCTGGGGAACAGGGTGCTACAGGACCTATTCTTCAGAAGGCCATTACCCTCAAGAACAGAAGATGTAGCTGACTTTTCTAACACACAGTAGCAGGTACAGAAACTTAGGCAAAATGAGAAGACAGAGGAATTTATCCCAAACGAAAGAATAAGACAAGGCCATGGCCAGAGATCTAAGTGAAACAAATATAAGTAGCCTGCCTAATAGACAATTTAAAATAATAATCATAAAGATACTTACTGGACTTGAGAAAAGAGCAGAAAACATCAGTGAGACTCTTAACACAGAGATAAGGAATAACATAGCAGAGATAAAGGACTCAATAAATGAATTGAAAAACCCACTTCATGAAATGAATAGCAGGCTGGAAGAGGCAGAGGAATGAAATAATGGCCTAGAATACAGAGTAATGGAAAGTAACCAAACTGAACAAAAGAAAGAATAAAGAATTAGGCAAAAGGAGAATATACAGGGCACTCAGTGACTCTATCAAACATAATATCATTCATATTATAGGGATCCCAGAAGAAGATAGAGAAAAGGGGGAAGAAAATTTATTTGAAGAGATAATAGTTGAAAACTTCCCTATTCTGGGGAAGAAAACAGATATCCTGATCCAGGAGGCACAGAGAATCCCCAACAAAATCAACAAAAGCAGATCCACACCAAGACATAGAATTAAAATGGCAAAATGTAATGATAAAGAAAAAATGTTAAAGTAGAAGGTCAGAAGAAAATAGTTACATACAAGGGAAACCCCATTAGGCTATTAGGGGATTTTTCAACAGAAACTTTCCAAGTCAGATGAGAGTGGCATGATCTACTCAAAGTGCTGAATGGGGAATATCTGCAACCAAGAATACTCTATCCAGCAAAGCTATCATTCAGAAGAGAAGGATAGATAAAGAGTTTCTCACATAAACAAAAACTAAAGGAGTCCATGGCCACTAAACCAGCCTTGCAAGAAATATTAAACAGGACTCTGAATGGAAAGGAAGGACCAAAAGTGACAGAATGAAGATAGGAAACACAAAAGCAGTAAAATCAGTCAAGGAATTCACAAAATAAAAGTATGTAAAATGTGACACCATAAATCTAAAACATGGGTAGGAGTAAAGAATTGATTCAAAACTAAAAGACCATCAATTTATATAGACTACTATATGCCAAAGTTTTATATACAACCTGCATGGTAAGAAAAAATTAAAAAAAAAAAACACTAATAGATATGCAAAGAATAGAGAGAAAGAAATCCAAATATATCACTAAAGAAAACCAGAAAACCATGAAAGAGAGAAAGACAAGAAAGGATTAGAGAAAATCTTCAGAAACAACCATAAAACAGGTAATAAAATGACAATAAATATATATCTGTTAATAATCACTTTGAATATAAATATATTAATATTCCAATAAAAAACATATGGAGAGAGGAAGATGGTGAACACAACTAGAGACAACAATAGAAGATATTATGCTAAATGCAAGAAGTCAGACAGAAAAAGACAAATACCATATGATTTCACTTATATGTGGAATCTAAAAAACAAAACAAAAAAATAAAGAACAAAAAGCAGAAACAGATCCTATGAACAAAGAACAAGCTGATGAAGGGAGGAGGGGAAGATGGTGGCAGAGTAGGATCAAGTGTCTCTTCATCCTGTAAATACAACTAAATAACTATCAAATTATCCTAAATATGCCAGACATCAGCCTGAAGACTGGTAGAACAATCTCCACAACTAAAAGGAGAGAAGAAGCCACATAAAAGAAGGTAGGAGGTGCAAACACGTGGTTTGGAGGAGAAACAGATCTTGGGTGTTGCAGAAGGGAGAGAGCCATAGTTGTGGAGAAGGGTGAGCGAGAGAAGGGTACATAAGGAAAGACACTGGGATAATGATTCCCCAAAGTCATTGGCTTAAAAAATGAGAGGGATGAGTTTTGTGAGTTTTTGCAACCAGCAGGGCTTAAAGCCTGGGTTCTAAAGGTCAGCAGCCTTGGCTGGGATAGAGCCCAGAGAGCACTGCACTGATCATGAAGAGAAGACAGACAAACAACCTGGAGGCAGATAGTGGAAACAGCAATCTGAAGAGCACCTGGTACATACTGAAGGGAGACTATTTGCTCTTCTCAGAGAGCATATATGGGAAATAGCCTTCACAGAGACTGTTCCCCTCTCTGGGAACAAAGGAGCTGGCTCACACCATTTCCCTCCCCTATGCCTCAGCATAAATGCAGAGCCACATGTGGAAAGCAGAGCAGTGCCAACACTGGCTACCTAACTTGTGTACACCGGGCCCCAGCCCCCTGCACTCTGGTGGACGACCCTACACAGTCACACTTGCCTCTGTCCCAGCATGGCAAGACCCTCCCCCAGAAGCCAGCACAAACCCCTACCCACACTTTGTCTCCTGACCAGAGAGTTCTGCAGGGCCTCAGTTCTGGTAGAAGATGGTGTCAGGTTTCATTACACAGCAGACCAGAGCACACCTATTTAAAATTCACCACATTCAGGCCATGGGCCAAACATTTCCCACAGCAGGCAATGAGAGCCTCTGCAGACAACTTGCCTGCACCAGCCAAAAACACAATGGCAGAACACATGTAGCACACATCAGAGGCACTCCCTGGAGCACAAGGTCCTGGACACTATATGACTTCTTCTTCATAAGGAAGACAGAAAAAGACAGTTACATGTCTTCCCTTATGGGGAAACCCCATAAGGCTATCAGTAGACATGTGAACAGAAATGCTCCAGGCCAGAAGGGAGTGACATGATATACTCAAAGTGTTGAGTGGGAAAAATCTGTAGTCAAAAATACTGTATCCAGGGGTTGCGGAAGATGGAGGCATAGGAGGATGCTGGGCTCAGCACACATCCTGCTGATCACTTAGATTCAACCTACACCTGCATAAATAACCCAGAAAACCGCCAGAGGATTAGCGGAATGGAGTCTCTGGAGCCAAGCGCAGACGACAGGCCCACGGAAGAGGGTAGGAAGGGCAGAGAGGCGGTGCGCGCTCCACTGACTGGCGGGAGGGAGCCAGGGCAGAGGGGCAGCCCACCGGCCAAGCAGAGGCCCAAGTCTGGCTTGCAAAAGCGGAGGGGCCAGATGGAGTGTGTTCCAACAGCAGGCGGGACTTAGCATCTGGGAGGTCATAAGTTAACAGCTCTGCTCAGAAAGCGGGAAGGCTGGAGGACAAAGGGAGGGAGACTTGCTGAGCCCCCGGATGACAGAGCTCAGTTTGGTGAGGGACAAAGGCGCTCGCCAGCGCCATCTCCCTCACCCATCCCCCAGCCAAAATCCCAAAGGGAACCAGTTCCTGCCAGGGAACTTGCTCGCTCCGGGAAAACACCCAATGCTCTGCTTCTGCGGAGACATCCTTTCGGCAGCGGGTCTGACTCCCTCCCGCTGCCACAGGGCCCCTCCTGAAGTGGATCACCTAAGGAGAAGCAAGCTAAGCCTGTCCCTCCCACCACCGTGCACCTTGCCTACCCACCCCAGCTAATACGCCAGATCGCCAGCACCACAAGCCTGGCAGTGTGCAAGTAGCCCAGACGGGCCACGCCACCCCACAACGAATCCCGCCCCTAGGAGAGGGGAAGAGAAGGCACACACCAGTCTGACTGTGACCCCAGCGGTGGGCTGGGGACAGACATCAGGTCTGACTGCGGCCCCGCCCACCAACTCCAGTTATACACCACAGCACAGGGGAAGTGCCCTGCGGGTCCGCACCACTCCAGGGACTATCCAAAATGACCAAACGGAACAATTCCCCTCAAAAAAATCTCCAGGAAATAACAACAGCTAATGAACTGATCAAAAAGGATTTAAATAATATAACAGAAAGTGAATTTAGAATAATAGTCATAAAATTAATCGCTGGGCTTGAAAACAGTATAGAGGACAGCAGAGAAATCTCTTGCTACAGAGATCAAGGGACTCAAGAACAGTCACGAGAAGCTGAAAAACGCTTTAAATGAGATGCAAAATAAAATGTAAACGACCACGGCTCGGATTGAAGAGGCAGAGGAGAGAATAGGTGAACTAGAAGATAAAATTATGGAAAAAGAGGAAGCTGAGAAAAAGAGAGATAAAAAAGTCCAGGAGTATGAGGGGAAAATGAGAGAACTAAGTGATACACTAAAAAGAAATAATATACGCACAATTGGTATCCCAGAGGAGGAAGAGAGAGGGAAAGGTGCTGAAGGGGTACTTGAAGAAGTAATAGCTGAGAACTTCCCTGAACTGGGGAAGGAAAAAGGCATTGAAATCCAAGAGGCACAGAGAACTCCCTTCAGACGTAACTTGAATCGATCTTCTACATGACATATCATAGTGAAACTGGCAAAATACAAGGATAAAGAGAAAATTCTGAAAGCAGCAAGGGATAAACGTGCCGTCACATATAAAGGGAGACCTATAAGACTCCTGACTGATCTCTCTTTTGAAACTTGGCAGGCCAGAAAGTCATGGCAGGAGATCTTCAATGTGATGAACAGAAAAAATATGCAGCCGAGATTCCTTTATCCAGCAAGTCTCTCATTTAGAATAGAAAGAGAGATAAAGGTCTTCCCAAACAAACAAAAACTGAAGGAATTCATCACCACTAAACCAGCCCTACAAGAGATCCTAAGGGGAATCCTGTGAGACAAAGTACCAGAGACATCACTACAAGCATAAAACATACAGACATCACAATGACTCTAAACCTGAATCTTTCTATAATAACACCGAATGTAAATGGACTAAATGCGCCAACCAAAAGACATAGGGTATCGGAATGGATAAAAAAAAACAAGACCCATCTATTTGCTGTCTACAAGAGACTCATTTTAGACCTGAGGACACCTTTAGATTGAGAGTGAGGGGATGGAGAACTACTTATCATGCTCCTGGAAGCCAAAAGAAAGCTGGAGTAGCCATACTTATATCAGACAAACTAGACTTTAAATTAAAGGCTGTAACAAGAGATGAAGAAGGGCATTATATAATAAT